>NC_138058.1:40720561-41320561 GCF_964194185.1 Rhinolophus hipposideros
AGCCTACATAGCTGTTTCACCTGGGATGGCTAACCATCCATTCATAAGACATGGTCTGATAAGGAAAAAAATATATATATGTATTATATATATATAACCCTGGTTAATAAGATGTGAGAAAATGAGGGCCAGTATCTTTGGATTCCTAATATCCTACATGTGATGAAATTTCACATAAAAAGAGAACCATTTAATTTGGAAATCAAACGTATTTAGTAAAGGATATGAATGCAAGAAGCTAAATTTGGAAAAGGGGGGTGCTAAGCACAAGAGGTTATCCCACCTTGTCCCTTAACTAGTGGTTCCTTATCTAACAACAGATGTGTCTTCGCACATGACAAGGACATAGTTTTTCTTTCTTTCTTTCCTTCTCTCTCTCTCTCTCTCTCTCTCTCTCTCTCTCTCTCTCTCTCTCTCTTTCTTTCTTTTTATATTTCTAGTTATTACTTAGTTCAGGCCTTCATCACTTGAGAAGTAGATTCTTGTGCTTGAGAATTAACCTCTTGTGCTTACCAACTGCCGATAAACTGGACTCCTTGAACTCATCCTCTACAAGTTCGTCAGAACATCAGCAAAGAACTCCAGAATATGGCTCCTTAATAGGAAAAAACAAACAAACAAACAAAAATTAGTTGGAATAAGCAACTGAAAATAGCCAGACATGTACTGAACATTGTTGAGTACAGTTGATCTCTCAGTCCTGCTCTTGCTTGTCCCACTAGTATTATATTCCTGGTATTAAGATTCCATGATCTGGAATTCCTGGGCTGATTTTGGTTTCCAGTTATTCTCTTTCAATGTAGCCATTTTTCAGAAGGCTTCACATAAATTTTCTGAAGCTTCATACTCCTCTGAATAGTGGTGCCCTGTCTCCTTTTTTATGAATGCCTCTATTTTCAACCTGTTGATAGTGCAACTATCCCTAGCTCCCCAAAATTGATCTACTGCTGCTCCAGTGACAACAATCTCGTATGAAATCCCAGAGCTGCTCTGGGATTTCAAAAATTCTGCTCTTTCTCTTTAAATTTCCCCTCTTTTTCTTCCCTTTCTTTTAAATTCTTACCCATTCTTCAGGAAGAACTATACCAATACAGCTTTTCTTTGTTTATCTGGACCTTTGCTGAAACCACAGTCTAGTTCTTTATTCTATACTGCTTGGAATTATTTCATATTTCGTGTCTTGTTTCCCTGACTACATTTTAATTAAATAAAACAATTTTGAAACCTTATACTAATAGTATTACTTTCGCAACTCCAAAAAGAGTGTCTAGCACAAAGTAGACATTCACATAATATTAGTTTAATTTAAATTAATAGTAAGGACTCAATCAATAGTTATTAAGTAGTTATTTGATTTTATTAAAAACAGAAATGGAGATGTGGTTCTGAGTGTTAATACCGGATAAAAGTGCTTAAACTTTGGGCTCCTAGAAGGAAGTAAAAAGAGAAAGAAAAATGAAAAGGCCAAAGAAATACTCTAGCTTATAAAGTCTTAGAGTTCAATTTATTTTAATTCAACAAGGATGCATTTAATAATATTTATAGGCATTATACAGACAATGCAGAGGTGACTGATATGAACAAATTTTAATTTTCAAGGAGAATAACATCTAGAGAAAAAAGAAAACCTAGATGAAGGCAGAAAAATATTGGTTTTATAGTAGAAGTACAATTGGAAGCTACATAGACACAGAAGAAAAATAAATTATTAGATTGGTGCAAAAGTAATTGTAGTTTAAAAGGTTAAAAATAATTGCAAAACCAGCAATCACTTTTGCACCAACCTAATAATTCAAGATGGGCAGATGAGTTACTTCACAGAAATACCAGATATGGTTTGGCTTTAAAGTGTAGACAAAATATTGATAAATGGGGAAAAAGAACATTCTAGAGTGTTAAAGTAATTAAACAAGGAGACAGTTATACTGAAATGATTCTAATGAGTTAGCAACCTATGTAAACAACACAAAACCTAAGTCTATAATGTCTCAAGGTTAAAAAATAAAAAGCCAAGAACAAACAGCCAACTAGGCTTTCCAGGCAACAGGTTAACGTATGGTCAATCAAATAACTTCTTTGCTTTACTTTAGCAGCCTTCTCTGTAAAAGTCTCTCCCAAAACTCCTGTCAGCGGAATACTCCTAACCATGTCTGGTTTGGTGCTGCCTGATTAGAATCCATTTTTGTTCAAATAAACTCTTAAAAATTTTAATATGCCTCTGTTTATCTTTTTCAAAAGGATAATACGTCTTCAAGTTGAGGGTGGGAGAGAGAGGACAAGAAAAAATTAAGAAATGAAAATATGGTTTGTGTTTAGTGAGTTTGGGAAAGTGACTAAAGAATAATACCCTAGGAGAAGAGCCAGAAGGTAAGAATGAATGGGCAATTTGGTTGTTCCTAGTTGTCACATTGTGATTTATAATAAATATACAGAGGGTGCCAAAAAAGATGTATACACATTTTAAGAAAGGAAAACTGTATTAAAATTGTAATACTCAATATACACTGACAACCAAAGATGAATACAAGTCATGTTTGACTTCTGCAAGTACAAGAGGTGCTCAAAGAGGTTACCATCATCAACCAGACACTTCTGATTATGGCAAATTACTGCTTGAGCAACGTTGACCAAACTGTCAACTTGCATATATTTTTTTCGCACCCTCAGTATATATTTGGTCTTCATCCTTGTTTCTGTAACAGAGCTCCTAAAACACTTGAAATTTCCTAAGTGATAATAACAATAAAGGTGTCTTGACAGTCATAATAAACCTCTTTCAACCACACCTGAGTTTATGGTAATGAGGTGACTTTCGGAAAGCTCTTCAAGATGGGGGCTGGTTGCCAGGGGAACCAACCCTGCGATTAGAGGATTAGAACTTTCAGTCCTATACCACTGACCTTGGAAATTGCTAATGGCCAGTGAATCATGCCTATGTAATGAAGCCGCCATAAAAACCTAAACAGACAGGGTCTGGAGACTTCCATCTGGCTGTTACTGAGTTATATACTTTTATAATAAACTAGTAATCGTAAGTAAACAACTTTCCTGAGTTCTGTGAGCAGCTCTAGCAAATGAATCAAACCCAGGCAGGAGATCCAGGGAACCTCCAATTTACAGCTGGTCGATCAGAAGCACAGGTGACAACCAGGACTTGTGAATAGTGTCTGAATTAGGGGACCTGTCTTGTGGGACTGAGCTCTTAACTTGTGGGCTCCCCTGCTATCTCCAGAGAGGTAGTATTAGAATTTAGTGCACTGTTTGACTATGTGGGGAAAAAAATACCCATTGGACTCATTGACTAAGAAAAGTGAACACGTGTTTATCTCTACTGTCACTTAAAACTCACAAAGATAAAGATAATGGGAGAAGAGAGAGCAATTGAGAACTGGAAGATGTATAGATAAAATCTGAGTTGACAGAGTGGATAAAACTAAAATTTGAGAACTTGCCCTAGGGAAAAAAAAAAAAAAACAAAAACACAAAACAGTAAACAAGCTGACACCTGACACGGGCTATAGAGAGAAGTAGGTACCTTGAGGACAGGAACTAAACATTGGAATATTGGATTAAACTCTGTATAAGGAGTAGTAAAATGCCCCAGATATTCTCTCAAAGCCCACACCACCAGGCTACATCCTCCCCTATCCCAAATAGAGAGGAGCCTTGAGGCTTCCTCCCTGGGACAACTGAAGGAGAGCAACTTCATGCTCATGGATACCAAACAGTAGATGATAGGAACCACCACTTAGCTAATAAGGGGATTTGAACTGTGACCTTCTCCATTCCCTTCCCTATGTTAGCTCTCAGACTGCTGCTATCCTCCCACACAGCACTTGGAAGAAAAGCAGATTTCTTTTTGAATTAACTTACAATATCAAGAAAAAAGTACAATGACATTTAAAGATATAGCAATGAAACAATAAGTTACTTGTCCAGTGATTTTTTGTGAAGGCCTCTGGACAGAAAGCTTCCAATAATTTTCTCAATACCTTAATTTATTAAAAATGCATCAAAAGCCAAGGATAACTAGAAATTTTGAGGAAAGCCTCCAGCATAAAAGACAGAAACCAATAAACAAGTTGGAAAAACAAAAGGATAATTGCAGCAGAAACAATATAGAAAGCAGAATAAAATATCAAAATAAAATTATAACTCATACACTCATTTGTATACAGAATACAATAAAAAATTAAGAAATAGGTAATCCTTTGGTCTCCTCTAACCATAATTGTCTTAACTGCTATGACAACAATGGTCAAATAATACCTTACTTTATTTACTTATCAAGTAAATGAGAGGTAAATTACTTCTCTTTCATTTTTATTGAATTAGGCCTGCTATGTTCTTTCTTGTACATCTAGATTTCAAGCAATTGTTAAGAGTCTTATTTAATTCTACTAAGAGCTTCCTTGTAAAGCAAAATTCCAGTATTTTTCTAAACAATGCTCTGAGTTCTCTGAAGCAGCTTCTCTTCTGTTTTTTTCTTTTTTGTTAACCAGCCTTACTTCCTAGAAGTCTTCTCTTTGATGGTGTCATTATTACCGCAGACCTCCCTAGCTTCACTTCTTTAACCTCTGTTTAATAATTATAGAAACTTGATTCTCAATGGAATGCTTCAGAACAAATAATAGATTAAAAAGTGTTATATATTTCTTCACAATGACACCCAGCTGTCCTGTTAGTAACTATAGATGTCATACATAATAAAGATCATACTCTCTGGTTCTTCCTCAGGTTTCTGGATAATTTAGGAACCAGCTTGAATGAATGAGCCCAAATGATTTTGCTGATCATAATTATATAAGTCTTGTCCAATAATATTTTATCATTTTCAGCTCATTATCAACATACTCATTTTAGTACATATTCCATTGAATTATCTCTAACTAAACCATATTATATGTTTGTGACTTAGGTTAATGAAAAAGTAAAATAAAGAATAATTTGATGTTTAGGCTTCTTCTATGAAAGATGGCTATGCTCTTCAAGTGTTAAGTAGGTGAGCGACTGCC
The DNA here is from genome assembly GCF_964194185.1 of Rhinolophus hipposideros. Lineage (NCBI taxonomy): Eukaryota > Metazoa > Chordata > Mammalia > Chiroptera > Rhinolophidae > Rhinolophus > Rhinolophus hipposideros. The sequence continues at coordinate 40,725,577 of NC_138058.1, forward strand.
ACGGCCCCTAGGTTTTCATGAAAGTACATATTTACCACCTGGAGAGTCTGAACTTCATTTTTTGACACCTATTTTATAGCACTCCAAAACCCTGGGGTTTAATCATCAGGATTTGGTGTTTATGTTCCAAACTTGAGCAGGTAGCTCATCAAAAAGAATGAAAATGCATAACCTTGAAATTAACATCAATTCAGTAATTGCAAAGCAAATATCTTACAAAAATGGAAGAGGTAAGAAAAAAAGGTATTATTTTTATTCTATTAAAGGCGTGAAGTTATTGTCTGATGCTCATCAGTAGTAGATTAGCTTCTATGCTATTTCTTTCCTGAGGTTTTAGAGTTTGAAGTCAAATTTAATTAATAATTGAGAAGTTCATCCAAAACATCTAAAACATGAGGGGCTCTGAGACGATTTTTATCAAGAAATGGAAACTACACTCAATAAATAGTTTCCATTTTGATATCTTGCATTTCCCCTGACATTGGTGGGTTCTGAATTATTTTAATTGTGTTTTTTTTTTTTTCAGGAAGCAACAAAATCATTGCTGGTATCAAAATTCCAGCTGAGCTTTATTCATTTTGATTTACCCCATAAGTAGACTCAGTGTCTATAAGTAATGTGAACTGGAGAGTTGAACAATTAGCCACTGAATATTGTCCCTGAAGCTACTTTTCTCCAAGTTGTTTCTTAGTGTCATGACTATCAGAGCAATTACTTCCCCTTTTCTAGTGTAGATGTAGCCATATCTCAGGCCCTGTGGCAAAAATATTTAATAAAATGGTTTTGGGGTGTTAGAATTTCATTGCTGGGAAAACACAACATCTGATCAGGCTTTTAAAATAAAGGCATTAATTTTATGTATGTAATACCTTGCCTGAAAGCAACAACACAGGAGGCTCACAATTTCTGATAGAATGTAAATTGTATCTCTGGATATATTTTCAGTGGAGGGGTAAAGTGGTTTGAATTTGTGTTTTAATCACTCTGTGAAAATGGGATAGAATCCCCACTACCCAAATTTTGTTCAGATATTAATACTGATTATGCCACATACACACTAAGAAGGTATGAAAAGGTTTACTACTCACATAATGAGCTTTCTGGGGACAACAGAGTAGCTCCCAAGCAGGTCCAAAATGGCCTCAAAAAGCTGTGAAAAAAGACTGACTTGGGGTTTTCCTGGTAGTTAAGGGTGGCAGATTGAGGTGGATGGGGTGAGGCAATTTCCAAAAGGGCTTATATGATTTGAACTTCTTTCCAGAGGGAACATTAGGCTCTCTTACCTATCTGCCCAGATGTGGGGCAGAAGGGGTCAAAAAAAGGGGTATAGCTTATAGGCTTCAGCAGTCAAACATCAAAAACGGAATCAGACTGTGTATTGCAATTTGCACCTAATATTTCCTTCTTATTGAATATTCAGCATCTACTTACTGAATATAATTTGAAAGGTTCCTAGACTTAGTTATTGACCAGGACTTTTTTCTAATTTGTATTCGACAATAGTTCGAAAATCATTCCTGATAAAAGTTGTCAATAAAATACTGAATAGCCAGTTAAATTTAAACCCAAGTGACAAAATATTATTTTTAGTATAAGTATATTCCATGAAATATTGGAAACATAGTTATATGAAAAAATTATTCATTGTCTATATGGAATTCAAATTTAATTGGGTGTCCTGTATTTTTATCTGCTAAATCGGGCAACCCTTATCCTTGGCATAGACTCCCAGAAGCTATTGAATAAGTTTTGCTTTCATTAATAATAAGTTGTCCCTCAGACTTTTTTGTAGACTCATTGAGGTTAAAGGCCTGAAGTTATTGAAAGACCCTGTCATTCTTTCCCATCTTTCTCTGGCAGGGCACATAGTCCGGAGTAATGTTCAATGAATATTTGCTTTATGAGGTGTGCAAAAACAAAACTCAATGGAGTAAATTTAAAGATCTAATTGGCTTCAATCAGTGATTCATGAATTGGGCAGCATGCCATCTAGCAAGTAGAAAGGAGCCCTGAGAAAGACTTTTAGAGGCAGAAGGGGGTGGGACAAGGAAGATGAGTGGATCATTTTAGGCAAGGCTACCTTCCCTTAGGGGAAGGCGGGGGTCTATCAAGTGATTACCTCCTGGTGTGGACCAGATAATTCCAGATTGACTGGGAGAAGCTAAAACTGCAATTAGGTTACGTATGAAGTGTTGGTTTGCTGCTGTGGGGTTTAGTGCAAGTGACTCTATTTTGGGGCTGTTTTCTGTTTTTTAACATGGGCCTTCCTTCGAAAATCTTTTTGTCAGCCTCCAAATCAGTTTTGGAAAATATACAGTTGTGTTGGCTGATATGAGCCTTTAGAAAATGAAAAAGAAAAAGGAAAAGGAAAAGGAAACGAAAAAAAATACAAGAATTTACTGAAAGGTGTGATGTCCTTCCAGATCCTTTCATGTAGTAGCATAATGTTACAGGGAAGAGAAGTACCACATTTTATTTTTAAAAAAAAGTACGAAAGTTACTAATTGTTTTTTTTTTCTTTTAAATGAGACATTCATATCTGTATGTTAAATTGTCTTATACAATATTGCTACGGAGGGTGCATTCAAGACCTATTTTGAGCAAGCTTGCTGCTGATACTCCTTTCTAGGCAGGTCATGCTCTACTGGATGTGGTTTTCGCAGCCCCTCATCAGGGGTTAAAAGTCATGCTTCATTATCAGGCTCATCTTGCCAGGGCTCTCACCTCTGCTCGCCCCACTATAAAATGCAGGCAGACTATCTAGTGGCTCTGATCCCTGAGTGGCATTTATATGCTTGATTTAAGAAAGTACTGACAAGGAGAGTGATCTTTAGAATACATTACAGATAAAATGCAGGACCATCAAGGAGACAAGCCTCCAGAGTGCCCAGCTCAGAACTAAAGCAACCTTAGAGTTAGAACCTCAGATTTCAGGATTTTACCACTATTGCAGTTTGAAACTCTTCAGTGATTCCCAGAGTTACTTCTCCTGGGATTTCAGTTGAGGGTTGGAAGGATGGCCTGGGAATCAATATTCTTTTTAGAACCAATCCAGAATCACCTTCAAATGACTGTGTGGTTATGTGAAGTTATCACTAACAATTTGACAATGAAGGGGCTTTTATGAAGACATAAAATCCCCACCATTATGGAACTTAGAGAAATCACAGATATAAATCAGAAAGAGCAACTAACTATGAAAATGATTTTTTTTCCTCAATGTCTGAGTAGAACATAATAATTGTGGAATAATATAAAATTTTAGGAGAAAAAGGAAATAAACTTTATATACATGTAAATAACAAAATGGGATCATCCAATATACGTTGTTACTATGTAATTAATGTACTGTTTTATAAATATAATTAACATTTATACTTAAAATTCATTTCCATACAAATAAATATGTTATTACATGAACTATTGCATAGTATCTATGTTTTTATTTTTCAAAACTTATTTAACCAATCCCAGTGATAAGATATTAAGATTTTGTTTCTTTTTTAAAATTTATAATTAACATTTCAATTAATATCTTTGTGCATACAACTTTCAACACATTTTATTTTCTTAAGACAAATTCCTGGTATATGCACTTACATTTTCCAAATTGCCTTGCTGAAGGCTTGCCCTGGCTAACACTGGCACGACAATGTAGAAGAGCCTCTCTCCACAAAGGAAGATTATAAGGCAGATAAGGGAGAGACTCCTGTCTGTCAGTGGGAATGCAAAGGTTTGTCTAGAATTAGGAAATTAATCCGGGATTGAAGAGGAAGCATTTTATGGGGAGAAAGGAGATGAACCATAGGTAATGTTTTGATATTGTTATTATTCTTTTAAGTCACATCTGAGTTGAAAGAATTTCAATGTGCAAACTGGAAAGAAGCTGCATCCATATTGCTACAGGGTACGCTCCTCCTTCAGTCTCCTGGGGCATCATGGGACACCCATCTCTCCTGCAGGTTCAAACTCCTGCACACAGTTCCTAGGCAGAAAGGACTTTCCATTCACATTTCCATTTCAATTATTTGAAATCATCTGTTAACCAAATCAATTTAAATGACAAAAATACACACTTTCCAATATCCAGGTAAATGAAATAAAATTATCAACTCAAATGCAGTTTCCCTGAGCGCCTACTTCCAGGAGGATTTGGCATCCACACATTCTGCTCCTCGCCCTGTGGTCCCTATTCTCCTGTCAGTCAGCAGTACAGACTTCCCTGATTTCTCACATAGTGAATATAGTCCTAGGGGAAATGAAAAGGATTACAACGGCAATGATAGTTTTCTCCCAATTACAAATAGGTTCTATCCCCAATACAGGTTGTCTGCTATTTTGAACCAAAGAATTTGTCCCAAGTGGTGTTCGGTTGGGAGAACAAACATAAATAATTTTAAGCCTAAATAAGTTTGCCTTTTAGGCTTTCCTTTTATACCAAAAACACTGTTATAGTGAGCTGGTAAACAGCCTTCTCTTTCTATTCACAGTATATTCACAGTAAGTAGAACAACAGACAGCTTTTGCTGCTCTTTTGCAATGTAACAAATTGCCTTTTATACGTGTCTAGGCAAATGCAAAACTCTTCCTTTTGCAGTGATCAAAACCTAACAACAAAGGCCTGTTGATTGACTAAGTTTTTCAATTTCTAATTAGCAAATTTTGTTCTTACCTTTGTAGACACTATAAATAAAACCCTTTCACTTGGAAGCTAAAAGGCAAAGATCCTTTAAGTCTCTAAGTTATGACACATACTAAACAAAGCCAGACTAGGTTTTGATGTTTCCTTTGGTTTCCACTTATGCAGCAAATAAGTAGAAATAACACCTCAGACATCAGTTTCTGAATCTTACAAAAGTAAATTAACCCCTCTGAAAAAGAACTGCCATCTTCTTCCAAGTGAAGGTTTTTCATTGTAGATAAATAAGATTTTTTTTTAAAGCATGGTAACAAAGAACAATAAAAAAAGAAAAATACAAAGGTTCCATTTATTGAGGACCATCTATGTATGTTCAAGGCATTATGGTATACTGAATATCCAGAGAAAAAAATTTTTCTCAGAACTCCCACAATTTGACAAGTTGCCTTTTATTAACTCCATTTCACAAAGGACAAATTGAACATAAAGAGATATAGAAACTTGCTCATGGTCACACAGTGAATGACAAAGCCAACATTTGAACCCAGATATATGTCACTCCAACATCTGTGTCCTTCTTGCTATCCACATTGTAATATCATGAAATAGGGTATGAGACCAAGACTTCAGGCATCAAATAACTAAATGAATTCATTTTCCTTTGGGTAATATTCAAGAGAAGAGAATAAACGTTAATAGAAGTTGAGACACTGTTTAACTTTCTCTACATGGTGAAAAAGAGCTTACTGGGGTTTATTTGCGAATTGTTTTATCAATGCTACAGAACAATGATGTATTCTTGAAATGGAGAGCATGGTAATATTTGCATTTTAAAATGTTCTCTCTTATTCTATATAAGATGAATGTCACGTGTCCAACAAAGAAGTAAAGAGGTTCTGAAAATGTGGTCTTGGTAATAGGAAGCAACTGGAGAATCTAGGAGATGTTTCTCAGGAAAGTTTATTGGGATTTGATGGTAGATTGATTCTGGGGAGTAAAGAGTATGACATAATTAAATATGAGTGTCTAGTTTGAAAATCTAGAAGTATGTGGGTGTCACTATTAGAAATCAGGAGCTGACAGAACAGAGAACGTACATCCCCATTCAGAACAGTCCTTGGCAGGGAATGGCTTAGTGCTGGATTATACAAGGCAGCAGAAAAAATATTATTTAACATCTAAGTTCTTGAAATTTGGAGAGAGGTTGTGAGATCATTGTCAAGGATCTGAAGTTTATTCATCCTACAATGGAAATTGATAATTATAGTGGTCTACTTCATAAAAATTCTGGCTTCGTGAACTGAATCTATAAGTTCTAGAAACATGTAAAAATAAAGTTTGCCTAGAAGAAACACAATACTTTCTCATCTAAAGTCCAAGTCTACCCACTCTGCTGTAACTTCACAAGGTGAGAACTTTCAGTTCAATCAATAAAAGCAACCTGTACCAGTTAGGGTCCTAACCCTGTCTTCTTAATCAGAAATTTTAACTTGCCCTCATTTACCTAGATAAATATCTAGGTCAATTGCTTGACCTAGGTTGGGTTCAGGAAGTCACAAATCCACCTACCCTTTTTAATCCATACTGCCCCTTTTTAATCCATAGTGTTGGGAAGTTGACTCTAATGTAGTGGTTTCAATCATATTTGAATCACATTACATGAAATAAAATGAAAAAAAGAAAGGAAAAAATTCTGGTGCTTTGGACACACTTAGATGCATTAAATCAGAATCTCTGCTGATGCCATCAGGACGTCAGAATTTTAAAAATGCTACCCAGGTGAAAATGATCTATAGACAGATTTGAAAACCAGTGCTTTCAGGAATTGCCATTCTGTAAAGGCAAATATTCCCTTCCTGTTCTTTAATCTCCTCTCCTATTTAGTCAGCTACTGATGCCCTGAATACATAATGCAGCATATATAGTCCTGATCATAGTGGGTGATACACATTTTGTCTGTATACTCTCTTTGTCCTCAAGTAAAATCGCCCCCTCTTTTTTGTAACTCTTATGACTCTGTACTTAGTACTTAATTCATTTTTATTTACATTTCAATACGGGGCCACAGCATTTTGTTTTGGAAAACATTTAGCATGGAGTTTTATGTTTTGCAAAATTGAATCTGCAGTGTGGATCCATCAGCAGGTTGCCCCCACCTCCTGGGGTTTGATTGGCAGGAACATGTTTTCCCGTGGAGTTCTGCCAACATCATTTGTGTACAACAAACAAGGCCAAGTCTCCCGGAAGGTTTTGGGCTGGATGACATGACAGACACTGGCAGAAACTTTCATTATTTAGCACACTACTGTGAATTATTAATAAAACTGCATTGTGAGGACCTAAAATATTGAAATGATACTGTACGTCTTGTAAATGCTTAGGTTCAATACATTATTGATTAGATCATTATAGAATATAATATGCAAGTATTATATTGGAAATAGTCAGCCAAGGATAACAGTGGCAGACTTTACCTCACAATTTGCATGTTGTACCCCAGGTGTGGAAAGTAATAGATCAGAAGTGGTTGGCCACATCAGATAAGAGAGGATTCAGAAACACAATCCCTAAGAAAACAACAGGTATTACCCCTAGAGCTTCAAAATGATTTCAGAGAACATTTCCTAAAAGATGTCACAGTAGGTTGATATGCTGTTATGGACGTCTTATTTACCAAGTATATATTTCCTGATATTTCTCATTTCTTCCTTTTAAAATAAGGAGCAAATCTGTCTCAAATCAAGGTTTGCATTCTCTCTATGATAATATTTTATCCAGTATTCTGTTCTAATATCACGTTGGGACATTAAAAAAAGCAATGAACTGAAAGTCTAGAGACCTAAGATTTTGCCACTGGAAAATTGTCTACCACCTTAAGCCTCCTTTTTCTCATGTGAATAAACAGATAAAACACTTTTGTCCCCTGCCTATTATACAATATAGGTATAAGTATAAAAGGAGTCAGAATGTACAGTCATGTCATTCTTAGAGTGTATATGAGCTTAATTCAGGGTTATGCTTCCTATTGCCACTTTCAGACCACTGCTCTCTTGTATACTCACCTGAATTCTTTCATTGACATTCAAACATGCTCAGTCTTCCCTAACTAAACACATGACATATGACATCACTTCAGAAGATACATCCTCCTATTATCTATTGGTTTCATTCCCTCATCCATTTTTAGTCAAATTTCTTAGGATTTGACCATATATATTGAATCCTCACCACCTATTCCATTTGGCTTTCACTTCTATAACTTTGCTGAATCTGCTCTTACTAGGGTTACTAATTATTCTTTTATGTCATTAAATTGAAGAAATGTTTTTTGGTCCTTATGTTAATTCTTAGGAAATTTTAATGTTACTGAGTACACTTTGCTTCCTGATAGTCTCTCTTCCTTTGAATGCACTTCTTGATTTCCTCCTGTCCACCTGAAAGATCATTTTTATTCAAATTTATAAGCTCATTCTCTTTTACCTGGCTATTATCTATATTATATGTTGGTATAGTCACAAACTTCTATTTTCTTCTCCATGTCATATTGTTTTCTCACTAGATATTGCCAATATTCCCACACTAATCCTTAGTCATAAAATTAATTCATTATATGCCTCTGACTTTCAGATATCTATCCCCAGCTAAGACATACCCTCTTGGGTTCACATCCACACAAACAAAATGATCCTCAAAATCAGCATGTCCAACTTAAACTTATATTATCCCCCCTAAAATCCTCTTCATGGAACCCCATCTATTCAGTACTATGGACCAGAAATTACAGTTACCTCTTTCCTTTGTACTCTTATATTTAATTATGTCTCTTTTTAACATCCTAAAGCTCTAGATTCATGCACTTCTCTGTATTTTGCTGCCTATCTTCTAGTCCAAGATACTTCTCTGGACTACTAAAATGGTTTCCAAAATATGCATCAACACCCACTCTGCCATCTTGTTCCTGGCTCTCCGTACTACAATAAGACTAACCTTATTAAGATAGGACTCTGTTCACTTTATTTTCCTCTTTGTATAAAATGTTTTAATGGTTTCATACTGTGCTAAAGATAAAGATGAATATTTTTAATGTAACCTAAGAGGCCGGTATAATCTGATCAAGTCCTATCTCTCCAGGATTACCTGACACTATTCTCACCTTCATTTACTGCCCTGACACTAGCTTCCTTCAGTTTTTCTTTAATAAACTTTATTTTTTAGAGAACTTTTGGGATCACAGCAAAATTAAACAGAAGGTATGGAGATTTCTCATATACTTCTGTCCCCACACAGGCACAGCCTCCCCCACTATCAACATCCTGCCCCAGAGTGGAACATTTATTACAACTGATGAATGTACACTGACACGTCACCATCACTCAAAGTCAGTAGTTTACATTAGAGTTGACTCTTGGTGTTGGACCTTCTATGGATTCGGACAAATTTTTAATGACATACATCCACAATTATAGAATCATACAGAATAATTTCACCGTCCTAAAAATTCTGGGTGCTCTGCTTATTCATCCTTTCTTCCCCATAAACCCTGGCAACGACAGGTTTTTGACTGTCTCAATCGTTTGACTTTTCCAGAATGTCATGTAGTTGGAAATATGCAACTTGTAACCTTTCCTGCGTGGCTTGCTTCATTTAGTAATATGCATTTAAGATTTCTCTGTGTCTTTTCATGATTTGATAACTAATTTATTTTTAACACATTAATATTCCATTGTCTAAATGTGCCACAGTTTATGTATTTGTTTACCTAGTGGAGGACATCTTAGTCACTTCCAAGTTTGAGCAATTATGAATAAAGCTGGTATAAATGTCATGTGCAGGTTTTGTGTGGACATAATTTTCAACTCATTGGGGTAAATACGAAGAAATATAATCGCTGGATTGAATGGTAAGAATATGTGTAGTGTACAAAAATAGCCGTACTCTATTGTCTTCAAAGTGGCTATATCATTTTGTATCCTACCAATAATGAATGAGAGGTCCCATTGTTTCACATTCTCACCAACATTAGGTAATGTCAGTGTTCAGGATTTCAGCCACTCTAAAAGGTGTGTAGTGGTATCCTATTGTAGTTTTAATTCACAGTTCTCTAGTTCCATGATTTTGCTTTTTCCAGAATGTCATGTAGTTGGAATTATACAGTGTGTAGTTTTTTTCAGATTGGTTTCTTTCACTTAGTAATATGAATTTAAGTTTCCTCCATGTCTTTTGATGAGTTAATAGCTTTCATTCACTTTTTTTGCCTTCTCTGAAATAATCTTCCTTCAACAAGAACATTTTTGTACAAGTCTTACTACTGATTTCAAGAATTCTTTCTTCACAAAAACCTTCCCTTTATTCTCAGTTTCCTTTACATATGCTCTCAAAAACCCACTTTTTCACAGTATGTAATTATAAATTCACCAGTTTGATTAATGTCAGTCTCTCCACTGGAATAAATTCCATGAGGAGGGTTCAGATTTCTCTTGTTCACTGTTTTCTTCCCAGGACCTAGCAGAGTATGACCCATGTTAGGGGATCAGAAGTATTTTTTGAGCAAATGAGTAAACAAATGAATAATCATTTGGAGGATAATTCAACATTCAGAAAGATAAGATTTAAATAAGGTTATGAATATTTTATGTTTAGATTTTGCAATAGCACATTAAGAAAATACCAGTGCCAATTTACAAATCCTAAATAATAAAATGCTATGTAATATATAAAATAATAAAATCCTTAATAATAAAAATGCTAAGTATTTGTTTTTTATTTGTTATACTTTTTATACTTATTAAGTTAAAAATATATAGCATGTTAGATAAAAAAAATATTAATGCCATTTTACCAATTTCAAAATAAGGAGCTAAATACTAGTTTTCATTTCCCATATGATTTTTACTAGAACATTTCTAACTCCTTGGCATTTTGAATCATTATATTATTATTATTATTATTATTATTATTATTTATTTATTTTTTTTCCTTTTGTAGTTAACAGGGATAATGATTTTCTGGGTTAAGCCACATCTAAATGTTCAGTGATTTTCTTTTCTTTTTTCTTTTTTAAATTGCTTGATATTCCTGCCCTTTCATTAGGCCACTTAAGACACTAGCTCTAATATCTTTGTATTTTTGTCTCTACTATGAGTTTTGGATTTTTTTAATACAAATAAATTCCTGATGGGTTGGTTATTTTTATCACAAATATAACCTTAACAAAAACTTTTGGAGAAATTATGCATCTTGCCTTCTTTGCAATATTTTATGAAAGATGTGTTTTCTTACATGTTTAGGGGATATACATTAAAATATCAACACATGCAATTTAATATTTATTTATCACTGAGTGGAATGCAGTATTAGGCAAGAAATTAGCTAGCAGACAATAGCTACTTGACTAAAAAGAAAGACCTTGAATGTCGGCTATTATTACCTTATCACATTTGCTATGTTCAGAATAGAGAGATGTTCGATAAAACGTTCTGTGATGATAGAAATAGTCTGGGCTACGCTATCCAAAAACAGCCACTAGTCATCTGTAAGTACCAAAATATTAGAATGCGGCTACTAAGACCAGGGAACTGTATTTTAAAACTTTATTTTATTTGAATTAATTTAAACATAAGTAGCCTCCTGCTATATCCATAGTACATATCTGGTCTTTAATCACAAAGCAACAAAAACTGAATTTTTATAGAATTACTGTCATTATCTCTGAGGCTGGCCTGGCCAGTGTTTGGTAATTTGGCAGTATTCAAGTATCAGCAACTACCTAGGCCAGTAAAAGATGACCAGTAAGTTTCATTGCTCTGTGGCTATGGAATGAGGCTGGGATTCTGCGTAGGTTTGGGAAGACTGTCTGAGTCCATTCCTTAAAGAAATGAGTTAAATAAGAGAGTCTTGTTCCAAATAAGCATAAGGAAAGGAAAGTATGGAGGAACCAAGCATAACATGGAGTAACATGCAAAGAGACCCTTAGCAAGAGAACACATAATTGGATGGTTAGAAAATATAAGAAGAGACCCAGTTCCCTCAGGTTTACTACAAAGGGAGCTTTGTGAGACCAAGCAAGTATGTTATTGTTAAAAGGGTCTGATAATTTGCTAATTTGCAAATAGTGGGCACAATCTGGGATCTGCATAACTACCTTGATTTACTTTAAAAGGACTAGAAAATTTACTTAGTAAAGCAAATTATTGATAATAAAAACTATTATTTGTTTTTTGGTTAATTTCTTTCCTTCTGGAGTTTAAGTCATAATAATGCTAAACATTTTTTAAGGCCTTACTACGTGTCAGGTGTTCTGTTAAGTTCTTCACATTTGTTCTTATTTGCTTTCAAAATAATACTAGGCACAGTTATATTTTAAACTCTGTAAAAAAGGAAATACAAACAAAGAAATAGAGTGACTTCCTAGAGATAAACATTAAGAATTGTAGCCACACATTCGAACTTAGGCTTTTTGCTTCCAGACCTGCTATTCTTACCCACTGTTTTAGATTCCTCCTATATTATAATATATATTTTTTTAATTTAATATTTGAATCCCTGGAACAGCACCTGCCTACACAGTGAGTATATAATAAATAATTCTTAAACCAATCAGAATCTTAATATGCTAAGTCACCAAAAACATCTTCCAAACAAGAGCCATCCATTTGGATTCTACTTAAACAAAATGGAAAGAAACTGGGTCACAGGGACATTAAAGTAGTTTGCCAAAGTCAAACAGCTGTTAGGTGCCAGAGTCTTGATTCATATACCAGAGATCAGAGTCCAGAGCCTGGGTTTGCAGCCAAGCTGCCATATTTCCTAAGCTATGCACAACAATGTAAAAATAGTTTATCATATCTGCTCTAAATATTCATTTCAGCTGTTTAAACACTCATTTTTAGCTGACTGTTAAATTATGTAGGCTATCTTTGCTTATTGTCTTTTTTCCCTTTAAAATTTCTTTCTTACTACTCCATGCTTCTTAAAATACTGACCTTTTTTTGTAAGCCCCTTGTAGTTAACCTATGCTCACTGCACTATAAATTCTGCCATCTCGCTCCTGCCTCAACCATCATAAAATTATAGTATCTTTGATCTTCAGATATCTTAAACACCATAAATCATGAAGTGCTTTCGAAATTAGGTCTGAGATGAAAATGAAGACCGTAGTTCAGTGATTTGCTTACACAGTTATTTAAGAATAAAAGTTGGATTAGAATACATTCCTTACGATTCCCTTAATTGGACTGTTTTCCACATAATATTCTTCCTAAATATATTTAGTTGTTCTTTTTTTTTTCCTGGTTTATGTAGTTTGTCTTTTCTTTCTGTTTTTTTGTTTGTTTGTTTGTTTGTTTGTTTTCTACACAAATGAATTATAATTGTAATTAGATCATCTTTTCTGTTTCCTTTCTATTTTTAATCTTTGTCTTTAAATTCACCCCCAAGCAAATATGTGCTCAGTGCAAAATTCAGGGTTCTGTGCAGTGTTGTAAGGTCATACAGACTACTTAGCACAGTGCAAATAAAAATGAAGAACTGTTAACATCGATTTTAGTTAGAAATTCACTACGGAAATAAAAGATTTGGACTTATGACATTTTGATGATTGGGTATAAATCATAAAGGCATTTCCCTATTTTAAAATCAAACCCGTTTTGTCTCATGGAAAATTCAGAAAGTTTTCCCTGAATTCTCTCCAAACTCAGATTTAAAATCTATGGGAACATTTCAATCATGTTATGCTAATAGATAGCATGTGAATATAAGTCCAAAACAATTTCAGGGGAATAAGCTATATCCCTATGGCAGCAGTATGCAACACAGGCCTGTCAGAGGTTGTCTTACTTATCTCTCATTGATTTCTGAAATTTCAAAGAAGACAAATGAAGGTCAATGTTGACTACATAGCAGCTAACACACTAACTGCAGTTTCCAATCAGGCTTGGATCTGCCAAATGACAGTTACCTACATCTTGCCAACATGCTTCCCTCATAGCAACAATAGTTTTCTAAGCTCATAAATTATGCCTATTACTCAAGTAAACTCAATTTGAATTACTTAATTAGGCCATCAGTGCCCGGAAGCAAAAATTTATATATATATTTTTTTCCTTTTTTAAAAAAAATTTTACAGGCGTTATTTTTTAGAACAGTTTTGGTTCACAGCAAACTATATAGGTTTTTACTATTCAAATAGCAAATCAGAAATTATCAAAAGTATTACTTCAGTACTGCCCATAGTTTATTATACAAATGACCACATTTATTAATTGTAATATTTTACATACCTAACACAGTGCCTGAAACTTGATAAAAAATTTTTGGCGAAATAAATTATTGCTAAACAAATGTTAGAAACACTAATTGCCTATATAACGATAGCATCAGCTTTTTTCATGATGAGATTTACACAGCTTTGACTCTTTTCAGCTTTAAATTCATTGTGAGCTTTCTTTTCTTCCAATGACCCTCATTTAAATAATTATCCCTTTGTTCTTGGTCCTTCAAATATTCGAAGAAACAACTAAGGCATTTCGTGGTGTGTGTATATTCTACAATATAATCTGTGTTTTCCAGGATCGTACTACACAGAAAAGAAAAAAGCAAAAAACAACAACAACAAAAACTTTTGTATATGATTAGAAATGCATTCTTTTTGTGTAAGTTCTGAAACAAGGTGCTAAATGGAAAGCAAAGTTAGAAAAAGCAGGATATTAGACTTTATTTTTCCTTGTAATTCCTCCCAAACAAAACAAGACAATACCATATTGTCAGACACAGCTAGGTTCTGCACGGACTCTCTTATACTTGTTTTTATTCCATGACAGTGTTTGATTTAATCACAAAATTCATGAACATGTTTTCAAATGAGTTCAAATATATGCGTTAGATTTTCAAAAAAGTTATCTAAGAAGCTAGGATTCTTTCCATCTCTGTCTCTCCTTTTTTCTATATGTTGACCTCATTATTTCCAATAGGCATCTTAGTGTATCTGGAAGTAAGATGACACTTATTATAATTCTTAAAGCTTTGTCACCAAAAAGAAGATGATTCTTTAGTTCCAGTTCACATGAGACAATACTGTGTCTCACATGAGACAACACAGATTGCCACTAATGGTTTGTGTGCCCACGAGTTATACCAATCAGTGCCCAATGGAAGAGGTCTGTGACCTGCTTGGCTGTGGATAAGTATCTGTAATTCATCCAGTCTAACAGCGACAGCCAGAGAGATGGGTTCATTTAAGATGGAGCCATTTCTATTTGGAACATATACAGAGGGTGCCAAATATATATATATAGATATATCTATATCTATCTATCTATCTATCTATCTATCTATCTATCTATCTATCTATCTATCTATCTATCTATCTATCTATTCATATACCTCTCTCTCTCTCTCTCTCTCTCTCTCTCTCTATATATATATATATATATATATATATATATACATTTTAAGAAAGGGAAACGGTATTAAAATTGTAATACTCAATAAATACCAATAACAAAAGATGAATACAAGTCACATTTGACTTCTGCAATTACAAGAGGTGCTCAAAGTGGTTACCATAGTCCAGACATTTCTGATTAAGGCAAACTACCGCTTGAGCAGCATTGACCAAAGTGTCCACTTCTATATATTTTTTTTGAAACCCTCAATATTTGGTGAGAAAAAAAAAAGAGCTATTCCTACCCACCCCCCTCAAAGAGTTTAGTAAATTAGCCACTTCAGAGAGAATCAGAGGAACAGAACACCAATCCACTTATGCCCATAATAGTTTCTAAGAAGTTAAGCAAACACCTTTACCTTCCTACTTATTTATTTTATTATGTCTAAGTATATGTCCTACATGGAGAAGATGCATTGCTTTTACTTAAGTCTATTACTACTTCACAGTATAAAACAAATCTGTGGGTTTTAACTAAATATGTATAATAAATTAGGCTGCCCAGTTGTGTACTTCAAAACATCCAGCTGATGGTCTTTCCCCATTTTGCTGTTTAGTTTTTAAAATTCCCCACCTCCTGTCTGTATCATGTGCATTTTCAGAATGCCCCATGGATATTCTTAACCAACTGCCATAATATTCTTCATACAGAGAGTGTAATTTAGCTTTCTTTCCTCCAGTGATCTGTTAATGGATTATTTTTACTTATATCCATATAAGGCACAGTCTTTTATGCACAGTGGAAGAAAAGGAATAAATAGGGAAACAAAATAAATGCTTGATTTTGATTGTATTCTTTGTACCATTCCCATAGAGACCTAAGTAGCCCCAGGGAGAAAATATTGAGCAAGGAAATGAATGAGCAGCAAGTGTTCGAAAAGAACTCTTAGATTTAGAGCAAGAGTCTGTTCTCCATTATTCTGGATAGAAGCATGCCAACCAAGACTCCTTTGGTCTTAACAAAGCAAATGCTGTCTTCTGTGCTCTGATATCCACCATGGTCTCTAGTGCTCTACCTTTCCAGTGAGTATGCATGGACAAAATTAATCAAATGGGATCTTTTATACTTTTAAAGCTGGAAGACTGAAAAAAAATCTAACTATATTTGAAAGAGAATTCCATTGTCTATTTAGATAATCTTTAAGGGAGTTTATTAGTCTTCAGCAGCTTGTTTTGACAGGGAGGCCATCCCTTAAACTAGGAACCTGTGAATTTCAGCTGCAGATGCCCTAGAGAATAAGGCTAAATGCTTTCATTCTGCTTTAGAACTGCTCCATAGAATGAAAACAGGAAGTGCAGCTCCACGGATATGTTTTGATCACTGAGAAGGAAATCAAAAGTCTCTAAAATAAAGAAAAATGTGGTCATTGGATCAAATCTGCACATGCTGAGAGACAAAGAATTGTGACAAATCTTTGGATCATTTAAGTAAAAGATGTTTTTCTCTTGTACCCATAAAAATTATGTTTTCCAAGATTGTGTAATGACATTGGAAATATTCACTGTACATTTTAAAATAAAAAATGGCAATGCTAAAACTCTATTAGTGCGCCTCCAATTTTTGAGAGATATGCACAAGCATAAATAAAGATAAGAAGACAAATCTACCAACATGTTACAATCGTTATATCTAGATGGAAAATTTAAAGATGATTTCAATTTTATCCTTTTAAATTACTTGTACGAGTATCTCCTACATATACTGCATCAAACTTGTTTGTTAATTTAATGATTAAAAGCTTGAGCTCTGGAGTGAAAATGGCTGTGTATAAAGTCTAATTCAGATTCTTACTGGGTGGATGGTATTGAACAAGTCATATTTTCCCTTTTTATAATGGCAATACTGGTACCGTTCTAATAGCACAGCATTAAGAAACTGAAATAATGTATATAAAGCACTTAACACAGTACCTAACAGATAGTAAATGTTAGCTTTTTCTGTTGTAACTGTTTATAAGAAAGTTATTTCTTTCAAGTGATATTCTTTGCCTAGGAATAAACATATGTACATTGACCAATCAAAAACAAATCACAACTATTTAAATTTATGGGAAATTTGGCCTTTAATATTTATTAAGATCCAAGAACTCTGCTAGAGGCTCAACTGAATACAAACTTCCATTCCTGTGTAAAGTAAAAGTGTAGTTGAGCCTTAGGTTCAGCTAGTGGTAATTATGATGAGTAACTACTAGTCACTGTAAAATAAACATCTGATCGAAAGTTATATTTACAAGGTGCAAAGTGTCCTATGAAAACGGTGTTCAGGTTTCCACCTGTTCAAGCCACTCATTACTAAAAGAACATGAAGTAGCTAGACAGTCCTTTATGTAATGAATTCCAGATTTTCAAAACATAATGTCCTAAAGAATGAAATGGGAAAATTTAGAGGTAACCTGGATTCTGGAGCTGTGAATAATTCAGACTGTTTTTACGCTCACATCTGAAGTTGGGCCAAGGCCTGAATAATTTGTAATCTTGAGAAAACGTCTAGAAATAAAATATTGATTAATTCCTATTGGTAGACCATATGCCAAAGTATCATTTTTGTTATGTTTTTGTTTCAATTCTAATAATTAAATAGGATTCTGGCACAGAGCTTCTTTAATAAGTAAATCTTACATTTTTTTGTGTGAAAGGTAAAATTGTTTCTAATGTGATGGACATTTATTCCTTGAAAGTTAATATTTTTTAACACCTTTCAATGAAGATTTTGAAGAAATAACATTACTGTAATTTATTTCCCCATTATTTACCAGTATTATATAATATTGATTAAAGACAAATATTTCTCTGATATTGGGTAAAATATCATGAATAAGGTATAATGATTTGGTAATTCACTATCTTAGTTTCCTGTTGTATTTCTCGTCAAACAGATGCCATCCATTTTTATGATACAATGGATAGCAAATTGATCAGATGTGTTGTTTAACTTTATGCTCTCATCACTGGATCAGATAGATGTTGTGAGCTGTAAAACTGAGTCTAACAAGACTGTGTTTAGCTATTTTGATAAAAATTACCTACTCACTACTTTTTGCCTTTTAATATGTCTTGTGACTTTTGTTGATGCCAGATATGATGTACCAGGTAAAAGGAACCCAGGTAAATAGGCCTTTAGTGGTGTGGTGCTAAGATGTGGAGAGGGGAAGAGTTTTATAATCAGTCTTTTAGTGAGCCTGCTCCTCAGGACTGTGAACTTCCTGGGTGCTCCTCAATCCTCTTCCATGCCCTTCCCCGAAGCTTAGGTGGGACAGGATGGCTAGGATGGTACAGGGGGCTGGAGTTGGGTATTTCCCATCCTTCCAATTGGTTAGGCTTTAATAGAACTCTAATAGGTTAGGCTTTGGTTAATTAGGTCCTCCGGATGGAAGGCCTTGTTTAGAAGACAGAGTGCTCTGATTTACTTCAAAACGGTTACTTTTCCTGTCTGACTTATTTCGCTTAGCATAATAATCTCAAGATCCATCCATGTTGTCACAAATGACACTATTTCATCTTTTCTTATCTTATGGCAGAATAGAAAAAGTAGACAACCATGTGATTTCACTGATATGTAGTGTATAAAACTGAAAAAAACAAAGGAACAAGACAAACAAATGAAGAAACAAAAACTCATAGACACAGACAGTAGTTTAGTGGTTACCAGAGGGTAAGGGGGGAGGGTGGTGGTAGAAGAGGGTAAAGGGATCAAATGTATGGTGATGGAAGGAGAACTGACTCTGGATGGTGAACACACAATGTGATATATAGATGATGTATTACAGAATTGTACTCTTGAGACCTATGAAACTTTACGAAGAATTGTCACCCCAATAAACTTTAATAAAAATAAAATAAAATATACCCCGACTCCCCCAGCACAAGAAGAATTTTCTCTGATCTTCACTGGGGGAAACTGGTAGAGCTCTGAGGGAAAACTCACAAAAGGGTGCCCCCTGGCTCCCATCTTCCTCTGGAGTTTTTAAACTCTCAGACTTGTCCACACTGAGCTTCCAGCAATTTTTCAGTTACACTTTAAATTTTCCTCCACTAACACTGGTTCCTACAAAGGTTTTAGCTCATGGATTTCTGCTGCTGTATATCATGATGCTCTATATTCACTGCCTGTCTGTCTCTACAATTTGGGGGCTAGTGTTTTGCTTTGAGGACTCACATCTATGACAGATCTAGGAAGAGTTGTTGATTTTTCAGTTTGTGTAGATTTTTATTTCTTGTTAAGACAGAATAATGACTTTCAAGCTCCTTATATGCTGGACCAGGAAGTGGAAGACCAAATTCATTACTTTTTAAATCAAAGTAATACCTATACATGTTTAAACAGTCAAATAAAACTCTAAGGCCTGTAATGAAAACCAGCAGCTCCCTCTTCCATCCTTCTTGCCTCTGAACTCTCCAGATTCTCAATTCCCCAAGAAAACAATTGTCCACTCTTGAAAATGTTTCTTCTTGTATTTATTTCCACTCTTCCGAGTTATTTGTTCAGATAGTCATATATCTCTTTATTTTTAAAATTTAGATTATACCTATTGAATTTGGAACATTTAAGATACTATATATTGGCTGTAGAAAAAATAGTTTTAGCCCTCACAACCCAGACACTGCTACATTTTCAAACCCCACCCCCATTCCTTAGGAGCTAATATGGTTGAATTCATTATTTTTAGTCTATTGTAATTTTGTACATATGGTTCAGAATAGGGTCATACTAATGCAGTAAACTATTGCATTTCCTTTTTTTTTTTTTGACAACCTTTTTCTCTTCCAGAGTTAAAAAGTTGCCTCATTTTGCCTTAGTTATTTACTTATTTGGTTTCCGTGCAAGTACTTCTTCAAACTCTGTGATGGAATTGTGCATGTCCTCTCAACATGGACAAACACAGCAAATTTATTATTTTATTAACTAACAATATTTGTGGTCTCCCTTTTTTTATTTCTGCAAGGCAAACTGATTGGCTGTATTTTTGACTACATGACTGACTTCATGTTGGGTATTTCCTTGATTCCATGCCATCCTTCATCTTGATTGAAACATATTCTAGGGCCTATGTGTGTTATTGTTGTTACTTTGAACCATGGTGATCTTGGGATTTAAGGAGGAAGCATAAAGAGCTGATTAGAAGTTCTATATGAAAGGCTTGCCACTTGGGTTTTAGACAATAAACGGAACAATTGTTTTTTGCCTGACTCCCAAGTTTTAATCTCTATGGATTTTTTTTTTTTTTTCAATTGGGCCAGTTTTTTCCTGAGAAAATCTGGCAGCTGATGTTTTGAGAGACAAGTGGTAGAAAATGCCTGAAAGGCTCACTATTTACCATTTGTAGTTTCAAGCAAACCCGTTGCCTTGCTTTTCATTGTGTCTGACATATTGGATTTTTTTCTTTCTGGTGAATTGTTTACCTGAACTTTTTCCCCCTCTTACTGATTTGAAATTATCCACAATAACTTGATTTTATTCTTTATTTCTCTCTTTCTTCCTTCCTTTCCTTCTTTCTTCCTTTATATTTATTTCTAAATGCAATCTTTTTCTTTATGTTTTGTTATCAAATGGTTAAAACTCTAAGACAAATTAAGGCCATCAGTTCAATTGAAAATATCTTAAAGAGTTAAAGAAATGTATGCTGATCATGTTATTCAAAAGCAACCGTACCAATAAAAGATCTAAGAATTCTTCTTTGAAAAATAATGAAACCTCTATCAATACAGCAATTTTAACTTAAGATTTCTAATTAACTCTTAATTCTAAAGGTGGTGAAGTGCCAAAAGCTTGATAGAGTAAGGATGTTGTAATTGTAATATTTTTGAAAATACCACAGTTAACTTTTAGTTTATTAATGCATTTCTGTCACTGAGCTACTCTACATGGTATTAAGAATATATTTAGAATCTTTTCTCCTCAAATAAGAGAAACAACATTCTGTTGTAAACAAATCAATGCCATATGTTTCTCACCAGGTGCTATAATAGAGTAAGTTTATATTTCAGTTTCTTTAGAATTTGAAATATTTGATTGCTTCTTTTAAAAAAGGAAACCCAAGTTTCATTCTCACTGTTTTGGGATGAAATCCTGAATATCAATGAAGAAGCTATTTATTAACTTGAGCCA
This sequence comes from Rhinolophus hipposideros, assembly GCF_964194185.1. Lineage (NCBI taxonomy): Eukaryota > Metazoa > Chordata > Mammalia > Chiroptera > Rhinolophidae > Rhinolophus > Rhinolophus hipposideros. The sequence continues at coordinate 40,746,763 of NC_138058.1, forward strand.
CTTCTTTGATAAAATTTCATTGGTTCTTCTACTTAGTCTTGTCATTAGAAATCAAGAAAATATACATCCACTAGGAGGAAGTACAGTGGATGGTTAAGTGCAATAGCAAGTATTGGTTGTAATGTCCCTTAGAAAATTTGTATACATGAAACATATTTTTGGCACTCAGGCTCCGAGGATTGTGGGCCTCTGTTTCCTTCTCCTTAGACTTTATTTCTTCATGTGCCAAAAAGGTCTATGACTTCAGAATATCTGGTGCGTAAGCCTTGCTATTGGAGGTTGCCAATTCCTCCTTAGAATCCTTTATACAATAGTGCCCTCCATACCCATTGTTTCACTTTTTACAGTTTCAATTACCTACAGTCAACCACAGCCCAAAAATATTAAATGGAAAAATCTAGAAATAAACAATTCATACAGTTCAAATGGCATGCTGTTCTAGTAGTGTGATGAAATCTTGGGCCTGCCCAGGATGTGAATCATCCCTTCGTCCAGCGTATCCATGCTGCATATGTGTCCCTCCCATTAGTCACTTAATAATTGTCTTTTCTCAGTGCTTGTGTTCATGTAACCCTTATTTTACTTAATAATGGCTCCAAAGTGATGCTGGCAATTCAGATGTGCCAAAGAGAATAAAGCACTTCCTTTAAATGAAAAGGTAAAAGTTCTTGATTTAAAGAGGAAAGAAAAAAAATCATATGCTGAGGTTGCTAAGCTCTTCTGTAAGAACAAATATTCTATCTGTGAAATAGGAAGGAAAAAGAAGTGCCTGCCAGTTTTGCTGTAGCACCTCAAAGTGTAAATGTTACACCCACAGGGCATGATAAGTGCTTTGTTAATATGGAAAAGGCATTACATTTGTTGGTGAAAGACATGAACAGAAGACGTTTTCCAATTGATAAAAATGTGTTGCACCAGAAAGCATTGAGCCTCTACAAAGACTTGGTCAACGTGTCTAAAATGAATGACACAGAGCCACTTACTGAAAGTAAGGGATGGTTACATAGATTCAGGAATACGTTTGGACTAAAAAAATATAAAAATTATTGGAGGGGGTGGGCGGAGAAAACATTCATATACATTTTATTACAGTATATTATTATGTGTTCTATTTTATTATAATTGTTATTAATTTCTTCTGAACCTAATTTATTAATTAAACTTTATTATAAGTATGTATGTATAGGGAAAAACATAGAATATATAGGGTTTGGTACTGTCCACCATTTCAGACATCCACTGGGGGTCTTGGAACGTATGCCCCTCGGATAAAGGGGAACTACTATTTTTTTCCTTCTTCTCCATTTCTGCAGCCCTGCCTGATATTCTGCACCCATTTCGAGTCTTCTCATCTTACTTCTAGACTCTCCTTTTCCTCTCCAAATCAATCCTACGTTTCTTTGACTTAGGACCTTCCAAAACAATGTTTCTATTAAATCACTTTTCTTAAAAACATAAGTTTTTTATTTCATTCCTAGCTCATTCATTACATGTTAAGTCTAAGATTCCTTGTATGACTTTCAATATTCTGTTTTCCATTATTGTCACACTTATATGCCCACCATTCACACTTACTACACTTAATACACATTTATTGACTTTTTTTTCATTGTTGTTTGCATTCCTTTAGAAAGCCCTTCATACTCCTCTTGAATTTCCCAAGTCTTACCCAGGTGTCACATCCAGACCAATTTTAATCCATAATTGATGTCCTCACTCTGAGTTATTATAAATAGATGAATTTTCAGGTAAACTCTAAAAACATACCCTTTACTTATATTATTTTTTTCCTTCCTTCTTTCCTTTCTTCTTTCCTTTCATCCTTTCTTTCCTTCCTTTTCATTACTAACTTTTCTACTTCTGTCCTTTTCATTCCACCTACATTTATAACACACAAAGTTATAATTATTATATATTGATAACATTAGATCATGCCAATTACCTGCCATTCTCTTTTTTGCCTTGCAGTTATTGCACTCCCTGATTTTTAGGTGAACACATGACCTTCTGTTTGTGGGCATGTGACTAAGTTCCAGCCACTTAGATATGAGCAAAAGTGACATGTGAGATTAATGTTTCACGTTTTTGTACCCCACACATTTCTTACTTCTTATGAGCTAAAATATACAGAATTGATGTCTCTGAACCTACTCTACCCATGCAAAACAGGACAAACTTATAGAAGAGGTACAATTTGAGCTAGACATTGAAGGCAGAGTGTTTTTAATTTTTTCTTCAATGTATTGGTCTATTCTATATTTTCTTGGATGCACAGAGCACATCTTCTATTTCAATATTTATAACTGTAGTAAGTTTTTGTTCAAAACTCTTGGTCATATAAAAAGACACAATAGTTGTAATGATTTAAATAGTAAAGTGGGGTTGAAGTAGGGAGGCTATTTGTTAGGAATTAAAAATCTAATTCAAAGTAGATTTTCATGATGGATTTTCAGGTAACATTGATCAGTAGTAGAGATTTATCAGGATAAATAGAAACATTTAACAAGCACTTGCCATATATTAGCCACAGTGAAAAGTACTTTGCCTGTATAGATTTACATGTTACAAGTATCTCTTCAAAGAACCTGTGATTTTGTTAGTATTTTTCCAATTATATAAGAGGATGCTGGCCAAGAAATATTAAATGATTTTCCCATAATCATACAGTAGGTAAGAAGAAAAGATGGGATTTGAATTTCTTAACACTAGATTTAGAGCCCACACTCTTAACTGCTATGCTACACTGTTCAGTAAGTACATTATATTCTTTCCCATACCCATAGAACCGAGCCACAAAGGGAATTAATTACCCCACCTATAACTCTAAACCAGGAAATGTATCTGTAAGTAAAATGCTGAAGTAAAAGAAGCTGCATAAAATCTCCCTAGGATATATCAAAGTGAAAGCAGAAAAAGTAAGACAGGAATTTCACATGTATTTGAGAGAGGGGAAAAAATATTAGAGAGAGTTTTTAGGGGGACATTTCTCAGATTTCCATTTTAGCTGCATAAGAATTATACCTTAAGTGGCATTTTAATTGGTTTGGGGACAGAAAGACTTCAGGACATACAACCTGAAAATATGCCACTTGTTATACTGATTTTGAGCTGAAGACTCTTAGAAAACAGCGAATGCTGGGGGTGGCTTTCTTAGTACTCCCCTTATTTGCCTAAAGGCTGATCCTCCAAAAGGAACTGGATTGTCATAAATCCCTCCCCGGGAGTTTCATCAATCAGAGAAGATTGATTCTTATTACAGGAAAAGAGACTAGAAGTCAACAAACATCCAGACAAACTTTGTCGCAAACTATCATATCTCCCATCTATTTTACTAAGGGACTATTTATCTTCCTAAAAATGATTTATTCTCCCCTAAATTGCTTTCATCTCCCCTCCTCTTTCCCCATTAATGTAGTAGATAAACTCTCAAATCTCACTGCATTTTTGGGTATCTATTATTTTTTCTTGTGATGCCCATGCATATAACATTAAAAATTAATAAATACCTCTTCTCCTGTTAATCTGCCTATCAGTTTATTTCACATCCACAGCAATTGAATCTGGGAGGGTAGAGGGGAAAATCTGTCCTACCCTACAGGATCAGGGTATGGGTCCTTAGCTATTCAACCATTTTCTGCTCTTTCAAATAACAAATCTCTATCAAGAATTGATACATTCTTAATAGAAATCACTACACTTAGAACAGAGGTGTCTCCTGACAAGGCTGTCATTCCTAGATTCTCACTGTTTGCTTTTTAAGCAAGCTGTGTGTGTGTACTTGCTAACTGAGGGGGAAGCATCCAGCAAATCTTTGAATATTAAAATGCAACCAGGTGATTGTTCATAGTCAGCACAATGGTCCTACAATCATCTTTTCTACCTTAAGGCCAATCACTCTATTGATAGAGACAACTGACCTCGCTTCACGTAGAAAATTGGTACTGTAGGGCTCTGTGGCTATTTTAACTTAAATATTAATTAATTAAACTAAAATTAAATTTAGATGGTGGCCAGTTAGTTCAGTTGGTTAGAGCGTGGTGCTAATAACACCAAGGTTGCTGGTTCGATCCCTGTATGGGCCACTGTCAGCTGTGCCCTCCGTAAAAAAATGAATACATCAAATAAAATAAAATTTAAAACTTAGTTTCTCATTTGCACTAGCCATAGGATCAAGTGCTCTATAGTCATAAGAAGCTATAGCCACTGTTTGAGAAAGCACAGATATAGAACATTTCCATCATTATATGTTATAAAAATCTTTTGGACAGTGCTACTACAGAGCTAAGTTTCTTTATCATGGCTACACATTAGACTTAGCTGAGAGCTTTCAGAAATGTAGATGCCCTGCTACCACCTCAGAGTGATTTAATCAGAGTGGCTCAGGGTGGGGCTAAAGTATTGGAAATTTTTGAAAGTGCCTGAATCCAATGAGTTTAGGCAGCTAGGGTTGAGATTCAATTCTATAAAGTAAAATTTATCTTTCCTGAATCAACAACTCATTTTTGACCTCTTTTGAATCAGCATTTAAATATGATGCAAATTCTCCTCTCTTTAACACAAACACAATCTCCCCCAAAATAGCAATACAAGTGACAACTCCTCTTGCTCCTATATCCCTTTTCTCTCTTCAACATTCTTATAACCTGCAAGGTCAAATTCTTTAATTGTGTGCCTTAATTTAGGGTGGCAACTTTCTCACTTCTGGTTTAATCCTTTTACTCCTTACTCTGAGCAACCTGGTTTCCACCTCCATTACACCACCAAAGTGAGTCCCAGTAAATTGACCAATGACTTCCACTTCACTAAATGCACACAACATTTTCAATGTTCATCTTAGGTGATTTTCAGGTTTCCTTAACACTTTAGGAGAATTCGTCCTGAGGCCCTCTCTGCCTTGCCTCCTCTGATGCATACTCTCTTTGTTTCCCTACTCTGTCTCTGAAGTCTCCTATGCTTTTCTTGGTACAAGGATATCTCCAAGTTTCATTACAGTTTCTCTTTACTTATTCCTCTATTCTCGCTTCTTTGTAAAATTGCAGTTATACAGTGTATTACAATCTATATAATAGTTAATCTTCAATGAACTCTTAGCCAAGACCTTTTCTCTGAGCCAATATCTGTCTGAAGAAGATCTCTACTAGGATATTTTAAATGAATGTAAAGTTCATATGTCAGGAACACATTGTCCATTCCATCTCACACTGGTTCTGCTCTTTGTATTTTCTATCTCAGTTTATGCCACTGAAATTCTTCCATAGTATAGACCAAGATGCTAAATTGTCTCTGAAATCTTTCACCAATACCTACTGCATCTCCAGTGGATAACCTCGAAAATGTCTCTCCAATTTATAAATTTTTCTTTCTGCTACCTCTATCTCAGTCCAAGCTAACCACAATCTATTTCTCATAAGTGCTACATCATCGCTCACCACCTTCAACCCCCAACCTATTCTGCATATTGCAGCCAGAGTGATCTAAAAACACAAGAAGTGTTATGCTTTTCACCTGCATGAATTATTTCCATCATTTTTGATTTTAGGGTGCAGACCAAAAACTATCATTTAGGCTTGCAAAGCTCTACATATCAGCCATCCCTACCTCCTCAGCCATTAAACGTTCAATTCTCCTCACTCTAATGCTTTAACCAAGTTGACCTTTTTTGCGACCTACTTCCCTCAAGATCTTTCCTATGCCATTTTCTCTGGAAAGGTTTTCTTTTCACTAATTAAATACTACTTATACTTCAAATTCCAGCTCAAATATCGTATCCTCAGGAAAGGTCTCCCCGATTTGATAAAATTTAGGTTTTCCTATTATTCACTCTCATTACCCCAGTAATTTTATTCAACACAATTAATCACAGTTTTAAAAATATGTTAATTTGCATGATCATTTGATTAATGTCTTCCTTCTCCAGTCAATCAATTTCTGAACAGCAGGTACCATATCTATCTTACTCAAGATTTCATGTCTACTGCCCTAGCACAGTGCATGACTTATATAAGATATATAGTAAATATTTATTGAATAAATGAAAGAACAATAATTGAGGGAAGTATACAACTTAGCTTTGAACATGAGAAAATAAATTGTGTAATGAGGAAATATTAAATACATGGAAGTTCTGATAATCTTAGAAAAATAATGATTCATTATTAAAGGTAAACACATTTAAAAAAAAATTTTAAATGGCATACTCAATCTGATTAAATAGTGAATAAGTCAGTCCAAACCTGTTGCAAGCAATTCCTTTCTTATAACCCCCCTATTTGTGTCTAGCATGAAGATGAAGGGAGTTATTGCACCAGCGCAAAGTAGGTATTGGAGGGCAATATGCTTGCTGCAGAAAGAAGGAAAAAAAAGAGGACCATTATCCTTATTATGTGGATCAACTGTCTTAAGTATTTAAAAGTTTTCTCTCTTATCCATGTTGTCCATGTACCCAGAACTTACCCAGAATTTAAACCCAAGTAGATTAAAAAATAATTCAAACGTACAGTATGGTAAATTTGTTTGTTTGTTTGTTTCCAGGAGCATGTGCAGGACTCTTTAGGACCGTAAGAATTCTTCTTGCAACAAAAACAAACAAACATAAACAGAAGGAGGAAGAAATTGAAATGTTGCTCTGAAAAATATTGTTTTAAATATTAACATTTGCTTAGCCCACAAAAAAATATGAATACAAACTAAAGCTTTCTTTAAACCATGAAGATAATAATAAAAATGCTTACTCCTTGCTCTGAGGGCCAGGTTTTGGCAATGGGCATTGACAAAGTTCTCTTGGCAGGGGCAATAAATAGATGAATAACAAGATGCGGTCTGAGGTGACAGAGGTAGGAAAAGTCAAACATGATTTCTGAGATACACTAGGACCTTATTAAATGTATTTATATACCAGGGAATTTTTTGATGCTATATTGCTTTAAAGATGCTCACAAATTTTTTCTTGGATGAAATCATGGTAGAAATATGGCCCAGTCCTAAAGTAATCTAATATTATGTGATAAATATAAAGTATTTCTAAATCATTGCCTGGTACTATATTTCAAATATATAAATAACAACAGAATTACATCTCTTAGTGACTTCCTTGAACAGATGTTTGCCTACTTTTTTGAGTAAGTCATGAATATTGGTGTTACATGAAATGAATTCTTGCTACAAAAGTCAGTTAAGAAGTCAGTAACATTTGCGTATGGACACCAATTCTTTTAGGTCCTTTTTTGTCCCACAAAGAGAGAGGATTACATATACTCTCTCTCTTTGTGGGACAAAATATATGAAAATAATATATTTAAAATGGCAGTAATATAGGATTATTATGCAGCTGTATTATTAGGCAGTAAAGAAATTTCAGTTTGCAGAGTAGTCATCTTCTTTAATACTTCCACAGAAGTAGAGACTGTGTCTTGGGAGAAATATATCTCTATGGCTGTTCAATTTTATTATAGTTTTTAAATATTGAAAATATATTCCTTTTCCTTTAATAAAATATTTCTACCTACATAAGCATTTTGTGGTGAATCTCAATGAAGTTAGTATCCTAAAAATGATATATCCTAAATATCAAAGAATGTCAGACAGTTTCTTTGAGCTGGGGAGTCCCATATTTTAAAATAAATATGTCCTACTTGGTGTCTTTTCATTTAGGGCCACTTGAGAACATTTACAAAGCTATATCTGTACATAATGTCCTTTGTGTAAAGGGTAATGGGATTTTTAGTTTATAAATTTTTTATTACAATGCTCTGAACATTCCCTTGGAATAGATTAGTCTCAGAAGATTGGAATATAGGGAGTGGTCAATTCTGTGTCTCAGTCTTCCAAGAAATTTTAAAGAGGACACTTTTTTTCTTGACTTTAACCTGAAGTATTGTTGAGATGAGAGAATTAGAAGAAGCAAGGAAAGAGTCAACATGAAAACATTTGAATAATGAGACAGAAAAGCCAGGAGAAGACAAAACACTTGTGGATTTTCATTCATCCATTGATAATATCTTTGAAAACTGTAAAAAAGGAAGCTAATTAAAAAGAGTAACTTACCCATTCAGAGAGAGCACAGAAGGATGTTATTTTGGAAAAGCATTAGTACAATATGAACTGGCAAGTGAAAATGTTCTTTTGATATCTGGTGGTAATTGTTCGCTATACCTCATGAACAATATTCATTTTCATTTGATGTCCCATTTTTATTAAACATCAGGGTTAGGCAAAGCCCAAGTTTTAAACTTATTAATTGTCATCCAGGAGATAAGTTATAGCAAAATAGGACTGGATCAAAAAAAAAAAATCTCTACAGTATTCTGCACAGACTTTGACCCTGGGTTCTAATTCCAATTATTCTATTTTACCTGGAATGTGTCCTTAAGTAAGTCACTCTATATTAATTCTCCTATCTGAAAAATTGGTGTGTGGTTTTCATGAAATCCAGAATATTTTCCAGCTTCAATTGTTTATTACTAAACATGTCTTTTCCCACTGTCTCACCAGCACCATGGTGATTGACTCATTTTCAGGAATGAAATATAAGTCATTTCATCATTTCTGCAAATGGCCACTTTTTTTTGGCTAATTATACCATAATTCCTTAGTGCTGTATTAGAATTTATATTCAATAGGGATTTAAATCTACTCAGACTCAGAGCATAGGTTAAATAATTTTAGAGAAATAATATAATCCTGCCAACAATAATAGCCCTCCATACCAATGGCAAGAACACAACATAATACTACTAAGCATTAACTGACCTGCATATATAATATGTAAGGAAGTACAACAGAGGCTATGAAGTCAGGACAAAAATCTCACACATTTTATACAGCAATGAAGAAAGAAGAAGGAATTCACTGTCTCCTTGAGAGACTAAGGGCTGCACATCTCTTGTACATCTCATGAGGAACTCCTGAGCTAGTTCTGGAGTTACTTTTTGATATATCTAGAGGTTATTGGCCCAAAACTTTAAAGATAGCTCTACACTGTAAAAACTGGAGAGTAGGCTTAATCTCTAGAGAAATTTATCTCTATTTCAAAGGTTATCAGAAGGACTCAAATTTACTGTTTCCAAGGATACACTGAAAAAGGAAAGGAAAAGAGGAAATTGAACTATTTTTCCTTTATAATAGAGAAACTTACTTTTATTTACTATTAAAGTATAAAGAATCTCATGAGTTTAATGACTTGGGAAAAAAAGAAAACAAAACAAAACACTAACATAGATTCCTGTTTTGAGACTAGAATTTTAGTAGAAACACTGTATAATCACAAACAGTAAAGTACACAGAGAATAATAACTTCACTCCAAATGGAAACTTCAACATAGGAATCAGTTTTAGGCATTGTACAAGAAGCCACTTATTATCATTGTCTTGATATCATCCTCTTAATTTTAACCACATTTGACCAAGACTTCCCAGGTCTTGTCATTATCCATACCTTAAAAAAGAATAGCACTTTCTCCATTGTTCTAACCCAGTGCTGTTCAATAACAATAAAATGTAAGCTACATGTAGAATTTTGAATTCTCTAGTAGCTACATTAAAAAATAGTAAAAAGTATGTAAAAATAATTTTAATATACTTTATTGAATCCAATATATCTACAATATTGCTATGTCAACATATAATCAATGTAAAAATTATTGAAATAACCTAATTTTTTTAACCAATTTTTTGTAGTCTAGTGTGTATGTTACATTTGTAGCACCTCTCAATTCAAACCAACCACATGTCACATATTCAGTAGTCACGTGTGGCTAATAGCTATCATTTTGGGCAACACAGTTCTACCCAAATTCATAAAGAAATGTGATACCCGCTCTCTGTGATGGTGGTAGACATATGATTTTGTTCTGGGATTTTAAGTTACAGGCCAATGGGATTACTTTTTCCAATTTCTATTGTTATTATTTGTGGGTAATAATTACCAACATTCCTTTCTAGTTCTCTGAGTTCCAAATTGACTGAGAGCCAGATACAAGTTTCATGTAGATCAGTATCAGCTTCAATTAAAAAAAAAATGCTGCATTGTATATGTGGCTTAGGTCTGTGTTTACACTATATTTCCTAGTCCTATTTCCTAGGTCTAGCTTTGGGGCTGCCTGCCTACATGGGGCTCTGCAGAGCAGACTGGGTTCTTTCCCAAGTGGACTTCCCTTAGAGAAGGAGCTAAATGGACTGGGTTCTGCCTCCCTGAAAGGAGAACTCAGGAAGAGTCTTTTTCCATTTTCATCCATCGGACAAACGACTATTTTTCTTCTTTTGGAAGTTGGGGGTGGGGGAGGATTTGCAAAAGATATATATAAATATATTTCCAATGCTATCTCACTTTGGGGGAACAGAACAGACAGGGAAATAGTCTGTAAAGCTACTTCTAAATTTCCAAGAGGAATAAGATTTTAATTATACTAAGGAAAACTACATAGCAGTGTGTTAGAATGAGGTACACTAAAAGAGCTTTTAACTAGAATTGTGGGAGATGTTCTTTGCAGAAGTAAGGACAATCTGCAGATCTATGTTAGGAGGAAGTATGCTGAAAAAGCTTTTAACTAAAATTATGGCTGAGTTTATTTGGAGATTTACCATACCATGCCAATTAAACAACAGCAACATGCAAATAACCTTTCTTACCCAGCTTTCCAGGTTTCCCTAACCCATAGCCTTTGGGAATCTGTCAGAATCTGACTGATTAGATTATGAAAATAAATGCCTTGGGCCAGATGTAGGCAGCTGGAGTGACTTATCTATTGTTTATTACAGCTCAGTGAAAAATGGCTGATATTTCATACCCCAGAGCATGGAAATGGCCTTATCTAAGCTTGCTTATCTGTTTGTTTAATAATTTGTTGGTTTGTTTGTAATGCTGAACAATCACTGACCAACTGGGAAAACTTAACAAAAATTGGTTTTTCCCCTTGGCTTCCTTTTATGGCTTTTTTTTTTTTTTTTAATGTATCGAAAGCAGCCTTTTAAATGTAAGTTTGGCTTTGCTTAATTTTCCCCCCAAATCATGATAAATGATCTTCAGGTACAATCACCAGAAAACTTGAAATTGGAAGAAAAAAAGATGCATTTGTTTACTCTTTACTGTTTTGCTTTAGTTTCCAAGCTTTACCCTTAAAAAACAAACAAAAACAAACAAAACTATTGTATTTTATTTCAGTACACCAAGAAAGAGAACAGGACCAAGTATTCAATCAACTCTAAGTGTGTCTGTTTTGAAGGATCAGAAGCAGTTGAGGATTGGAAAACCATAGTTTCAGAGAATCTAGAGGACAATTTTTTAGGGCCCTGAAAATGCCTGAAGTGCCAAGCCTGAGAGACCATGGAGGGCCACTACAAACAACGTTTATGACTGCATAATTTTTCTAGGGGATGACCTTGTCAAGATCATGTATTCTTAAATTACTTGCTACCACATGTAACACCCTTCCTTTATGTCTTTGTTCTACCTCTACCAAATACCACACACTTATTCAAAATCATTTGTTAGCATTTTCCCTGAAATGGGAATTAAAATGCCAGTTTATAAATATGGCTATCTGAAATAAATGGCATTGAGCTCTCTAAAACTAAGAAAACATACTGATCTTCAAAGAGAAAGTATTAGGATAACAGTCAAATTGCTGACTGAGAATCAGTCTTCTCTCACTACTTAATCTTAATTTCATGAGCACGCACGGCATTGATCTTTTTTTTCTTTCTTGAATATATTCCAGAGATGGAGATCAAAGTGAAACTCCTGGAATACCTGGATATAATTCTGAAGGCTACTAAATTATTTTAATGGCCATTTTTGCATTTCTCCTGTGTGACTTACACTACTAGAGGCAAGAGTGAGATCAATATGAAATATCCAGTCCCGATTACAAATTGTATCATGTAGCCTATAATAGATATGTGGACAAAATTTGGGGTATCACAAATGAGGTAATTATTCTTGCAACCAAATCTTCAGAAATGTGGAGAATAAGGAAATTTTACTACCTTCAATGTGGCACACATAGATTGAAATTAAGTCCAGAGTAAATCTCTGGAAAGAAAAGGACCAATAGGAGCTTCCAGGTAATCCCTCACACAATCTGCTTAAATATCAGATTAAGTCATTCAAAACAATCCATCCTCACCTGTGGTTCTTTGGCTTGGTATAGATGGAACTTCAATACCTAAAGAACTCAAGGGTCTACAAATTATCTGATGCCTGACAAATCAATTAAACATATATTCCAATATTTGGAATCATATAGAAAATGATAACTGATTTCTAGATTTGTTGATTGGGCCAGGGGAAGGGTAATTATGGAGGGGAGCGAGGAGTTGAAGAGGGCAGGATGGTGAGAGAGGAACATTATACAACAGCGTTGGCGTGACACTAATTCAGAATAGTGGTACAACAATTAATTAGTGTTTAGTGGGAAAGTAGTGAGTCTTTTGCCATTTCTATTGTGGGTAGCTACTGAAGAATAACTCCCACCAGAAATTCATTTTGAAGGAACTAACTAACATGACAGATAAACAAACTATGCTGAGTAATTTTCATACTTTTCCCCTGCTTTATAACACTTTTCATGGTATCCCTGGCTATATCACAGTGGAATGAAACTCTTCAAGCAAAACTTAATGCAACATAAGTATACGGGATTACACATTCAAAATTTATTTTTAGCCCAAATTAGTTTCAGATACTGGATGTTAGGTCTCCACATTCTTTAGGGGACAAATTACTACAAAAGCATTAACTCATTTATTCAAAGAGGACTGTAATTTAATGCTTACCAGTAAATGACTTCAGAAATAACTAGTGCTACAGCCTGTTTAATTTTTGCTTGCTTGCTCTTTCTTCACACACAAGTGCACCTACAGAAAAATGCGACCCTCATAGCAGTACTAGACCACTCACATGGAATGGACATGTAATCGTGAAGGGGACTTACTGCTCGCCTATTATAGGCAACAATATCTTAGCTGCTGGATTGTGGCTAGATTTTGATCATATAAAAATGACTAAAGCAAGATCTTTTTCATTGCTTCCTTAATTTTCCTGAGTGGGAGGGCATCAAACCACACACAAGCTTATTTTTATTACTCATTTAAGTTTAAGACTTTGTGACCTTAGCTCAAAGGATATCAGAACTCCCTCTTCAGAAAAGTTCAGAGGCTAGGTGGCCTGGCTGAGGTTTCAGGGACCTGGAAAAACTGTAGGATCAAGACAAATTGTTGACAATTCCATAATTCCATTAGTTTGGCCTCAAAGTTTGGAGTCTTTATCCTTGGGATGTTTTCCCTCAGACTTCATATTCAATCTTTGTTGACATCTTGATGAGTCTTACTATTATTGCCTGACTTAATACTGAATCTGCTTCAGTCTCTTTTTTTCATAGCATGCATTCCCCTCTAAGATAATATAATTGACTGTTTTTTTAATCAACCACTGTTTCTTCCTCACTGCTAGAATATAAGCTTCATCAGGGCAGGAACATCTGTCTATGTCCTGATTTATTTGAACTTCTTAGAACACTGTTCACCTCAAAGTAGTGCTCAGTAAATATTTACTGATGGCTACATGACATCTGAGCAAAAACATAAAAGTGGTAAGGGAGTAAATCTGCAGAGACTTTGTTCCAGAAGGAGAGAATAGGAACTACAAAGAGCCAACACAGGTGTCACAAGCAGCAAGGATGCCAATGTGACTGGAAGGAGTGAGTGATGGAGAAGTTTAGGGAATAAGGTACATAGCTAGTGAGTGAAGGAGCCTACGTGTAAACCTGAACAGTTTGGCTTAGAGCCTATGCTCTTCATTTTTAAACTGAGATAACCTCAAGTCTCTCACTAGTGATATAAGAGTCATGGCCTTGTAGAAATATTGTGGGAATGAAGTTAAATATTGTGCTGTAAAATGCACTACAAATGGATTAATAAATATTAGATCCCTTCCCACCCCGTGTCTATCCCTGATTTGTTGGGTACATGTATTTGTTCATGTCAAAGAAGAACTCTATAAAAACAAACAAATGCACCACTCCCCAAATGTAAAACTGAGAAACACTAGCAAATCTAACCCACTAAGCTGAGACCAAATAATACTTTGAAGGATTATGAGGAAATAAGAAATTCTTATGTAAACTCAGGTCAAAAATAGCTGGCACTTAATTAATTGTATAATCGGGGAATTAGCCAGGGATAGACAATGAATTCCAAGTATGAGTTAATTTGCTGTCAGCCTCCCAATAGCTGAGTTTTCCATTTAAGAAGAGTCTGTGGTAAGAGATAAGGACCCAGAGCAAAGATAATCCTAATTAAAATCCCAGGCAGGGGACCACCACTTTTGTACTGGGGGTCAATGCCAGTTGTTGTCGTCGTGCCTCTCTTCAACTCACATGAAGATATTAGTAAGCAGTCGTTTACTGCCCTGGAGATTAACTTTACTAGGTAGGGTATGAACCAAACAACTTTAAGACCTAAAGGCTTAGAGGTCTTTATACAAAATGTTGACTTCAATAACCTAGAACATTTCCATATTGTAATAACAGTAATCCATAATTGTTGTCAACAGGAAAGGTATTTAAAGTATTGCATATAGGGAGGTAATCACATTTAAGTCCTATCCACAAATTAAGTAATTCAGATTTGTCTTGAATCAATTTCTGTGCATAAATTTTGCTCACCAATTAGGAAGCGAACTCATTAAGTGCAGTCACTCTCCTGCCATAGCTGCTCCTCCCTCCCAAACCCCAAGAAATTCTTATGTAAACTCATACAATAACATGTATGTAAACTTATACAATAACATACCAATCCCAGTTCTAAATATGTTGAGAGAACTTACTATGTGATTGGCTCTGTGGAAGGGATAAAAATCTATTAGTTTAGGCAAAATTCCAGAAGAAGAGGAAAAAGGCAATAGTAATCAAGTCTGACACCCATTAGGTACGGTAGGTGCTGTGCCAAGAGCCCAGGATAATTTTTTCAAAGCCCATGAAAATATTTAAATTCTATCTTAAAACTCTTTGCAAAATCAGAAGGAAAACAGTGTTTAGGTCAAAGAAAATGTTTTTACCTATGATGTTAATATATTCTTTATACCAACGTGATTATACAATATAACTTTAATATTTGTTTACCGAGGAAGGAGCCCATGAAGGCAAACATGTCTAGGTCCCATGTAAGTTATAATGTGACTCTGAACCCAATATGTTTTATGTTGGAATCTAAACATTGCCAAGGGTCCTAGTAGAGCTGTTTCATGGCCATCCTTTTTAAATGTACTTCTATTAGAGACAATCAAGAAAGCACGTAGCCAAATGGCTAAGGATTCCACTGGGAGGCAGAGTCAGATTGGCAAAAACCACTAGCACAGGAAACCAGAGACCCTTTAATCCCAGCTGTGGCTCTGCTTTGTTCTGGTCGAGGTGCCTGAACTATGGCTCTATCTCTTCCCCTCACTTCCTGATCTGGGTTTGGTAATCTCACAGGCTGAGTTTTTGTTTGTTTGTTTTTACCTCACTTTAATTTGCTGGCTTTGCTTTACTCCAAATTTGTACTGTTAAGTCATAGATGTAATCTTCAGCTTGGAAAGCAAAATCTACTTCTCAGAAATTCCTTTCTAGATATGTTGTGTGCTATATCCCTAGCATAACCACCAAGCCATGGCACTTTTGCAAGAATGGGTAAAGATTCAAGTCCTGGTACTGAGTGTGAAGGAAAATATTTACTCCATAAATAATGCAATTTCAAAGATAACACTTCCCTGCAATGATGTCCAAAGTCCACAGCATTTCTACCATCCCTCACCAGGGGAAAGTTTAGGATGTGGTGTTATTTCCAATTGTTAATTATTATTATTTAATAATCCTAGCCCTTTCTTTGCAGCTGGTAAGGAATGACTATACACTATTAGTTTAATGTTTTTTTCTTGTAACGAACATAAGAAAGCAGACCTGAAAAGGCTAATTCTAGGAGGTGGGCCTTTTTTTTTTCATTCTTTCATTTGTTGACTCACTAAGTCACTCAGGTATTCAATAACACTATATTTAAGACATATTCTATGCTACGTATAGATCACAATCCTTGTTGTACTTATTTTGTATTATTTTAGTCTTATAAAGTATTCATTTCTTTTTCATATATTTGATATATTGTATCTTCATATTAAACAAAGTTGATAAACAAGAAAGTTACTTTACATCAGTCTGAGGAAGGGCCTTCTGTGGAGTTGATGGGCATTGTAAATAGGATCTATTGATTTTAATGTGTCACTCTTTCTCTGTTTCTCTGGGATGGAGGTAGTTTACCTGTGATAATCTATACTGAGTAATCAATATTAATATTAGGCCAGAGGATCAGGGTGTATAAGTTGTGATTCAGAGCAGAAAATTCATGATACTATAAATAAGTACGATAAATGTAAGGCAAAAATTAGAAAAGTTGCACATTTTTAATCCTTTAAGGATCTATGCATTTTTTAAGGCTTGCAAGGAGAGGGCTAAAGTTAATAATAGGATTACTTCTTGCATTATCCAGGATAAGACACATTATGAAACTTCCATGGTGGCCATGGAGGAGGGAGAGAGAGCTCGGGGAGCTGTGTAGGGCTTTCCCATACTTAGTCTGGGGTTGACACACAATTTCTATCCACACTTACCTGACCAGAATTGGTCTCCTGTCATGTTGGTTTCTGGGGCTGGAGAGTGTATCACTCTTTCACCCAGGGTAGGATTGCCAGACTTAGCATATGTATGGAATTCAAATTTAACTGAGCATCCTGTACTATTTTACCTGTTAACCATCCCATGAAGGAAAGCAGCCTTGGCCAGTATGAGTAATGACTACTTCAATTCTCTAATCAAATGCTCTTAGACATTTGCTTTTGACTGGAGAAAATTCTCCCCTCCCCGCACCCACCTGAATCCTTCTGGCAACCCTCAAAGCATACCACTTTGGTCTTGTCTTGGGTGATTGAAGAAAGCTATTTACTGTTTTCATTCCTTAACTTCTGTTCTTCTTTCCTAATAATACTGTTTTTTTTTCTTTTCTCATTTTTGTTACTGTTTTTGTTTTAAAGCATGGTTTTACAAACTAGCATTACAGCTACCTATATGGTGGTAGAGCAAATTTAGCTTGCTAAAGTGTGTCCTGAGGTGTCTGCAGATGGTACCCATTGACTTTTGTTGAAGGGCAGTGTTTGATTCAGAAATAGCACAACCTGCCCCTAAGGCATACTCCAGGAACAGAGCAAAGTTTAGAATGGATGAGCAGCTTTAAAGTTACACTGGAACAGAAGCAATAGTCCAGGGAATCAAACTTTTGGAAACCAGCTGAAAAAGTTGGTCCAAAGAGATGTGCATGAAAATGAATTTTCAGAAAATGATTTGTACACAGATGAAGAAAAGTCTAGGGGAAGGACATAAAAGGGACAGGTCATGTACTCAGGAAAGTGCATACCAAGACCATTTCTGTGCGTTGAGGGAGGATTAATCCCTAACTCTAATAATTAGATGAGAGACAAAATGAGCAAAATAAATAAAATGAAATAAATAAAACAAAGGTGTCTGGTATACAACATTGAGATGGTGTATATACTCTGCTTAATTTAGTTTCTGACTTAAGAGGCTTTTAAGGGCTTAATGATTATTGGCCATTATTTATTCACTTTCATAGATTTAAATAGTTTTTTTTTTCCACACAATTAAACTTTTCTTAAATTCATGAGTACTTAAAATCTATGAAGTCCTAAAATTGCTGCCAGGTGGTACTTATGACTTAGTGAAATAAAATAAAACAAAAAACCTTCCTCTGACACCTTTGGCAAGATCAAGAAATTGCATCAAAGCGTCTATGATTAGAAAAAAATATGGTGATCATTAAACTGAACATTGACAGATTGCTTACAAGAAATAAAGTACTACATAGTGGGACAAATACATAAAATGTATATATGTTAACCCAAGCAAGGATTGCAGCATATTCACATAATGATTCAATCTTAGCCCCTTTTCTCAAAGTTCCCACTCCTTTGGGGCAAGTGCAGGTGAGCAATTAAATGGATAGGAGACAGATAATTGAAGTTTGGGGCCAAAAATTCCAAGAACCTGGAAAATCAGATTTGAATAACTGAGATTCTATTTTTTCTTGTGCTTCCCTCACTACCTGCTCATTTCATATAAACAAAAATATATACTTTACTGATGATAGTAACAGTATTTTTAGTAATCAACTTAGTTTGAGGGGATTATAGAAAAGGGTTATTGTGCAATACAAATGAGGTAATACATGTAAAACATTAAGAATGTGGTCTGCCACAGCATGAGTAGCTGCTATTTTATTCATTTTATTTATTGCATCACTTTCATATTAATATTGTCTAATTTAGTCTCATGGAATCAATGCAAATATCTACTTTATTTCTTTCTCTCCCTACCCTACCAACCTATACAAACCCTATAGCCAAACTCTTCTAGCCATTATCACTAATTCTTTTTTCATTCTTACCTCCTTTTCCTTTATAGGGTCAATATCTATCCTCTTTGCCAACCTAAACTTTATTTACATTTTGAGTGTAATCTAATTTTACAATTTCTGGGTATTCATCCTTAGGGTCCTCCAGAGATCTATCTTCTCGATCTCATTTTTTTCGACACATAGTATTGTCTAAATGGTTTTAAATTCTACCTCCATCTATTACTAACTGTCAGAACTGTATTTTCCTCATCTGCAAAATGGAGATAATAATTATACCCGTCTCAAAAGGTTAAGATTAAATTATAATATAAATGTGCTTAACGCATGAAAGGTACTTAATAAATATTAATTCCAACCTCAACTCTTGATTGTTAACTCTTTGCACATTTATGTACTTTCTACCCGCTGTATTTTTAGCTCCTTGAAAACAGCCAACATATTCTTATATATACATGTGCCTGTTTTCGTTCCTAGTTCTGTGCTTTTTTATTTAATGTGTTAAGCCAATACTTGTAAGATCTGTTGATCTGGGCATTTAAAATTCATTGCATGGCCGAGGATCTTGGTAAAGGAATCGTTCTGTATCTTGACTGCAACAGTGTCAACATCCTGATTGATGGTACGGTGCTATTTCTTTGTAAGAGGTAACTATGCGGGGAAACTGGGAAAAGACATGCAAGATCTCTCGCTTACTTCCTACTACTCTATTTGTATTTACAATTGTCTCTAAATAACATTGGATGTTAAATATATTGCATGTTGACGACAGTTGTTCAGTGTTTCTTTTGCTGTGGCGGCGTCTGGTTTTTGTTTTATATAAATTGGGGGGCTGCATATAACGTTGTCTTTAATGAGATAAACTAAAAAGACTAAAAGCAAAATGATTTAAGGACTGATCCATGTAAGTACATTTGCCTCTTTTTGTAAACTATTAAAATCATTTAAGTCATCCAAAATTGTTGGGCACTTGGGAGTTGTATGTACTTAGTAGCTCCAGTTAGTTTGTGTGTTTTAATTTTCACTTCCTTTGCCAATTTATTTGCCATTGCTGGCTCCTCTCTTCGGGAATCATTTCACTTTCCCAAACATTTTATCACCTCGAACACAACCCATCTGTGTTGGATCAGGCCATTTGTAGCAGAACAGAGCCACGCCAAGCCCTCTGTGGAGTCAGGCACCTTCCCCTGCCCTTGAGCTCCTGGGCCTTTTGGAAATGACTTTATCTGTCGTGTGTGTGTGAGTGTGTGTGTGTGAATAAAATGCAAAATAGCTTTAATCATATAGAGCTGAAAATCTGAACAAAAGAAGCTAAAGGGATTAGGGGACCATTTTACCAGGAACTCAACTGTCACTTCAAACAGCCAGTGGAGAGAGCCCTATCTGAAGCTCAAACCTGAGAGATGCACTACTGGGGCTGTTGTGTCCATGAGGTGGGATCAGGTTTCATTATCCTAACTCAAAGCCTACTGTGTTTCTGGTCTTCTCCTGTATTATCTGAAGTTTGTGCACTGTCAACATCCAGGGGAAATTAAATCACTAGTTAAAGTTCTATGCATTTGGATATATACACAGGGACAGTAAAACAGGTAGTTTTATAATGTAGCTTTGGGTTCAATTATTTTACTTAAAAGTGTTCTATCAGTGACTTTGAAATTGTAACAGGATTGCAAGCTGTCTTCCTTGGGGATTAGTACCCCTGTAATAACAACAACAACAACAACACAACAACAACAAAAAACAACAACAAATATCCAAAGGGACAGTAAACATTGCCTTATACCACCTATTTTGGAAGTTTTTTATTTCCAGGATGTTTCAAATTGAGGTAGTAGTTTGACTTTTCTGAAAGCTATACTACTAGAATTTTGTGACAATCGGGAAACACTACCTCTACCACTCTTACTATTGCGAAGATAAAGCATAACGCTCTTTCCATACTCTCACATTGCAAACTACAATACATCCCTCATATATATATATATATATATATATGAGTGTGTTTAGTGCATAGAAAGAAGTCTGGAAAGACTCACACAATATGATAACTTTATAGAGTGGAAGTACAGGAACCAAAATTGGGGAGGTGTGGAGAGATTAAAGAATATTTTAGTTTCCTTAATTCTAATAACAAAGTAATTGTGTATTCTTATGGGAAAAATTAAATGAAAGATAGTTGCAGGGCAGTCTTGCTCTGAAGTATCATGTTTGTACAAAGTCTGTGGGAAATACTAATGATATACTTAAGGGACCACCTTCCCCACTTTCCCCTCAAATCCCAGAACCTAGTAGCAATGACTTCAGGTTTGCTTGCAGACATTAAGGCCATTGATAATGGCCGTGCAATTCTCTGAGTGTTTGGCAGTCTAGTGTTTTTCTGATGTCCTCTTTCTCTCTGTTTGGTTAATCCTACTGTTGTTCCATAACTGAATAGATGGCATCTATAAATATGTAAGTCCCACTATAAATTATCACTTCTATAATAATCAGGACTTCTACCACTACATCATAATAAAATGAGTTATGAAAAGGCATAAACAGCTGTGGTTGTTACTAGGTGATTTACTACCTGCAAAGGTGTTCTTTTAATTGTTTCTGAAATCTTCTTAGAGATAAAATAACATAAAGTGATTGGGGGTAGAGAGAGAGAATAGCAATTTGGTACTTAGAGACATTTGGAAGCTCACTAATTCAGCTCTTTAAAATATGAAATATTTCAAAAACATATCAAAAAAATTCAGACTTTTCATTTCTAATTTTTTATGTTTCCCAAATATTTTAATCTTTTTTTGCCTATGATGCAAGACCATCTGAAATATTCTGAGTAAATTATTAATGTAAGATAACTTTAAAAATTATCCCAATTTTTCAGCTGTTTTGCTATTTACTTAAATATAGCCATGATAAAGAAAATGGAGGAATGTTGAAAGAAAATAGGATGCTGCATTTGATTATTTTTCCTTTAGTTGTAGTTATTCATGATTGTTGTTATTGCTTTCTGAAATACCTGAATTGATTCACAGCAAGAGACTGGTAGGAGGTATAAGAAGGGTAAAACATACAACAGTTCAACTTCTCTTGATCTCAAGAGCACTTCCTAATAAGCTTCCTACATGCTCATTTCTATCTCAATCTTCATCTATTTCCTGAGGAACTCAATCTGCAATATACCTTAAGCAATGTCAAAAGACAAAAACCTGAAAGAAAATACTTGCATCATTTATCATAGATAAAGGACTAACATACTATGTTAAATGATTTTTTTTTAACTTAAACTTATTGCAAGATGTTCATTACTCATTATGAGAAAAAGGCAATTTGAAACTATACCATGATATCATTTCTAAATTATCATATTGACAAATTTAAAAGTTTGAAACTTTATACTGGTGAGGCTGTAGGAAAATAGGCAGACTCATACACTGGTGATAAGAATGCAAATTGGTACCACCACTATGAAAAGGAGTTTTTCCATGTATAAATAAAGTTAAAAATGTAGCTTTACTTTTCCACCCACAAATCCTACTTCCAGGAGTTTACCATGAATTTACCGGCAAAATGAAAAGTTACAAAAATTATATTTTGATAAGTGAATGTGATATTTCCAAGCCTGTGTTTTCTAGTAATATTTTTTTAGCAACAAATGATGTAATTTTCCTTATTTAGGAAATAATTATATATATATATATAATACATTATATAAATATTTTTGAAACTATTATATAAACATAATGTATAACTAATTTTTATATATAAATATAAATAAACAATACATTATATATAATTATATTTTTTTCTAAAAAATATATATTCACACACTCTTAGCATTATAACCTCAAAATCCATCCATGTTGTCGCAAATAGCACCATTTCATCTTTTCTTATGTCCGAATAGTATTCCATTGTATATATATACCAAACTTCTTTATCCATTTATCTATCGAAAGACACTTTGGTTGTTTCCATGTCTTGGCCTACGTAAATAAAGCTGCAATGAACATTGGAACACATATGTCTTTATGGATAAATGTTTTCAGATTTTTTTTGGTAGATACCCAGGAGAAGGATTGCTGGGTCATATGGTAATTCTATTCGTAATTTTTTGAGGAACCTCCACACTGCCTTCCACAGTAGCTCCACCAGTCTGCATTCCCACCAACAGTGTCTGAGGGTTCCTTTTTCTCCACAGCCTCTCCAACACTGGTTACTATTTATAAGTGAAATAAGTCACACAGAAAAAAACAGAGAGCCATATGATTTCACTGATATGTGGTATATTAAACTGAAAACAATGAAAAACAAGACAAACAAATGAAGAAACAAAAACTCTTAGACACAGATAATAGTTTTGTGGTTACCAGAGGGTAAGGGGGGAAGGAGGAGGGCTCGAGAAGAGGATGAATGGGGTCTAATATATGGTGATGGAAAGAGAACTGACTCTGGGTGGTGAACACACAATATGATATATAGATGATGTAATACAGCATTGTACACCTAAAATCTATGTAATTTTACTAACAATTGTCACCCCAATGAACTTTAATTAGAAAAAAAAAAAAAAGAAAAGAAATTAATGGTTGCCAGGGACCGGGAGGAGAGCCGAATGGGGAGCCACTGCTAATTGGTGTGGGGTTTCTTTGTAGAATAAAGAAAAAGTTCTGGAAAAATGGTGTGAAGTATGACACCAATTTTATGAATAAAATATGTATATATACATATTTATATACATATGTGTATATCTAAATATATATATACATATATTCACACACTGACAGAAAGAAAAAGAATCATAAGGCAAATGAGACAAGATATATACAATTGGTGAATCTGTGTAAAGTATATATGATGGTTCTTTGCACTATTCTTGCAAATTAACTGTCAATTTAAAATTATATCATGAATGAAACGTTGTGAAAATTATACTTTGATAATGAATGTGATGAATATACCCAAGCCTGTGTTTTCTAGCACATATTTCTTTTAGCAACAAATGAGATGATACTTGTGGCAGTTGTCTGTTCCTGAGAGCCATTAAGAATAATAAAAATAATAACTAGTATTTATGAAGTGCTTACCACATAACAGTAACAATACTGTCTTTATTTGCATTATGTAATTTACCTACCACAACAACCTTTTGGCACAGATACTAGTATCTTTATTTTACTGAAGGAATTTAAAAGGGTAAATAATCTTCCATAGGTCACTGAACCAGATTGAGAGAAAGAAGATTTGAATTTGAAGGCCCCAGCTCATAATTACAATTCTATACTTTCCTTCTTTCTAGAATTGATTTATTTTTCCCACTATGGTAGAATCTGTTGTTTGTTTGTTTGTTTGTTTGTTTGTTTGTTTTGAAGACAATAATAAGAATTTGTTGATCGAATACAAAAAGGGGTGTGGTTAGGTGAAATATATTATTTAGTAGGTATCTCTTGGAATTCCGAGGAAATTTGAAAGCCAAAGGACCTAGAAATATTTAGATGACAGCAGACTAATGGCTATGTTATGAATACTTACATCTTATTTGTTGTCAAAGAGAAAAAGCAGGATTATCTACATGAGCTATCCAAATAGCAAAGTTTCAGGAGGTACCTATGCAAGTTAATCCAATTTCTATGTTCAAGATACATAGAAATTATCCTTAAATGGCACAGTATTAGATGTGTTAGAAGCTGTTCTTCCATCTTTACTGCTAGATTTCATAGTGCCTGCATAGTGCTGATGGATAAGTAATCCCACACCTGGACATTGATTCGGTGTTCAGATTTTAAAAAGAAAAGTATTATAATAGCTAGAAATGTAACCATAAAATGCAAGTATAATTGTATATGTTGGTAGAAAGATCCATTTAATCAAGAATGAGAGGAGGTTAGAGGGGAGGACAATTGTCCGTCCATGTTACTAATAATTATATTTGCTTTGAACTATATTTTGGTATTGTTTTGAATTACATTTTGGAGGAATTATCCTGTAATGACAATAACAGTCACTTCATTCATTCATTAACCCATTCTTTCAATATTTTTGAGTGCTTTCCATGCCTCTTTTTCTTTTCTGACATTCACTTTATTCAGTTTTATCATTCAAAGATAGGAAAAACAAACTTTCCAAATTGTCTATCTGGTCTTTGTATTTTTCTAAACCTCCCAAGTGCTTTTGCTTCATGCTTTTCACTTCTATATGCAACTCAAGTTCACCTGACATTGCCTGACAGTGCTTCATGACCAAAAACAAAGAATGAGTCCCAAGGACCTCACAATCTAGCTAAGAATATTCAGACCTAAAAAAAAAAGCAAAAAACAAACAAACAAACAAAAACATTACAACATTGCATGAAATGGGCTTGCTTTGATTTAGAAGTGCAGTGCTATAGAGGATAGAAGAGAGAATAGCCCTGACTGGCTGTCATGTTTGAGTCTGGGCTTAATGCTGCATAGAAACTCAAGAGATGAAGATGGAGACGAAGAAGTCAGGAGAAAGGACTCAACCTAAGAGATGAGGTTAATCTGTACATAGGATTCCAATTCAGGGAAGCAGGAAGAAACTTTAGGAGGTCTGGGTCTCAATAGTTACATTCAGATACAAATAACAAGTTAATCAGGGCAGCGAGCTGGATGTTATATAGGAGGACAAGAAAAAAAAAATCCACTCCAGAAGAGAGATGGCCAGTGGAAACCTCTGGTTGTTAGAGACCAGGGAGGATAGAGAAATCCTAGTATTGAATATGCCACCCAGATTTCTGCAGAGTTTTTGAGTGATGAGGGCTTTGCCACTTCTCAGGGATTGTGGCCTTGAGTTAAAGCTGCACCAGTCCATTTCCAAATCTCACTTAAGGGCTGAGACCTAACCAATTTAGTGACTGATAGTTTTTTTAGACATACAATTTACCCAACATTATGCTGAGATGCTAGGAATAGGAAAGATTAGAAAGAAAAGGAAAATGTTCATTCTATATTCTCTGTGTTCAAATGCATGCATTAGCG
This sequence comes from Rhinolophus hipposideros, assembly GCF_964194185.1. Taxonomy (NCBI): domain Eukaryota; kingdom Metazoa; phylum Chordata; class Mammalia; order Chiroptera; family Rhinolophidae; genus Rhinolophus; species Rhinolophus hipposideros. The sequence goes on from NC_138058.1 coordinate 40,772,199, forward strand.
GCAAATTTTGGTCCACTTGCCAAAATGCTTCTCAAAATACCAAGGAAGAAAAATGACCACATAAGTCAAAATGTAAGTCTGGAGAGATCAGCAGTGTGTTTGCCACACCCCAGTAAGTTTACTACAAAAGATACCACATTTTGAAAAAAAATAAAATAAGCATGGAACACATCGATTTACAGTAACTTCCTTATCCTCATCTCTTAAACTTAGTATCTTGAATAAACATATCTGTAAATGTAACATTTTTGGAACGAGGAAAAATGAATTAAAACTTTGTTCCAGTATGGCTGTTTTGATTTTCATTATGATGATGAATGTTTCTAATCCAATCACTTTAAAGTAGTTATGTTTCATTTTCATCTGTAACTCTTGAAATACCTTTTACTCAGGGGCCAGGAGAATTCCTTACAAAATGACTCAAGTGATAGATAGCCTAAATCAAACTACTTTACTAAAAGGAGAAACCACTTAGGTCCAAAAAATTAGCTTTTTAGATACATTTTTTATTTGTCTGTTTGTTTTGAACCTACAAGTTCTAAAATATTTCTACATATCATCTAGAAATAATGACATAATTATAACTCTTAGAGTACTTATAGTGACAAATTTATTCCTAGTTCATTCATTTGTTTTTATGTAGGGACTTCCATAGGATTGTGTTGTAATTCAGTATTAAGCAGACTATTATTTGAAAGTGTTTCCAATTTGGCAATAAATGGTGGTGATTTAGTTATAATTAAATAGAAATGAGTAAATGAAAGCCTAATGAAGTTTAGAGAAGTATTCATTATGTTTCAATACATTTATGTTATCTACTCACCCAATAAATTGTTATACCTCTATTATAATTAACTATGAATTAACTCATTTAATTTTTTAAAACAATTTCCAGTCTCAAAATTCTGACTTTGTTATATATCCATTGAAAACCTAATTGAGAGTGTAAGAAACATATTTGTAAGGAATCCAACAAAAAATTAGTGTATCATTGCAAGTGAATTATAATTGACTGCAACTGTTTATGGAATCATGATAAATCTGTAGCATCCAATAGTTTTTCACACTGAATGTCTCTGACATAGTGTCTTTACATATTTTAGAGTTCAATGCTCTATCAAATACTGTACATTCTATTTTCTTCCTGTCTTTTATTATCTGCTTTGAAGACATTATCACATCAGCTCTTGTCAGTGAGTCATTTTTAATTTCTAAAGGATAGGGTCTTTCACTTGTTTCACATTGCTGTTTTAACACATTTGTCTAGCTGGGCAGGATGTGTCTTTTCTCCCCCCCTCCCCCAAGTGTGGAAAATATTAGGAATTAACTGACTAGTTGCAGATTTTTCTTTTCTTCTTCTCCTTCTTCTTCCTTCTTCCTCCTTCCTTCTTCTTCCTCTCCTTTCCTCATCCTCCTCCTCTTCTTTAGAAGCTTTTTTGAGATGTAATTCACATACCCTACACTTCACCCATTTAAAGTATGCAATTCGATTTTTTTTACTATATTCACAGATATGTGCAACCATCACCACAGTCAAATTCAGTTCATTTTCATCAGTTCAAAAAGAAGCTTCATACATTTTAGCTATCACTCCTCCTTATTCCCCCATTCTCCCCTCTATGCACAGCCCTAAGCAACTCCGAATCTACTTTTTGCCTCTGTAGATTTCTCTATATAAAATTAGTGGAATCTTAAAAAAAAATATATGGTTTTTTTTTATGACTGGCTTCATTCACTTAGCCCAATGTTTTCAAGTTTTCCCTATATTGTAACACGTATTAGTACTTTGTTCCTTTTTATGGCCAAATATGACTCCATTGTATGGATACACCATATTTTATCCATTTTTTAGTTGATGGATATCTGGGTTGTTTCTGTCTTTTGACTATTATGAATAATGCGGCTTATATAAATCCATATGCACATTTTTGTGCTTCATTTCTTGTGGTTATATACATAGGAGTAGAATTGCTGGGTCATATGCATTTAACATTTTGAGGAAATGCCAGAGTGTTTTCCAAAGTGACTCCATTATTTTACATCCCCATCAGCTGTGTATGAGCATTCCAATTTTTTCACATCTTCAACATTTGTTTTTATCTAATTTTTTGATTATAGCCTTCCTTGTGGGTGTGAAGTAGTAGCTATGTTTTTATTGCATTTCCTTGATAACTTAATGATGTTGAATATTTTTTCATGTGCTTACTGGCCATTTTTACCATTTATATATCTTCCTTGGAGTAATGTCTATTCAGATTCTTTTCCTAGTTTTGAAATTGAGTCATTTGCCTTCTATTATTGAGTTGTCAGGGTTTTATGTATTTGAAATACAAGTCCCTTAGCAGATATATGAGTTCCAAATAACTGAATGGCTGCAGATTTTTCTTATTCATCAACAACTAACACACAGTGCCAAAATTAGCTGTGATTAGTGGTCACAACCCCCTACTAACTCTTCAGTGAATATTCTGAACCCTGTTACTGGATGAATTCAGTTTTCATTTGTCATTTATCTCTTGTGTCTGAAATGAACATTCGTAAGAGAATTTTAGAATAAAACTGTACACAGCTAGTCCTTCTTAGCCATCTTACTATACATCAATGTAATACACTTTTAAAAATCCTACCTCAAATATTAAATCCCTGGCACTTCGCACAACCACAAAAGCCCTTACAGAGACTACAGTACTAGAAATGGATTTTCTTCTTCTGTCTCCTAAGAGGCCTGCCATTGAATTTCATCATCCAGAGAAAGGACTTTCAAGATTACAAGGAAAATAAATCTTCCACATTTCATAGCAATCAAATAAACCTCAAAGTTATTTTTCACATCTAATTGAATTTATATGTATGTATGTTACTTCTATGTATTCATGACAAATACGTATTTTATTTAAAATCTCTCCTTCATAAAAAGAAACATTTCAGCAGTTCGGTCTGGAGATGGTTTTAAAGAGGCTGATAATTTTACATCAATTTATTTACATATCTCTATTTTGTTTCCTATTGTTTACACAAGCCAGTGGCTAGGAATGAAGCCCTTGGCTCTTGGATACAGCAGTTCAGACCCCAGTTTTTCTCCCATTGCCTCTCTGGCATCAAAAGTGTTGACTAGCCAAGATCTTGCTTATTGTTTAGTTGTCTTTTGTTTTCATACTGGAAAATTGATTCATCCTAATCACTGATGTTGTGCTAATGGTTATTTTGAAGACATCACTTAGACATTTTAGTTGTGAAAATTCTAGTTTATTTTTGGCATTCTTCATGAGGCTTAATTTTCTCACCATTACATAGCTTGTATGGTACTTTCCTGGACATGTTTCACTGGGTCACTGTCCTGTTTACACGTGGTCTAGGCTTCATAATAATCAGCAAATAATCCTCCTCAGTCCAGATGAAATTTTTACTTGCTGGCCCCTATATGCCCACCCTTGACCTTATTGGGTAGACCCGATGTCTACACTCATGGCTGCATATCCTTATGGAAACTAAGTTCTTCACTTCTAAAGTTTCTCTACTGGCAGGAACTCTTTGATGCATATATATATGTATATATATATATATATATATATATATATATATACACATACATATATATATATACATACATATATATATATATTTTTTTTTTTTCTTTTTTGGTTGTTTTTTCTGGTTTCACTTTTCTTAAATATTATATCTCAAGTTCAGGTTCAATTTAGACTGGTGCAAGATTCTAATCAAGGTGGCACATGCATCCTCTTTATAAAATGAAGTCCCAGAGATGTATACTAATAATATTAGGTGTGTGTATATGATTACATGTAAGAAGACACTATTAAGAGTAAGGCAAAGAAAGGTCCGAGTACTTGTCTCTTAGGATATTGTAGTAACATTGAAGAAAATAAACTGTCATTCAAAATATTTTATGACATTTCTGTGAGCTTGTTTACTTTATAACTTCCTACTGCAGCCACTACACCTTCTGAACAAAGAGTTTCCAAAGTTCCTCTGCTGACTAAATAACATTCTTTCTGCCATGTTATTGATTTTGTGGTGCTACATTTTAGCTTCCTTCAGGCCATTTCCTCCAGGCTACCCTTTACTTCCTAAGGCAATAACCATTTTTAATCTTGCCAACCAAGAAAGAGATGACTTGCTGACAAGAACCCAGCTGCCAAGCCCTTAGCACTCCTTAAATTCTTCAATTGCACTCAAAGAGTAGTGTGACAGATCAGCAGCAAACTTCTTATTTGTTTTCAGATTGACCATATATGTACATTTCAAATATGTACATATATTTGAAAAGAAGCAGCATGAAAACTTTGCCTTAGATAATTTAGGTTGCTTCCCCAGGAGTCAAGTATTACGAACAACTCATTTTTTTCCTTCCAACATTTTTCTCCTTCAACCCTCACCACCTGTACTTCCTTATGCTCTAGCAATGAAGGTTGGAAAGGTGCTGCTATAGACAGAATGTTTGTGTGTCCCCAAAGTTCACGTCGAAAATCTAATGTCCAAGACGATGGTATTAGGAGGTGGGGCCTTTAGGAGGTGATTACATCATGAAGGTAGAGTCGTTATGAACGGGATTAGTGCTCATAAAAGAAGCTCCAGAGGTGGTCGCCCCTCCTACTATGTGAGTGGTAAGTTTACAGCTCAGAACCCAACCATGCTGGCACCCAGATCTTGGACTTCCAGCCTTCAGAACTATGTATTGTTATCATCCAGTTTATGGTATTTTGTTATAGCAGCCCAAACAGACTAAGATAGGTCCTAGAATTATTATCATCTTCCTTTTCACGTGAGATAATTGAGGTCACAGATTGAGAACTGATTTTAAAGTGAAACAATCCATGGAGAAAACCATATTTATAGACAGAAAAGCATGGGTTTAAAAATCAGAAAAAAAATAACCATCTGTCACCGTACAAGGATATTACAATATTATTGACAATATTCCTTCTGCTGTACATTGTGTCCCTGTGACTTATTTATTTTATAACTGGAAGTTTGTACCTCTTATTCCTTTACCTTTTTTGCTTTTCTCCCCAGCTTTTCTCCTTCGGTAACCATTAGTTTATTATCTATAAGACTGTTTCTGTTTTGTATTGTTTGTTCTTTTTTTGTTGTGTTTTAGATTCTACCATCTAAACACTAACCATCGTTGCATACCTGAAATCAATTCCATTTGGTCATGGTACTTAATTTTATTCATTGATGGATCTAATTTGCTAATATTTTGTTGAGAATTTTGACATCCAAATGCATGGGAGATATTGATCTGTTGTTTTCTCTTTTGAACTGTTTTTGTGTGGTTTTGGTATCAGGCAATATTGGCTTCAAAAATGAGTGAGAGGTATTCCCTTCTTTCTATTTACTGAAAGAGGTTGTATACATTTGTGATTATTTTTTATGTTCTCCAGTGTAAAACATCTAAGTCTAGAGATTTTTGGGGGGTGTGGGGGAACTTTACAGTTACAAATTACATTTATGTAATGGAAATAGGACCATTCAGATTGAGTAAACTATTGATCTTTCCTCAAGTTTACTGATGTTATCCCATGTCATTTCTACTTTAAGATTATCTAGTGAGGTTTCCACTTGGTTGCTATATTTTTCAGTCCTAAATTTCTCATTTGTTTCTTTTTTGTAACTTGTATTTATTGTTTAAGATTTTCTACATTTTTCATTTGTTTCAAGAAAATTTATAACTGCTTCTTGAAAGATTTTTATTTTAAAAATCCTTGTCACACAATTCAATATGTGAATAATCTCTGTGTTAGTGTCAATGGAGTTTTTTATCTTTGAAGCTGTATTTTCCTTAAGTCTTGGTATTGCAAGAAATTTTTTATTATATCCTTAACATATTTCACATTATCATAGGAGACACTTGATCTTATTTAAAACTTCTATTTTAGCAGATAGCCACGCAATCAGGTACAGCAAGTAGGCCCTTGACTACTTTTGTAAACTGTAATTGCAATGACAGTTTAGTTTTCAGAGACATGGCAATGCTATTCTTCTGTGTTTTGTTCTTCTGTGCTCCCTGCAGGTGCGAGTTGGGCTCTGAAGTGGGAGGGACCTGGGGATGCAGCTCCATCCAGACTCCCTTGATGTTGCCGCTGTGGGTGGATTGACCTACCTGCTGTCCCAGGGGTGGGACAGGGAACCTGCTGATGCTGACACTTTTGCAGACCAGGCCTGCCATTCTAGGCATGTATCTCGTGCAGCATGGATCCTGCTGTCACTGCTGCTGAGGCAAACTGAGTTGCCATTGTTAAGGTGTGGGGCAGGAATTGGGTCTCTGCCTACGATTCACTTTGTCATCATGGGAACACTGTCAGAAGGTGTGGTGTGGGGAATGGGTTGGCTTGCCTGGCTCTGCTGTTCCCACTGTGGGCAGAGCAGCCTCTGCAGCAGAGGTGGGTTGGCTCAACTGTTCTTTGCTGGTATTACCCCTACAGGCAGATCAGTTGCTCAATGAACTTTTAAACATACATTGTTTACAGTGAAATTAAATGAAGATGCAGAAGAATTATTATACTATCTTCTTTTCAGTCCTCTAAATTAAGATTTCATGATATCCCTTGGACAAATGTGATTTGGAGAGTTTGTGTTTTCTGTTCTCATCCAACATTTTCTTTTCATGTTTTTCAAGATTTTCTGATTCTTTTCTGATGTAGTACTTCAAAGACTGTACTGGAAGAGCAATGCCTTTTAATGTAACCTTTGTTGCCATTTGTAGAATTTCTTAATGTCTACTTGTTAAAGTTAATTTGAAATATGATCTTTATGCACTGTATTATTAAGGAAGCTATGCTTTTCTTAAATATGCTCTACAAATACTTACTATTACTTACTACATTTTCCTAAATGTATAGTGATAAACTTTATCTTATGCTTCAATATCTGCCTCTGCTTACCTATTATTTAGTAATGGAGGTATGATTTGATGTGAAAACTAACTTCCTGATTATAGTCCAAAATTGAATCTTCTGAGCAGAAATAGAAATGACAATGTACCTTATCTGGTATCCCTATGAAATATGGAACAAGAACTCAAGACATTTTACATTATAACCATTTTAAGCCTAATGAGAAATTGGCTCCATAAGCACCTATATGTCTAAATATGTGGCCAGACAGACATGACTGTATAAATTGCCATTTTGCATTATTTTGTGTTCCTCTACATTTTCTAAATGTGATTATTCAAGATTTACTTTAAGTGTTTGCATCCCTAATTTCACCAAGCAGCAATTAAAGTTTTTAACATTCATTTATTTGACTTTTTACTCCAGTCCTAAGTATCAATTAGTACTTTTGTTTAATTTAATATTAAAAACGTATCCCAGACCATTCTCTATTTAATCATCCATTTAACTCAGCAAGCATATATTTTTTTATTAGTAATTCAAGGGAAATACTATTCCAGGCCACTACACAACATGACAGAGATAATTAAACCATAAATCAACTCAATTTTTCTCTAAAAATAGGAGAAAATTTTATAATCACCTTTCCTTTTCCCCTAACACTATTTTTCAAATTCCTCGATCAATCCAGGAGTTAAGGTAGAAGACCTTGAGGAGTCAATACTAATATGCAGTTTTATTTTATTTTTTAAAAAATCTATAAGAACATATATCTTAGAGGAAAGACAGTACTAAATAAATTCAAAAAGGGATTGATATTTCAGTTTGTAAATATTAAGTCTGGAAAATACTGAATCTCTTTGTTTAGAAAATAGTTAAAAAGATCAAAATGAATTAAAGGGCAAAACAGATTCTGTTTGTCATCTGTGGTTCACTGCGTTGTTGTCCTTTCTTGAGCAGCTAACTGTATCATATATTATCACTTTCCCCACTTTTGCAACCTACTTTTGCAACTGTGCTTGCTTCTGAAATGGCCTTTTCGGACCCAGCTAAAAATGCCACACAGAGGCAGAGACCTCTCTGTTCACCCCAGTTCTCTACTGAATCATTTATTATCTGCTTCTCTTTTATTTAGCCCTTAATTGAAGGCCTATGTAATTATGGCTGTTTGTTGCTTACCTTTATAAAATAAAATAAAATAAAATAAAATAAAATAAAATAAAATAAATAAAAAATTAAAAAACATAAAATATAAAAAAAAATAAAATAAAAATGATAATACCTAAACTGTATTGTTGTGATTAATTTTAAGTAGTTTTACACACACACACAAACACACACACAAAAACACACACACCACATACATATGAGTATATTTGGCATGTTAGCATATAGTTATTTCCCTTCTCTACATTACAAACTCCTTAGTAGCTATTTAGCAGTAAGATAGAATACCAGGTAAAATTTGGAAAATAATGCAGATTTTACAGATGTATACTAAGGATTACAAAGAAATGTATATAAAACATAACAAAGGAACATACTATGTATTCATATAGGTGTGTGTTAGAATAATGAAAAAAGTATCGAACCCTAATCTTGTCCCTGATCTTACAAGTTATTTGTGGGATGTTTGAAATGTTCATCAATAACTAGAACTGTGGATAAGGACTATTTGACTTTTGGAAGGTTGCAACATTTCTCCTCTTTGCTGGCACAGTTGTACTAAAATTGCATTATGGCTTAATGATTAAAAGCATGGATCTTAAAGAGGAAAGGCCTACCTTTGAATGACAAAATTGTCAAATATTAGCTCTATAACCTTGGAAATTTTTAAATCTCTCTAAGCCATAGTTTCCTTATATAAAAATGACATAGTAATAATAACAGAAATTCATTGGGATGTGAAAATTAAATGAGAGAATGGACATGTGCAAAGTGTTTAGTATGGTTAGTGTCAATTAAATACACCTATTGTTATTAAATATTAACCTTTGGATTGTTGACATAGTATTTGGACACTATGTTATACTACATTTCTTTGTTTGTTTAAAATAGGGGATAAAAGATATATTTGCTATTGTTTTTACAAAAGAAGCTTTCAGAGAAGTTAAAAAGATAACATTATTTTCTTTACCTTTTCTGCGATTCATTAATTAAAGATATTATTATTTAGTCCAACCAAATTTTTGCATATGGTTTGTCATTCCACAATCTAAGACTCATGACAAAGGCAAAAAAAAAATGACAGGATTCAAATGTTCTAAAATATTTATAGAATATTAAAAAATAATTATATTTAAGGCCAAATGAAAAGGACAATATAACATTTTAAAATGAAAAGAAAATAGCACAATTACAGAAATATATATATATATATATATATATATATATATATATACATATATATATATATATATATAAATGTATATAATTTTACCTGCTGTCAAAACCAATTCCTGGGATTGCTTGTCAAGTCATGTCAGCATGTTCTCTCAAATGAAATTATAATTGATTTGGGAATTTCAGACCATTGGTGGATTGCAAGTGGGAAGGTCTGATTTGATCAGTATGCCCATTGGATATTTTATGAACCCTTAAACAGGCTATTCCTCTAAACTAATTTAATCAGCGGATCCCCTGAGGTAAGTTTGGGAGAAACTCAGTTTAGCAGAAAGAAATTACTAAGTCACTTTTCGTATTCCCATTTCCAGTTTAGTATGTATTTTAGATTTAGTTAGAAGCAGAATTTGAAAGGTATAAATGAGTAACTCATTCAAAAAAATATGTATAGAATGAGTATTAAGGTTTAAAAACTAATATGGTTCCAAAAGTTACTTGAGTGACCAAGACAGACACTATGTCTTGTCTCATATAACTTATATTTCAGAAAACGTAAATAATAGTAAAACTAAATAATAATTTAAAAGTCTAAAATGAAATGTAGGTAACGATCATATAAAAAAGAAAAAAAAAACACCTGATATAATTGACTGTGATTGGGAGGGGATGGCACCTTATATTGGGACAGTCAGGAAAATCCTCATTGGGAAGCTAAGGTCTAAATGATCAGAAGCAGCAGCTGATGATTCACTTGGTAGTGGGACATCCTACAGAGGAAGCAGTAAATACAAAAGCCCAAGGGTTGGGCACCAGGTTGTTGTGAATGGCCAATGGAAAGGTAATTGGCAGTAGATGAGGTTGGAGAGATAAACAGCCCACATCAGGCAAGGCATTTTAGACCACTATGAAAGCTTAAATTTTATGCTGTGCAAAATGGAGCACAGACAGGTGTATTCATTCATTCATTTAATAAACATTTTTAAGCATCTATTCTACGAAAGACTATAACTGGTGCTTGGAAGATTTGGATATGAAAAGAAGACAGAGGACATGTCTTATGGAGATCTTACAAGGGAGATAATATATAAAGTAACTGTTCACATAAGAAAAAAAAAGTGACCAAAATACCATGGGAATTCAGAAGAGTACATCTCATTAGACATTTTGATGCCTCTTAATTAAAGAAGTGATGTTAGAGTTGAGTTCTTAAGTATTAATAAGACTTGACTGAACTGAAGAAGTTAATGCCAAGTTAAGTAGATAGGATTATTTTTCTTTCATTTATAGAGGAGGAACATTGGGAGTTTTGAGTAGGAGATTGTATAACCCAAGAAGTGCCTTAGAGAGGAATGATGAGAACAGCAGATTGAAAGGGGATGGTAAAGCAGATGAGGAAGGTGAACGAGGGACTGTGTGGCACTATAGAAATTGCCAGGTGCTACTGAGACTAATTCTAAAATCCTGTTTCATATCATGAAACAGGTGAAATATAGCAAATCAACTTTTTGGGACTAACAGGATAAAGTCTAACTCTAATATAGTTTTCAAAATCCTCTAAAATCTTGCTTCTTGCAATGTCACCTACTTTTCTCACCCATTGTTTACTGAGTTACTTAGTTTTGCAAACAGCATGATCTCCCATTCCTCTTAGTCTTTGTTTATAATCTCTCTACAGCCTCTGATATTCTGTGCTGCTTACTTCACCTGTTGCTAATCCACTCATGTTTCAAAGACAAAGTTATTGCATATCTCCTCGGGTAATTTCTCAAACCTGTCAACTAAATTCATTTGCTCCTTGCTCTTGGTACCTTTACACTTTGCCCATAAAGCTACTATCCACTAATCCATGCTGCTCTTCAAAAATGTTACTTCCAGGCCAGACTCTTTTCAGAAAATCAACAGGGTTTCTGATTGGGATGATGAAAATACCCTGAAAACAGATAGGAGTGAAGGTTGCACAACATCGTGAATATACTTCATGCCAAGGAATTGTGCACTTAAAAATGGTTAAAATGGTAAATCCTATTTTATGTATATTTTAACACAATAAAAATAAACATAAAAACTTGCATCAAAACAAAACAAAAATAAAGGTGAAACATTATTAGCTTTTTCATTAGGAAAGAGAGAAGAATATTTTATCACCAGTATTTATCAATACTGCACTAGAAGTCTTAGCGAAAGAAGGAAACTGAGACAAATGAATAAGAGGTATATGGATTAGAAAGAATTCATAATTTCATGGCAGTGTTACGTAAGGGTAATGCGATCCAAAAGGATTCATTTTCTAACTTCTTCAGTATATGCAACTGAGGAGAGAAAAAATGTGTGATCTTAGAAATGATAGGGTGTTTACATGTCTTTATATGTGGGCAGTGCTTCTACACATTCTGTTACAGTCTAAAAAAAAATACTTGGAAATTCAGTTCTTTCTATGCTTCTAAACTACCGTGTTTCCCCCAAAATAAGACCTAGCTGGACAATCAGCTCTAATGCTTCTTTTGGAGCAAAAATTAACACAAGACCCTGTATTATATTATATTATATTATATTATATTATATTATATTATATTATATTATACCATGTCTTATATTATAGTAAAATAAGACCGGGTCTTATATTAATTTTTACTCCAAAAGGTGCATTAGAGCTGATTGTCTGGCTAGGTCTTATTTTCGGGGAAACACGGTAAGTTTGAACTTTAATCAGTAATAAAATAAAAATAAGGTTATACCTTTGAAATCCAATAAAATTGATCTATAAGGTACACTGGGATAAGGTAAATATTCATGGAATCAAACTATAATACAAACATCATTCTAAATTAATCCACATGCAAGACATAATCAAACAACCGATTTAACCCAGCGCAATCTTCTCTTGTTGTGCATAATGGATTCTAAGTACCATAACAATTAAAAATGATAACCAATGTTACTTCTAGATATTTATTTTGTTATTTGTTTGTTTCTTTATGTATTTACTTATTTATTGACTTTTCATAACAGATGTACTCTATGACAACGGAAGTACTAAATAAAGTTTGACAACACAATAAATATCCTATTGTTGAGTATGCACAGTGAAACATATGTAAAATCTTACCTAACGTGGGCTTTTGAATAATGTCCTTCTGATTTATGCACTGTTTTGACTCAATTCTTAGAGATTTATTAGGGTGTTCCTATGTAATTAATACATTCTGCTGCTAATTTTAGTTAGCAAACTCTTTGCTTAAATAAGTAATTGTAATATAAAAGCAATCAGCTATTCAAGGAGTTTAGGTAGAACTTAACACAACTAAGTTTAGAATGGATATCAAAATATCACTTAATGAAAAAGAAAGGAGTAAAAAAGGATTAGAAGAATAAAACATGAGATGTATAGAAAATAAAAATGCCAGATAAAATCAACCATATCAATAATAAAGTGGGTTAAAAGGTAAAACAAAACAAAACAAAACAAAACAAAACAAAAAACTACTTGGCTAGACTGCTAGTTCTTGGAGTAACTCCTTGATCCAGCAAGGGTATTACTAGTAATCTTGTAGGACCTTTGTGGAGTTACTATTCCTAAATTCTTCGTGACTATAAAATAATTAATAATAATAAAATTAAATGTGAATGGATAAAACAACCTAATTAAAAGGCAGAGATCATAAAACTGAATTGTAAGACAAACAAACAAGCAAACAAACAAAAAAGATCCAACTATATACCTGTATGCTTTCTGTAGGAGACATATTTTAGTTCCAAAGATACACATAGGTTGAGAGTAATAGGCTGGAAAAAGATGTACATATAAACAGCAATCATAAGATAGTTAAAATGGTTTATGCCAGAATCAGACAAAGTGGAGTTTAAGATAAAATAAAAATGTTACTACAAATAAAGAGGAGTATTTTATAAAGAAAAAATGCTCAGTAAATTAGGAGGATTATTAAAAAAATATAAATACATGAACTTAAAAGAAGATTTCCAAGATGCATGGAGTAAAAACTGACATAATTGAAGGGAGAACTAGGAAAATTCAACACAGACAACTAAGATTCCAATACCACACTTTCAAGAATGAATAGAGCCAATAGGTTGAAGATCAGTAAGGAAATAGAATACTTAAACAGCAGTTTAAACCCGGAAGATATTTATAGAACATTTTACCCAACAACAGGATACACTTTCTTTTCAAATACACACAAAACATTCTCCAGGAGAGACCATAAAACAAGCCTCAATAAATTTAAAGGGATTAAATTCATACAAAAAATGTTCAGCAACTAAATACTAATAACAAGAACTACTAATAATAAGAACAAATGTAAGAATTCAGCAATATTGCAACACCCAAGATCAAAGTAAACAATCACTTGTATTTCTTCAGACTAGCAATGAACCATAAATGGAATTTAAATAATTCCATTTTGAAATAAATAAATCTAAAACAATTTTCATAAGTGAAATTGAAACAATTCCACTTAAAGTAGCATAAAAGGGAATAAAAGGCTTAAGAATACATTTAACCAAACAAGTTCAAATATTTTAGTCTGAAACCTAAAAAACATTGAAAGAAATTTTAAAAAGACCTAAATAAGTTGGAAGATATCCTAAGATATTTCCAAAGATATTGATGGGACAACAATATTGTTAAATTAAAAAGACTTCTCAAAATAACTTGTAGATTCAACACAATCCCTATAAAAATCCCATCTATTATTTTGAATAAATTGACAAGTTGAGGCTAAAATTCATATGGAAATGTAAAGGACAAGTAATAATCAAAATAATTTTTAAAAAGCAACACAAAGTTGAATGACTCACATTTCTTGATTTCAAAACTTACTACAAAGATACAGTTATCAAGACAGGGTGAATTCCGGCATAAGGATAGAAATATAGATTAATGAAATAGAATCTGGAGTCCAAAAAACTCACATATATTGGTTAACTGATTTTCAATGAGTGCCAAGACAATTCAGTGGGAAAAACAAAACAAAACAAAACAATATTCTAAACAAATGGTGCAGGGACAACTGTTTATTTACATACAAAAGAATAAATTTGTGCCCATAATTATCACCATATTAAACAATACCTGGAAATGGATCACAGTCATAGTGCAACAATTAAATGAATGCAATTTTATAAGAAAGATATGAGTAAAACTTCATGATCTTTGGTTAGAAAATTTCTTAGATATGAAAAGTAACGAAAAGCAAAGCAACAAGAACAACAAAAGCACATAAATCAGGCATCATCAACATTAAAAACTATTGTGCTTCAAAGAATATCATTAAGAAAATGAAACGGCAACACACAGAAAGAATGGGATAAAATATTTGCAAAAATAGACTTGATAAGAGACCAAGATCCAGAATATTTAAAAAAATCTCTTCACAACTCAAAACAAAGAAAAAAAGAGGAGACATATAAGCCATCTACAAACTATGAAGATATTGCTACAGGGGCAATGAACAAATGGCCAGGAAGCACCTGAAAAGATACTTAAAATTATTAGTCATTAAGGAAATGAAAATCAAAACCACAGTGAGATACTACTTCACACATGCTAATACGGCTATAATCAGACACATAATACTAATAGCAAATGTTGATGAAGAAGGTGGAGAAATTTAAACCTTCATACATGGCTGATAAGATTATAAAATAGTGCTGCCATTTTGGAGAACAGTCTGGCATGTCTGCAATTGATTAAACAGTTACCATATGGCCCAGCAATACCATTGCTAGTTAGTTAAATATCCAAGAGAAATAAAACCATATGTCTACTCAAAAATTTGTATGTGAATATCATAGATATAGTCCACTCAATTTTGTCCTATAATTTTTGAAAAGATGAGCACAATATTCTTTGAGATATAGTAAGTCTTTTTATTTGGGCATAATAAATGACAAAGTAAAAATAAGTTTTAGGCTTAACTATAATTTCTTTTTGTATGTTTGTGTATATGTTAGGTCCAGACATTGTGCTAGATACTAAATATCCATATTCTTTATGAAAATGACACATATTTAATAATGATATGATGAATAAATAGATGGAAATATATAAAAATGATATATTTTTAAAAAGAAACTAATTAATCAGCACTAAGAAATTAAAAACAAATGTATTCTATTTCTATCATCTTTTCAATAAGAATATCAATGCACTAGGACTCTAAATTTGATATCTTCTATCTGAAAAACTAAAGAAACAATAAAAGATGATATACCTCTTTAAACCTACTGGATTTTTTTTTTTTTACTTGTATATGTTTGGATAAAATGTAAATTGTTTTAACTTCCCTTAGAGAGAGAGCAAAAGATAAAGTGGGTACTGATTATGTCTTTCTAATACATTCCTCAACCATCTCAAAGCAATTTAGATAGTGTTACAGGGTTTGCAATATTCTTACAGAAATGAGATAGGTTTGCCCATCTCCCACTCCCCCAGCGCTCAACTATAGGACCTTTATTCAGTTAGTTCTTTTTTTTCTCTCTCCCAATAACAGCGAGACTCTTTATCTCCATGTACTTATTGCTTCCTATCTTGCCTGTAGATTGAAACAGTAAAGCTGATAGGAATCTCTGACACACTCAGGCCTCCATCACCTTAAATTAAGGACTTCCAAAGATATAATCTGAATTCCCACAGGTCAGAAAACCAACAGTTTGTTAAGCAAGTCACACATTTCGGTGATGCAGTCTCAACCCTTCTGTCTACAGTATCACCTGTTTCATTTTCCATCTCAGTTTCATACTATTTTTGGGCAAAACCACTAGGGAAATATATTTCCATGACAATATATGGTAATGCTGCTCCCTGCATTCCATCTCATTACAGAAGCCTTGTCTTTCTAAAATGGAAAATGGATTTACGTCTCTTAGTATTATTTCTGCCACACACACCGATTCAGTGAAACAGCATTTGGGTAGCTTCAAGTAAATTTAATTTTCTCTGGTTGCTTCATGAAGCATGAGTCACTCTCAAACAAACGATATCACTTTCAAAGTTTGTTTTGGGGGGATGTGAAGTAAGGGTACCATGACTAAGCTTTTTTTCTTTTCTTTTTCTTTTCTCCACTATCATCTGACATTTTCAAAGATCTTAAACATCCTTTCACTGTGTGACTCCCATTTGACGAGTTTAAAAACCTTAAGAGGTGTTCTAGTAGTATATTTCCCTTACTTTAGTTAAGGCTGTATTTAAATCAATCTAGGAAAGAGTTATTTTGTCAAAGAACAAATACATTGGATGAAGTTAAACAGGCAAGATGGACTTTCTTTAAGACTATTTAAATTGGAGTCAAGAATATTGCAATGGGGAGAGAAAATGGACTCAACATCCCTGAAACAAAGACAGGGAGTTTTTAAGCACTGAGATAAGCTTTTCAAAAAACACTTGAGGACTTTAGGTGGGAAACTATTCAATGTGGTTAGGCCACCTGTGTTTGATAACTGGCTCTCTCTCTCTCCATGAATATACACACACACACACACACACACACACACACACACACACATATATATATACATATACACACATATATATACATATATATGTATATATATTTCCATATATACATATATGGAAATATATATGTATATGCATACGTATATGTATATATGTATATATTTCCATATATGTGTGTGTACATATACATATATACATATACATGCATATATATACATATATAGGTATATGTGTGTGTGTGTGTGTATATATATATATGTAGTTTTTTTGTGTGTGTTTTTTTTTTAAGGAGGGTGCAGCTAACATTGGCCCATGCAGGGATTGAACTGTCAACCTTGGTGTAATTAGCACCATGCTTTAACCAACTGAGCAGGCAACCAACCAGGCAAACCCTATAACTGGTTGTTATGGAAGCTCACCTCTTACCTTCCCATAGAAACTGGGAAATCCTCTTTTTGGAGGATTACATTTAAAGGGGTTTGAGAAAGATAGGTTTTTGAGAAAGACATTCCTCCCAAATAAAACTAGAAGATTTGGGGATAAATCTACATTGCAAAGGAGCCGAGAAAGAATGTATAATGACAACTTTCTTAAAGTAAACACTTTTGGCTGAGAGATCCAAGATGATGGGGTAGATCAACATTATGCACGCTTCCTTCTGTGAACACATTAAAATTACAACTAAATTATAAGACAATCAATCTGGAGAATCATCTGAAGTCTGGCTGAACAGAAGTTTGAAAACTAAGGATACAAAGAAGAAGCCATGTCAAAACTGGTAGAAGGGGAAGAGATACAAAATGGGCTGGCCTCAAACCTCTGTGTAGTGGTTTAGAATCAGGAGGGATATCTTGGCTGTGAAGGTTCCCACCTGGAAGAGCTAGGGACACCATCCCCACACAAGGCTCTCCAGGCTAGAATACTGGTGCTGGAAAGAGGAACACCCACAAAATCTGGCTGTAAAAAACAGTGGGGATTCTGACCATCCAGATGGGACAGAAGGCTGCAGGAAACCCAGATATTCTTTTAAATTGGCCAAGCACAGATTCTCTCACTCCAAGTCACTGACCTTCAGCTCTGGCAGAGAGATGGTGACTCAGGAGGTGTCAGAGGCATATGGGGGACAGACTGAGTTGTGTTTTTGGAGCGAGGGCTGTTGGACAGTTGCTATTTTCCCTGTGTGGGGTCCAGCTCCCTTGTAGCTGGCAGGTGGGCACCGCCTTTCCTGTGTTGCACCCTCCCACAATGCCCATGGACAAATATGAATCTGAATTGTTCTGGTGAGCTCCACTGGGACCATGCCCCACCCAACTCCACCAACACTGGAGGCACTTTCTCCTGAGCAGCCACCCTGCCCACATTGCACTATTTCTTGGACAACTATTGGAGTGTGCCAGCCCCAGGCAGGTGGCAACGGCCTCACTGTGCTCTGAGACTTTTGCTGAGTGGCTCCAAGCTCAGCACTGGCACCAAACCAGAATCTATATTAACCTGGTGACCACAACTCTTTCTACTCTATGGACTCCCTGAGACCCTTCCTCACACAACTCTCATACCCCACATGGCTTTATCGGTGACTGAAACTTAAGGGAGCTGGCAGGTGACGGCAGGCATCAAGGTGTCCTGGATTTTGGTGGAGCTACCCCAAGCCTGATACTGGGGGCAGCCATCCTCAGTTCCCAGCATGAATTCTCTCATGTGCCTCTAGGGTCAACACAGGCAGCAAACAACCATGGATCACTTTGTGACTCCTACCAGGTAGTCTCCAGCCAGTTACAGGCAGTGGTGACCTGGACCTATTTTGGAGCCCCTCTGAGGAGGCCCAAGAACTAACATATTTGGAGATTGGCTTCAGACCACAACAGAGCAGCACTCAATTAGCCCCATAAGTGGCACACACAAAAGGCAGTCACAACAGGGACCAAAGCCCAATGGGGCAAATCCCACTCAGTGGGGTAAGCCCACAGCACAGCAGCCTATGAGCTGTGGATGTGGCCAAACCTTACAGCCAATCAGCCTGAGGACTAATGCCACCCACTGACGTACCAATAGCAATCAAGGCTCAACTATCATCGGAGGACACACAAGGAACACACCTGGAACAGCCAGAGCAGGTGACCATGGAGACTGTGCAGGGCCCCACAAGGCACTTACTACATAAGCCACCCTCCCAAGACTGGGAGACATAGAAGATCTACCTAATACATAGAAACAAATACAGAGAGGCAGCCAAAATGAGGAAACAAAGAAATATGTGCCAAATGAAAGAACAGGAGAAAACTCCAGAAAAAGAATTAAACAAACTGGAGGCAAGTACGCTACCAGAGACAGAGTTCAAAACAGTGGTTATAAGGATGATCAAGGAACTTAGTGAGAACTTCAACAGAGAGATAGCAAGCATAAAAGAGCAAGCATAAAAACCATAAAAAAGAACCAGTCAGAAGGGAAGAATACGATAATTGAAATAAAAACGGCACTAGAAGAAATCACCAGCAGACTAGATGGAGCAGAGAATCGAATCAGTGATTTGGAAGACAAAGTAGCTGAAAAACACCCAATCAGAACAGCAAAAATAAAAAAAAAAATATTAGAAAAATAATAATAAGGATAGTTTAAGAGATCTCTGGGATTAATCAAGCATAAAAACATTCACATCATAGGGGTGCCAGAAGAAAAAAAAAAGAGAAAGCATGTGATTGAGAACCTATTTGAAGAAATAATGACAGAAAACTTTCTTAACCTGGTGAAGGAAATAGACATACAAGTCCAAGAAGCACAAAGAGTCCCAAACAAGATGAACCCAAACAGCCCCAGACCAAGACACATTATAATTAAAATGGCAAAGGTTAAACAGAGAGAATTCTAAAAGCAGCAAGAGAAAAGCTACTAGTAATTTATAAGGGAGCTCCCAGAAGATAATCAGCTGATTTCTCAATAGAATCTTTGCAGGCCAGAAGGAATTGGCACTAAATGTTCAACATGATGAAAAGCAAGGACCTACAACCAAGATTACTCTACCCAGCAAAGCTGTCATTTAAAATTGAAGGACAGATAAAGCGTTTCCCAGATAAGAAAAAGCTAAAAGAGGTCTTCACCACCAATCAGTATTACAAGGAATATTAGAGGGACTTCTTTAAGAGAAAAAAATAATAAAATTAAATAAAATTAAATTTAAAAATATGAATAAAATGAAAATAGCTACATAGCTATCAACAATTATTTTGAATGTAAATGGATTAAATGCTCCAATAAAAAAGACATAGGAAGCCTGAATGGGTAAGAAAACAGAACCCTTACATATGTTACATATAAGGAGACTCACTTCAAATTGAAAGATACACAAGGATTCAAAGTAAAGGGATAGAAAAAGTTATTTCATGAAAATGGAAATGAAAAAAAAAAAAAAAAAAAAAAAGCTGGGGTAGCATACGACTTATACCAGACAAACAGACTTTAAAACAAAGGCTATAACAAGAACAGAAGGGAAGAAGGTCGCAGTAATCCCACTTCTGAAGAAACTCAACACACTTATTCGAGAGGACTTATGCATTTATATGTTCATTGCAGCATTGCGACAAGACCAAAATGTGGAGGCAGACTGGTGTCAATGGAAGAATGGATTAAACATAAGTAGTACATATATACAATGCAATAGTGCTTGGTCATGGAAGGGAATGGGTTCTTGCCATCTGCCATAGCATTGATGGACCTGGCAGGCACTTTGCTGAATGGAGTGTCAGAGAAAGACAGATGCAATGTGATTTCACCTAAATATAGAATTTAAAGAGCAAAATACCATCACCACCACCACCACCAACAACAACAACAAAAACAGAAACAAACTCAGAGGTACAGAAAGCATTTTGATGGTTGGGTTGCCAGATTGGAGTGGGGGGATGGGTATGGATTAAAAAAGGGGAAGTACAAATTGGTTGTTCCAAAGTAGTCATGGGGATGTAGAGCATAGCATAAGGAATATAGTATGTAAATAATATTGTAATAACTATGTATGGTGTCAGGTAGGTACCAGATTTGTTGGGGTGATAGATGGGAGGGGCTTGGGGGCAGAGTGAAAAAGGTGATGGGATTAAAAAATACAAATTCCATCCCACCCTGGATGTGAATTATCCCCAGTGTATCCACTCTATATACTCTACCAGCAGTTACTCACATAGCAGCCATCTATCAAATCAGTTACGAAAGAGAGAGACAGACAGACAGACAAACAACATTCACATAGCTTGCACTACAGTATATTGTATAATTGTTCTATTTTATTTTTAGTTATTGTTGTTAACCTCTTACTATGCCTAATTTATAAATTAAACTTTATCATAGGTATGTATAGGGGAAAAAAAACATGGTATACATAGGGTTCAATACTATCCACGATTTCATGCATACACTGGAGGTCTTGAAATGAATCCCCTGCAGATAAGGGAGGACTACTGTATATGAATTTTAAAAACGTGTGATACTATTTCAGACTTTATCTCCATTGTTACAACCCAATAAAATGCATTCAAATATTTTATTTGCTACATATTATTATATATCCAATTTATATTGATATTTTGGGGACCAGAAATTTTCATTTAATTTTTTGTAAGAAGCCAGATAGAAAATAACATTTATTTCTGTATATAGTATTCTGTATCAAATATTTTGGGGTTTCATTATCTTATTTGAACTCTCTTAACAACCGTATAAGGTAGGTCTTATTTTTTTTTTCCTTTTTTAATGTATGTAAAATATTCTAACTATGAGTCTATTTGGTTAATTTAACCAACTGATTCTTTCTGTTCCACTCCCACAGTCTAATTACAATAAAAACTGATTCAAACTGCTTAACCATTTGTGAATTTTGAGAAATGAAGATGTTCGGGTAGGTTGACACCAGTGATGTTTAAAGACTATATGTTAAGTATGTGTTATATATATTATTATAATAATAATAATTATTATTATTATTATTTTCCCTGCAAGAAGCTTGTGCATTCCTCCTTTTCCTGTGATTTGCAGTATGTTTGGTGGGGGCGTCTGTATATTTCCATGATGCTGCTGGGCTTGTCCCAGGGACGGATTTTAGACAATGAAATGTGAGTGTGTGTGACATGTGCCACACCTGAGCAGGGGCTTTTAAAACTATTATATTTTAAACCAGTCTACTTACTCATTTTCCTTTGCTATAGGAATATAATGTTTCAAATAGGAAATACTCCTCAATTTTAGAATCAGGAGACACACGTGGCAGGGCTATAGCAGCTGATTCACAGCCATCACGATAGATATGAATAGAAATAAGTGTCTGAGATTTGGGGATTGCTTGTCATAGCAGAAAAGCTGACAAATACAGTATATACCTTTGATCAAGTAAATGTAGTATACTGTTGATCTACGAGTCCATAGATAGCAATAATCTGGATGCTACATATGTAAATATATATATATATATATACATATATATGTAAATATATATATACATATATATACGTATATATATGTATATATATATATATATATATATATATATATATATATATATATATACTCTATGGGGTGATGGAAATTTTCAACACTAGTGTGATTTTATTGTATAGAACAAAATTTCATTTAAAACAAATTGTGAGGGATTCAAATAAAAGTCCCTTATTGCAGTAAATATTGGTCCATTTCAGTACTTGCTATGTACTCAGTCAGTAATTACATTTTCAGTCTGTATAATAAGGTACATTTGTTAATGTGCTACTCAGTAAAGGATAAGTACAAATACCTTCAGGGAAGAAAGCATGTCTTCAGTCTCTGCTAGATATTAGGAAGCAGCTGAGAAACATGGGAACCACAATGTGTTTGCTTCAGTCGACTCTACTCTGAGTTGGACACATTCAGTTTCATGTGCTAAATTCTTATTTTCTAAAATGTATGACTTTCCCAGTAGTGTTTTCCATTTTGGTTTGTTATAGCCTGGGTGCTGGCTATACCCTTTGAAAGCGGGTTATTCTCAGGAGATCTGATTGCTCTACATACACCCTTATCTCTTATTGGCATGCTTGGCAAATCATAGCCTGAATCCTACTAGAAATGAATATACGAGGGTAATCCACTGGGTCATGTGTTTTTCCTTCCCAACAATCTAAATCATGTTCCTGGTTTTGATCATTGTTTTTCTTCCACTAATACTAACCACCGTCATATTAAACAAATATATACTAGTTGTCTCACAAGTTCAAAACCAGAGGTATGTGGAAGGTCAGGGAGACTTGGACAAGCTTCACAGCACATGCATGCTGCCTCCACACTGTACGCTTCCTTACTATGGAGGGTCTTGCTTCCCACTTTGCACCCTTTGCAGATTTAAGATTGAAGAGTCATTTGATGGGTTTCAGGCAGGCTGCCCATGAATGTGCTACTTTGGCATGTGGATTATTTCCAAGGGAAGACAATCAAGGCCCAGCTGACTCAAGAATTGCTTTTTTACCTCCCTTCACTGCCCAAAAGAATTTAGATAATGGGCCCGTTTAGATAAGAAAAAAGCTATTACCAGAGATAACTTTTTACATCAGAAAGACTTGTCTGCATGGTATGGCAAACATTTGTTTACCAAACTTTTACTCTTCCCATTTTCTAGGCCAGCCAAAGAACCTAGAAGGGAAGAAGGGAAAAGTTTTCCTCCCTTACACATTAATTCAAACAGAATAAAAGATAAAAATCAGAATGAAACTTTAATAATTGGGAAAGAAAGACGTATAACTCATGTAAACTAGAGCACACATCGGTCTGACTACTCTCTTCCTATAGCAAACAACAGAAGTCTGAAATCTGTAAATGTCTAATATAGTTTGTGTAAGATTTGAGGTATGGCTCTTAAAAGTCAATACTGTTTACTTTCTTTCTTTTTTTTTTTTTTTTTTGATGCTGGCCATTTTTGCTGCTTCTATGTTATGCTTCATTACCTAATATGGGCCAAGCATTGTGCAACATTGGAGACATTGCATCTCCTTTAGTCTTAGAAAAACCCCTGGGGTAGGTATAATTGCAGAAGTGTAACTTGGACCTGATTTACTCAAAGTCACACACATGTAAATAAAATACTGGAATCAGATTCTGGGTAAGTTCAGTAATTTATCTTCACACCATTCTGGACTCCACAGAAGTATTATGTTGTGCAGGGAAGGAAGAATGCTGATGTCATAAATAATGATGCTTCTCTTTTTTCTCCTTTAAATACCAGGGATGAGACTGAGACCTCAGAATAACTACCTTTTTGAGTTTAAATCTAAAACATTAACTTACACATAACTTTGAAACTCGAAAGTAAAAATAGCAGTAATTCTGTGCCAGAGTAGTATCACAGAGCTACTTAATTGCATCTCGTAAGTGCTGATAATTACAGTTTATCCAATGTTAGAAAATATTGCTCTAATTGCCTAAAACATGCTTACCCTAGCAAACACCGCATAAAACTCCCTCTTGTTTTTTCTCTCGTCTCCTCATAAGCAGACAGCAATAAAATTCCGGTCTCAAAATTATAATTCCATTTAAACATTCCCATATAACACAGATTTCCATTTGACCTAGTTTCCAGATTTCTGTTTATTCACACTCACAGATCTAGCCTTCTAAGAAAATTCCTTTTCTATTCAAACTGCTTTTCACTTGAGGCTGACAGGCTTCCCTGCCAAACACTAGCAGAGTCTTAGAAAGTGGCCGCTTTCTCCACCCCATCCCAGTAATAACAGTAAACACTTTACATAGTCAATAATATATACAGAATCTCTTCAGCCAGTTAGAAAGATTAGCTCATTTAATCCTCACGACAACTTAATGAGGAAGCTACTGCTATGATTCCCCTTTTAGAGGGAAGGAAACTGGAAAACAGAGATGTTAATCAACTTGACTGTCATATAGTTAATAAGTGTCTGTACCAAGATTTGAACCAGAAAATATGGCCGTGGAATCTATATTCTTGACTACTGTTCCAACCTGCTTTAAATCTTAAGCCTGATCCATTGATAAGTTGGGTAATATCTCTGTTCCCAGCCACAAATTTTTCCCCATAAAATATTTTCAATAGGAGCTTGTTGAATACTGGGTCTTATGTTATAAATTATTATTTAGAGCTTCTTGAATTGAAACCAGGCAGAACCTAAAGATTAACATCATGTTAAAAACCTTTGTGTGCACTTTTTCTGGGTGGCTCTTGAACCTCTAAATCTATTTAGAAATGTTCACTGGCCCTATTACTCAATGTAATAGAACATGCTGACTCCAGCAATTAATAAATTTTTTTGAATTTTAAAGTGGTGGGAGCTATTGCCAGACATTACTATTTTATTTTGTTTTGTTGTTAAGCATACATTGATACACACTTGAAAATCTACTGTCATTCCCTTTCTCTTCCTCCTCTTCCTCTCTTTCCATCTTTTTTCTTTCTCTCTTTCTCCTTTCCCACCCCCGCCTTCTCCCCTCCCAGCCAAGCACATACTGAGGAAAGGCCATTTTAGAATGCTAAGAGAAGGTGGCCACCTCTAAATCAGGAAACATGTTCTGACCAGGAACTGAATCTGCTGATACCTTGATCTTGCACTGCCCAGCCTCCAGAACTGTGATAAACTGTCTGCCATTTAAGCCACTCAGTCTACAGCATTTTTAGAGGAGCCCAAGCTGATTTGGAGATATGTGTAATGATATGAATGTGAGTATGCATGTGCGCACACACACACACACACACACACACACACACACACACACACTCACTCACTAGCTGTGTCTTCTGCGCCGAGGAGCAGCACCACCTCAGTAGAAATCAGCACCCAGATCTTAGTTTCCAAATATCATTCTCAACTTAAAGGAACTGGAGCTTCTGGAGAAAGAGTTGTTTTGAGAGCTAAAACAGGGAAAATAAAAGATGAGTGTGGAACATTTTTTTTTAATGTCAGAAAGCAAAGACTGCCCAATGAATAATGGAGATATATCAAAACAACACAGAATCAAGCTTAAAGAAGCTCCCAGGTACCAAATCTTAGGCAATTTGAGCATCAAAGTAAATAATTACAATAATAGATTATAACTCATTGAATGTGATATGATCTGTGAATCCATACTGATGTAAATAAACTTTGAAAAGGATGAAGAATGGGATATTTACTATATTTTTTCATGAAACACCTCTTTCAAAATTTCATTAACATACTGTGGTATGTTTACTGTTCCCCTAACCTTCTACACGTTCTTACATATCTGATTAGTAGCTCTCATAGTCCACTCAGAGTTGTTAGCCCTGGCTGCCATAAAGCTGAATATATTTTCAGTGGGTTAGTGATGCAAACGTTCCAAGAAAACACAGTTTACAGCATGTCTTAAAGATTTTGAACTAAACAAACTTGCTCAAATTTTAGAAATGGAAATACGCCCAATTTTGTTTCCTGAACCTTGAATGAAAATGTGAGATTCTTAAGCTTTTTCAGTTCAAACATATATTTATTTTTTAGGCTGTTTTGTTTTCCTATAAATATTTGTAAGTATGTGTTCTCACGTATTTTCTTTACAAATCACACATCTATTCCTTTCATTGAACCGATCAACCATTTTTTTTTATAGGCTTAAGTTCTAGTTTCCATAAATCTAATTAACATAAATTGATAGTGCTTTATCAGTAAAGAAATTACAATTTTACCATCTCTTAACTGTTATAAACAGCTTTCTCTCAAACTTACTTCTGGTTTTATTTTATTTCCTTGTAGCTCATTTTATGCTACAGAAAAGATTCAATTATTTAAAAAATTGTGATATCTAATTGGAGAGACGTCTATATAAAAATTTACTAACAATATAAGATCTTATAAGTAAATAATAACATTTTTTATTTAGATGCTCCAAAATTCTTGACAATTGTGGGTCAATTTTCACAGATGTGAAATTATCTTTGAACTGGAATTTGGTTAGATGGTGATTCAAAAGACAATGGGCACTTTGGGGCAAGAGTAACACACAGACAATGAGGGAAAAATGATTCTAAATTGTTTGGTTCAGTCACAAGGTCCACTGAAGAGGTAATAAAGAGCTATGGACTTCCCAGAGTGAAAATATAATGTTATATATAATTTTAGAGAGTCCATGAAGCCCCAAATGTTCATTCATTGTCCCTTTCCCCTCATCCATATGCCCTGGATAATAAGTACTGAGATGTGTGGACAAACTCTCCTGGAGAAACTATGTTATGCCGATTATTAGAAGCTAAGGTGGAAAAGTTAACAATTGAGAGAGTGGCAGGCCTTGAATGTTGGGAAAATGATGTAGAGCTGCAATAGATCAATTCTCTGAAGGGGCACTCACTGCTCAGAAAGCTGAGTCAGGGGGTCAGCGAAAGAAATACAGAAGGCTTAAACTCAAAAGATAAAGATTGGTCTTTGAATATCCTTTGGCAAATTAAATAAACAATTCTCTCTCTCTCTCTCTCTCTCTCTCTCTCTCTCTCTCTCTCTCTCTCTCTCTCCTTTCTTCTTAGCTTTATTTACCTATAGCCATAGACTCTTTCCTATTCATAGACATCCAAAAATAGAGTACACTTATTATGAATAATAGGAATATTTATTTACCTCAATATAACTCAAATGGGACTAAGGGGATCATGCAGTTTTAATAAGGAAGGATTAACATTGATTTTAGGCCACAGTACATTACTGTGGTTTCTTTCTTAACCATAGTCTTTAATTCCAAGGCATTGCAATAATTCAGATCATCCTAAATAGCAATTAATTCATTCATCAATTCACATACTGAACCAAGCACTTTGCTGATTGAGTATGGGGATGAAAGAAATAGGGTTGTTAACCTTAGGAATTCATGGTCCAGTTAAGGAATGAGGTAAATTAGCCAGTAAAAGGATGGAACCTGCTCTCTTATGCCCACTTACTGGGCATCAATTAGCATTTTCCCTGCCCTCAGATCTTACAACCCTATCTCTAGCTCCAGCAAATAAAAGAACAAAGTTGCTATGGTTGTGAGGCAGTGGTCTTGTTATAGCAGAAAAGCTCCTACTGAATACAACAGCTGAGCCATAAAAACACTGCTTTTTGACACTTAATTGATTAGGTCTAAGTACTTTCCTGTTCACTCAAAAATACTGACTACTCCTAGTGAATACCAACTGTCTGGCTATGTTCTGAGCATCTGATTTATATCAAGCAGAGTTTCCTAATCTCATAATCTATAAACAAATGCAAGAGATGAAATTCAACAAAAATATTCTAGATTTGTTGAGTACTAATAAAGTAGAGCAAGCACATTTTACAAGGGAAATGTGTTAACAAAATCAAACACAGCTTTAGAAGAAATAGAATGCCATTTTGAAGTAAAGCAAATAATTTTACCAATGGAGAAGAGATTAATTCTAACATGGATAATTTTGCAATCTTCAATCTAATATCACTTTAAGTTAGCTTTAATTTTTTTTAAAAAAAGACAGTATTGCTTGGAAGGAGAAAGGATACCTCACACTCTTAAAATGATTTTTAATTGTGGTCATCTTCCATGATCGGATCTCCTTGTTACATCACATGCGTTTAATTTAATCTCATACAAATTCTTGGTAAGAGAACTTAATATAAAGATAATACAAACTTTCTGGTAGGGAAATGTCTTTATAGTTTTGAAAGCCAACTCCTTTAAAATAATTCAGAAAATAAGACCCCTGCATATTTTATTAACTACTGTTTTCAGTGGATGAAATAACCTTCAAATACCAATGAAAAGCTAAACAAAAAAGGGAATGAGAAAGGTAGCGGGGTCAAGAAAACAGAAGTTATCAAATGCTGTTGACTTAGGCAGTCAATTTTAATTGTATGTTTCTCTTATTGTTTTGTTTTTTTCTTGAAACTATTAGTGATAATGTGGATAAATTCTGAGGATCTAATGTACATCATAGTGACCATAGTTAATAATACTACAGTTGAAATTTGCTAAGAGAGTAGATCTAAGCTTTATATATATATATATATATATATATATATATATATGTATATATATATTAACTATGTGAGGTGATGGATACATTAATTAACTTGATTGTGGTAATCATTTCACAATATATACGTATATCAAATCATCACAATGTACTTTTTATATATATATACTATTTTATTTGTCATCTATACCTCAATAAAATCAATCGATAGATCAACTCATCAATCAATAACCAGAGAGCACAGAAATTTGGAGAAGAATTAAAAAACAGAAAGATAATGCTGAGAAGAGAGTGCACTTCAGGGTAGATGAGAGGATGCTAGATAATTCCTTTCTAGGGCTGTTGGTTAGTATCAGGAATTATATTTCTAGGCTTCGTCAGTGAAGCCAAGATTTGACATGAAATTATTTAAGTGCCCTTATGCACCAGTCACTGTCGGAGGATATAGGTGACAGACATAGGATAATAGGCTTATGATTTCAAACAGAAGGAAAGACTGTGCAGTTGGAGGGAAAAATCCCCAGGCCTCAACAGCCTCTATAGCTATAGAGACATTTTGAGACTGAATCAGGTCCTAAGTAATTATCTTGGTGTTCTGTGGTAATCATTCAATAATTTAATAAACAATCAACATGTAACTAAAAAGTAGTTATATGACATTTCTGCCCATAATTTAGTAACTAAAATCAGTGTCTCATTGTTTTAAGTCATTGTAGATATATGTTTTTTAGTATACCTTAGCTTATCCTCACCTTTCAAATGATGATTTGTCTTTCTTATATCTTTATTGATGTTATACTATCATTAGGAAACCAAGAAACCTATGGCATCATTCAGTCCTGATTCCCACTTTCCAAATCTCTAGCCCTGCTCTATTTTATCCTTGAAGAAATAGTCCCAGGGGATGAGTGACATGCACAAGGTCATATGGATAGCTAAACTATACTTTTGTAAGCAGCCTTTACAATCTGAGATCTACATTCTCCTTCAAGGGAAAGCTAAGTAAACAGTGAACAAGGAATAGGTAACATACTAATCGTGCAGTAAATAATACTATTCTGCTTTCTGTAAAACGCAGTGTGGTAACATATAGCATAAATGTATAAATATGGGCAATGAATAATCTGATAGATATAAATATAGATAGTAATAATGTATTAGCATTTACACATTTATTACAAATGTGTTAGACTCCAAATTCATAAAGATGATAAACACAACACTTGTTTATATTCAGAGAGAAGAATATCATTATTATGTTTTGACCAATTTAAATCACATTTTGAAAACCTTAACTTTCTTACCATCACTGAAAATGCTGAGTGTGCTTCTTTTGTTCCAGAAAGCCCTGTTCCAAAATATCATTTAGTTTAAATAAATGCCTTAAATGAGAACACTGGCAGATTTCTAAATGAGGTTCACAAAAAGCACTGCTGTCTACATGAAATGAAGCTATTTAAGCCCATCCTTTTGCTCCTTATCCTTAAGAAAACAAATCCTACGTACTATGATCTAGCCAGTTGGATACAGCAAGATACAGAACATTAACTGAACACGCATCCTTACGGAGACGTCCTGTCCTACATAATTGGTGACTACGCGGATACAAAAACAAACTAAATGCCACCGCACCAACAAAAATTACCAAATGCCAAAAATTCTAAGACTCCAAGATTCTTCATATCACTCTTGTTGTTAAAAATAACAGAAGTATTTTACTAATCTGATTGGAATTAGCTCACATTTTGAATCTAATAGCATTTTCATTTTATTAAACCAATTACAAAAACTAGCTCAGCTCGATAACTTTGGGAGTTTCTTCCTATTTTGGTGAATATTGCCTGAGATAAAACAAAACAAACATCTTAGAATTTTGCTATATAAAATGTGTTGCATGGATCAACATCATGGACATCACCTTGGGCACTTGTTAGAAGATCTCAGCCTCTAATCCTAAAATCTCCTATGTTAAATGTTAAAATATGCATTTTAACAAGATCCCCAGGTGATTTGTATGTACTTGAGAGTTTGAGAATCAACATCCTAGAAGACATGGATATATAATATTCTGTTTTGTCAACTTCCTCTACTACAAATCTCTTGATAGGTCTCCATTTCCACTTCTGCAGCCCCTAGTTTATCACATCAGTCTCCTGTTTACAAAATTCTTTGGGTCCACTTACTTGTAATAATTCTCCTCTCTCTCAGCTGACTGTCTGGGTTCACTGACCAATTATCCTACCCATCTTCTGAGTCCGTAACTAGTCTCTACTTCTCTCACGCCTGTTGGTTTCCCCTCCTCAGCCTCTCCATGGTTCCTTATTTCTAGCACACACATGCATACTTAATTTGATTTGTTTTCTTGGCCTACACAAAATAATGCCTTTTATAATAAATATATTAAAGTATTCACTTCATAATTAGAAAAAGAAAAAGCATGTGAGAGATAAAACACACACACACACACACACACAAAAACACCATTTATTTTCATATGCACCTAACAATTTGAAGAAAAACTGAGGATTCTTTGCCATACCAAAGACTTTAAATCACCATTTTAGAAGCACAAATACAGTTATAATCTGTTTAAGGACCAGATGCCAAATGATGTTATAATAAAAAAAGAACAATCACAGAATTTAACAGCGATGTTGTTATACTTCAATTCCAAAAGTCAGTGTTGCATGGTTGGGTATGCTTTGTGGTTACGTCTCTGGGCTTTTGAAAACTTCATAGACCAGTACTGTCTGAGGTGAGGCCAAAGCAAACATTGATTTAAAGCTATTAATCAATAGTTACTAATAATCTATAAACCAAACCACAACTCATTCCATAAGAAAATATAACTTGTCCGATGGGGAGAAAATATTTTTTACTCATTTGTGAATTGTTTTTATTTCAATACTTAGATTTAAAAAAAACGGCCCAATGGAGACATATTTGTACAAAATTTACCAAACATTTTTATTTCAGATTTGATAAAACACAATGATAAAATGATCTACCTATATGTCAGTAGTTTTCTGCACCACATTTATCACTCATGAATTTATACTAGTTGCTGACATTGGTGTCTTCATTTTTGTATGTCTAAATGCTGCTAATAAATTATATTTCAGACTCATCAAGAAGAACATTAAACCTCTTGTCTCTGTAGATGAAACCATGAACTGACAGTCGGAAAGCCTGAATTCTCATGTAAATCCTGAGCACTGGCAAGTATGATATCATTTTTGGTCATCAATTTCATAATTGGTAACTTCAAGAGTTATATAAATAGACATTCTATAAGGTCTTTTAGTGTGGAAAATCCTTGCTTTCCTACCATAGCTAAAATGTTCAATTCTCTTTCAATTTGGGAGAAAGTATTTTCAAAGCACTTTTTATTACAGTCTGGAAAACTCTTCCTTTTTACCAATATTTTTCTGCTGCACTTAGTTTATTGCTCTGGATTTCTGGGCATAGCGCCTCCTTTGGTTTTATTTTCGTTTACGTTCATCATCTATATTTCTATTTTTGAAGCTAAAGTTTCATAAATACATTATTG
Organism: Rhinolophus hipposideros; assembly: GCF_964194185.1. Classification (NCBI taxonomy): domain Eukaryota; kingdom Metazoa; phylum Chordata; class Mammalia; order Chiroptera; family Rhinolophidae; genus Rhinolophus; species Rhinolophus hipposideros. The sequence continues at coordinate 40,804,388 of NC_138058.1, forward strand.
CACCCTGTAAAATTGGATAATAATACTATAAAGTTGATTTTCTATATTTGCACATTCCTCAAGAACCTTGGATATTTACTGCAATTAGGCTAATTCCTCAAATTAGAGCTGTCACCTCTTCCCTTGCCTGAAGCAAAGCAGCAGGAAGTACAAATCACACTCAACAGCTTGACACCAGGAGTAGGAAATAAATACCTCTGCACAGGATTTACACATCTGACAGTGTGTCACCCACACAGAAATGGGAAAAGGCAGCTTTTATTTTAGAGCATCCTGACACTTTTTCTAATAGCTAGGAGAGCCAAAAAATCAACATCTGCTTTAACAGTGGAAAGAGATTTCAGAGAGACACTGTAGGTGGCTCCTCTTTAGGGCCACTGCGTTAAGAACAGTGCCTGGCACAGAGGAGGGGCTCAATGAGTGTTTGCTGAGCAAATGAATTGATGTTGCTTTGAATAAATGAATATTGTTTAAAAGCAATAACAACTCCATGTAAAGAGTTTGGAAGTCATCACCTCCATCTTTCCAACAACACAACAACAACAAAAAGCTGGATAAACTAAAAATCGATGCTTTTTTTTTTTTTTTTTTTTAATTCATCAGAGAACAGGTTGCAGGACAAATTTCCATCCTGACCTCTATGGAGACAGAAGAATCTGGAGAGTCACAGCTGAGATCTGCTTACCAGGAATAGAAACCTCCGGAGCCATAAACTGGAAGGAACATGTAAATGGTAATTTTGACCAATGGCTAGAGGGTGAGTGTAGATTAGCATAAAAGTGAGACCTTCCTAGGGATGCAGTCTTAGAGGAACACCCACACTTTTGCCAGGAACCCTACCAGTTTCTCACTGCAAACATTTGAGAAAGATTCCTTCATGGATCTGACAGAGGAGGGGAGGACCATTTCTTTGAAATATGCTCAGAGCTTTCTCTGTGGCAAAGGGCTACACTCTAAGGGCAAGACCTTACAGGAGTCTTGTTCCAAAGCCATGGGGAAAGGACATTCTTCGGCTCTAGTTTCCTCTAGCCTTTTTCCCTGTCTTATCTTATGGGTTAGAGGCTAAGAAGTTATACAAGAAGAAACTTTTGGGAAGGTCACAAGCCAGTTTCAGCCTAGAGGCACAGGCCCACTAAAAGGCAAAGATTAAATCGGGACATGGTAGGATAGTCTGTCTTTCCTACACTTCACCACCACATTACATTAGTAGGGCTCCGTTGTAATAATCACTATTGAGACAGCTGCATGCTACAGTTTATCTGTGAGGAGGAGTATAAGGGGAAGCCCAACATCAGGCAGAGAGACAAAAACAAGAACACAAGAAGAATGTGAAGACTCTGACACCAACAGCTACAGCAAACATTAAACAAAGTCCAACTCCTGGTTGGATAAACATACATCCTCACAATTAGAGACATATTTACCTCACTTCCTATTACTTGATAAGAGCTTAAGATATGTCTGGCTTTCAACAAAAAAATTATTAGGTACACCAAAAGGTAAGAGAAAACAAAAAAACAAAAAACACACAGTCTGAAAAGATAGCAAGGATCAGAACTAGATGCAGATTTGCCACAGATGTAGAATTCTCATATAGGAAATTTAAAAATGATTGTGATTAATATACATATTCTAATGGAACGGTAGACAACATTCAAGAAAAGTTGGGTAATACAAGCAGAGAAAAAAACTTTAAGGAAGAATTTTTAAAACTCTAGAAATAATAATAATAATAATATTATTATTGTTAATAATAATAAAATTGTAGCATAAAGCTTTTCTTTCATGAGATCATCAGCAGACTGGACACACTGAGCAAAAAATCAGTGGGCATGAAAATAGGTTAATAGACACTTTCCAAACTATGAAAATGAATGGATAAAAAGACTAGGATTATGATTGGGAATAAGAGTAGAGGGTGGGGAGGTAAGATTTAGAGCCCAGTTGTACAAATATGATGTTTCTGTCAGTAGGGAGGCAAAGCCATAAATAGCTAATTCATGCGGAGGCCCAAAGACAAGAAAATAGACACGAGGTTTAAGGCAGGTCAGGGATCATAGATTAGGGCTCATGCATAAAGGCGCTAGTGATGGAGGACCACTGTTACACACTTTGGTCGTATGAGAAAGGGAGGAGCCCCATGTCAAATCACCTCTGAACAGGCGTGCAGCTGAGGCCTGCTCATCACGAGCTGCCCACAGTTAGACCAGAGTGGACAGACGCTAACATCAGTCCTCAGCAAGAAATCTGGGAATACTAATGATCCATAGCATTTTTCCAGATTGAGGAAATATTAAAAACTGTTTCCTATTTTTTATTGTTGTTGTCATTTGTTTGTTGTTTGTTTGTTTGTTTGTTTTTAGACAGCAACCTTCAAACAAAGCACTGGTGAAAGGGTCAGGCAAATGACTTGCAGTTCCTGAAAAACTATAAAATTCTCTTCCAGACCTTCATTTTTGTTTTGGTTCTTTCCTTACCTTTGACACTCTATTTTTATTTTTTTTTAATCTTTTCAATCTCCTCAGGCATGCATATATAGAAATGCTGTGAAACAGAAGTCATTCAGCGTTTTAGAGCTTGGATTTGTTAACATAAAAATAGTAACATACCTTGTTTTTGTTGGACCAGGGTAACACCAACACTCCCTTCACTGGCACAGGAATGGACTTTTATACCTAATGTAACAGTAGAAATCTTAGTATTAATTTATTTAAGCAGGTTTATTTTGGGAAAAAGAAAGTCTAGAATACTGTGTCAGTTGCATAAAATGTCCAAATTATTGGTAATACCTGTTTCTCTATCCTGTTTTACCATGATCACATCATGCTAAAATATGAAACAATGAGAGAAGGGGCAGGAGGAAAGTCCTAATATGTGGCCTGTATACATCATATTTCTCTAAAGTAGTGATTTTTCATGAGAATAATAAAACAAAAATGTGTGTCTACTGCACAGAGTATATTTTCTCCCTCATTCCCACCTCAAATGCTGAGATATCATCACTCAATTCTCACTGTATTTCTTAAGATTCTGAATCTGAGTGATCCTGATTTCTACTCTGGACTTCAGCTTTATTTTAGTGGAAAGACAACCCCTACAGCAATACTTTCCAAAGGATATAATTACAAATATAGCATAACTGTGCTTTCGAGACTTTTAACATTGTTGTTGTTTTTAGAAAATAATTGGTTTTTCTTTTGCTTTGTCCCCCTCCCAATGCTCAATGCAATCTATACTGCCTGGAAGCTAGGCTTCAAATGAAGCAGATGCTCCAAGTTTAAACTCTGCACTGGTACAGTTGTCTCCTAGCAACACAAAGTTATGAAAACTTCAAGGGCACCACTTTGCTCAATATGGTTTCTCCCATTTAGTTTCATGTACTCAGTGGGTTATATAAAGAATTGAATATCAAGTCAAAACCAGGTTGATCCTACGTTAATAAGAGTAAAAAAAACAACACTCCATTGATTTTGAACTAGAGACATTTTCAAACCTAAGGCAGACAAATTCAGTACAATACTTAAAAGAAGATATTTCAGAATTAAATTTGGTAAGGCTTTCATAGAAAGGTGATATATAGATACATAGTTTTAAAACATTTTAAATATTTTAGATTTTTGAAGAACTACTTAACTCAACACAGGCCAGTGAAATGGTGTTTAATTGAAATGCTCCATAGAATCGGTTCTCAAACATTTTGGTCTAGAACCCCCTTACATTCTTAAAGATTCCTGGCTTCCCAACACTGGGCTTCCCAAAGTGTTGTTTATATGGGTTATATCTATTAACATCCCACATTAGAAGTTGAAATCTAGAAATTTTAAGTCTTTATTTGTTAATGTAAAAACATATATGTTTAAATAAGTAACATGCTCTATGAATATTCTCAGTAACCTAGTTTAGTGAGATGTGTGGCATTGTTTCAAAGTTTTCCAAGTCTCATTACTGTCTGGCTTAATAGGACAGCTGAGTTCTTCTATCTTCCTTGACACTTAATTTGTTGTGACATCACACATCATAGAGTCCCTACAAAGCTCTACTGTGCATGCTTGAGAGAATGTAAGTGAAAAAGGCAAAGGACCTCCTTCTCTTTCCCCTCCCCCTCCTCTTTCTTTCTTTTTTCTCCTCCTCTTCTCGTTCCTCTTCCCCCACTGCACCCTCCTCTCATTCTCCTTCTCTTTCTTCTTCTCATTCCTCCTCTCAGTTTGGTTGAAATTTTGAGAACTGTTGCCAATCTGTATGTTTCTTTAGTGTATGTGAAGATTTAGGTTTCCTTTTTCTTAGCCATTGACATTAGGCAATATGGTAAAGTGATTCCATTTGGGATATGGAGTCAGCTTTCCTGACATTGAGTTTGACTGCTTTCTTGCTCTATAACTCTGCTTTAGTCACTCTATATTTCACCTGTATCATTTATAAAATTTGTCTTGTGGTAATATTACCCCCACAATACTATGAAGAGAATTAGGTAGGGAGTAAATGGAAAATCTTGGCATACTATTTCTGGCTCATAAAAGGAACCACCTGATAATATTGCTTGTTATTGTTTCTAATTTTAAGATTGTAAAATATGAGACTAAAACAAATTTATCAATAAAACAAAACAAACAACCCGTTCCTGAAAAAGAGGAAATAACATGAACCTGTGATTATCAGACACTTATGCACTTTTATGTATTTAGAGTTGCAGTTTGCTTTTTATTTTTTAATATCAAGGGAAACATATCTAAAAAGTATGTGCTAATTGTTTATTATTTGTTTCTTTCCCAACACAATATCTTAATATCATCCGATAGAAAGACGGGGTGAAGATGGGTGCCTTTGCTTAAAAACATAGTGGAAGTGAATACTAATACAATTTGTAGAAAGCACAGAAAAATACAATTTGATTTTGATGACTGATTTCTGGTAATTGGTAGATTGATACTTGCTTTGAACTTTGTTTTGGTTCATATAATGGCCAAAATAAAAATTACCATGGGTTTAAATCATATGCTGATTTCTCTCACTCTCTGGATCAGTTCCAACCACACCATCTTTACACTCTTGACAGCAATTGCAGGACTGGCTGTATACATTTGCAACATAAATATCATCTTTCATTTTATAATTTCAAAGCATTCTCAATATTAGCTCAGTTCTCATAACAACTTTGTACCTAAATATGTAGTAATTATATGTATTTTTTTTTCTTATTCCCTTGGGACATAAAGAGAGTAAATGGACTAAGATTGCACAAGGTCTTGCGAAGAGCCAATGGAGGAGTGCTGAACTCTACAATAAATGTCACTTCCTTAAAGAAGAATAAATGGATGTTCTTGGAAATCAAATCTTTAAAACAGAACCTTACGTGTTTTTGAACTTTAAACATTGATAAAATATAAAATGATGTTTAAAAATACATTTTAGCAATTTATCAACAATCACAGTCTTTTCATATTAGACATTAAAAAATACATACTACTGCTTGTTATATTAAATCAGTTTTGATAGCCTTTGTTAGGTAAAATAGTGGTTTAGAGGAATGCTTGAAAATTGTGTTATTTAGGAATGATTTAAATAAGCCCTGGAATTTCTGAACACAGTGTTTGAATTAAAAAGAAAACACTTTAATTTTCTTCCATATTAAGATGAATTTTTATGACATCAAAATGAAGAATTAAGAAAAATAAATGATAATTAGGCATCTCCTCACCTATATCTTTGAGAGAAATAAGCATTGAACTAAGGCGTCTTCCTTTAGTAAAATATGCTAAAGTTAGAAGCCCTGTTTTCAGTTTCTTGTACCACAGTTTATAAGACAAGTATTCAGAAATGCATTTCTGAACTTCAGATTCCTATAAAATACTATGATAAACACAACTACATTGTAGTTTTACTGTAATAATTCAATGAGTTAACATACATAAAAGAGCCACCCAATTCTCAAGGAAAGCAATTTTTCCACTGATTTTTCCTCTCTTGCTTTTATTTTTCTTTCCCTACTTTATTTACTGAAGATCATGTCTTTTGCATGTTTTTAGTGTTTAACCTTTACTACAGACGCCAGTAGCAATCAGATTTCATGCACCTCTTTCTTCTGTAGCACATTTAAAGAGAGTATGTTGGAGCCACATTTTGTTGAATTAAGTTATAATAAATGTGTTAGGATTTTTTTTTAAATTTATTGGGGTGACAATTGTTAGTAAAGTTACATAGATTTCAGGTGTACAATTCTGTATTACATCATCTATAAATCCCATTGTGTGTTTACCACCCAGAGTCAGTTCTCCTTCCATCACCATATATTTGATAGGATTTTTTAACCACTGCTGAACTGCTTTAATTAAGTTGAATTAACTGCAAAATATGTTCAAATATCTACAAAAGTATTATTGTCATTCCATACTATTATCTATAGTACTATAATACTGTAATATTTATAATACTAGTATTATTGCACTATAGCCATAGTGCTGTAACACACTGTTATCTCAATTTTACAAGAGAACAGCTTGAGACATATATAGGCACATTAGCTTCTTTAAAGTCACAGTGCTAAGAAGTATCAGAGTAATATCAAAAATGAACAGTTGCTTTGTTTCAGTCTGGGCAATTAACCCCTAGATTAACCATGTTCTTGCTTTTGCTTGAATAGCTTCCTCCAGAAAATCAGAAAAACTAAAAGACATTTTCTTATACTCTTCAGTTTACTATAAGTAAAACATGATAACAAACTGGATTTAATTTGGCAAAAGTCACACATATATACTTTGAGACATGTGCTAATGTCTCATAGGGTGAAGCTAGACCTGCATTTAGAGGTTTCCACTGACAGGAGTGATCTTCCCCAAAGCCAGGCATCCAGGGATGGAATCAGATTCAAGGGCTAAGATCAGGAACTTGAGAAGTGTGCTATTGACTAAGCACAGGAGAGAAGGTTTCCTCTCTGGGTTTTTCTCTCTAGTTTTCCACTTTATGGAACTTGCCCGGCAACTCCCTAAATGTAGTAGAAACTTGCTTCTGCCTGATGGAACCAAGATAACACCTCTGAAGAAATGAAGCTTGGAGGTTGCTAGCAGGGACATTTCAGAAATCTTCACAAGAATATTTTAGAGCCTTTGGGATTTGAGAAGAGTTTTGGAGATAAAAACGAGGTAGGTATTATTCTCTGTGTTGTAATTTCCTTCCGTTATATAAAGTAAGCATCCTCAAATATAAGCTGATTGTGGCCCACACCTTAACATATTGGGAGTACAAGTAGGATTTGAGAGAAATTTAAACTTGGATTCTACAGGTTCAAATGATCTATAAAATTTATTTATAGATGTAAGCACACAAACAAGTAGGAGGATAAAGATTTGTCATTATTCTTATCAAGAGGCAAGAGGATTTCCACTTTGGACCATGATACACTAAGAGAGACTGGATTTGCTCTTCCACCTTAAAAAACAAGAAAAGTGGAAAAAATATAATGCATGATTATGATCCATGAGAGAGTGATGGCAGTCCCCAAGAAGCTTCTTGGGACAGGGTTTTTCAACCTTGGATGCTATTGGCATTTTGGACCAGATCATTCTTTGTTGTGGGTGTTTTCCTGTATATTATAGGTTATTTAGCAGCATCTGTGGCCTTGGCCTACTGCATAAAGCCTCATTTATCTTGTTCTAACAACCTAAAATGTTATCAGATACTTCAAGTGTATGCCAGGAAACAAACTCATCTCAGTTTGGGAAGACTGGCCTAGATATAGTCTCTACATTGCAGCAGAGAGAAGGTAAACCCAAAGAGAGTGTGAGAGAACAAAGGAATGCTCTAGAATCTACCTAGGTGTCTTTTAGCTCTGATCAAGAAACTAGGATTAGCCACTAACTCCCTCAGTATGATGAAGGGTATCTTTGAAAACGCTGTAACTAACATCATACTTAATGGTGAAAAGACTATACACTTTATAAAAATAAAACTTAATGAAGTTGTTGAAAATATTTTATATGCCTTGAGATTTAAATGACTGCCATATGCAAGAGTGCTTGAACATAACTAAGTTACCTCTGGGGTATTTCTGACAGGAATTTACTTTAAAGGATAAAGAGCCTCTTAGGAAATCAGCCTGAAAGAAAAGAGAGTGCTGGCACAGAAGTTTATCTTTGTTGTTTAACAACAGAGTAGGATGAAGGTGAGGTCAGCCCCTGTAGATTTTATTCATCTTACTAAAAAAAACCAAAAAGTTCACAACTGAAAAACCCTGCCCTCATCCACCTAAGATGAAAGGGTAGAACAACAAAAATTTTAGTACATGCTAATTAAAAGATTATAATCTATTTTTCATGAGACAATGAAGACTCAAATACGAGCAGCGTTGATTTCAACAGTTTTGTAGATCCAGAAAACCTTGCCAGTGTTATTGTTGAAACTAATGAGAACAGTGTCCTTGGTGTTTGTCGATTTTGGCAACTTTGATGTCAGAGGGTGCTTCCTTTTTCTCCATGTCACCACTGTTATAATGGCTTTCACCAACAATTCACTGTCATCATCATGCACTCATTACAGAACTGAATTAGCTAATGGAAACAAATTATTACTAATTACTATTTCTTCATGGAAAAAGCTTTGAAAATCTATTGATGGTAAGCAATTTTATTTCAGGAAGCATTTAGAAAGATGCTTGTAGAAATTTTTATAAATTCACTCTTGACCTTCTTCCTTGTATTCCTCGTATTCCCAGTAAATCCTCTACCACTTATGTTTTTATCATGAAATTTGAGGAGGGGGATCTAATGACAGAAGTTGAGACATTCTAGCTTATCTGTTTATTCCTTACCCTATAGGACTCCAATAGCTATGATTAAATGGTTTCCCCTGTTAATGTTTAATTTATTTTCAACTTTTCTGAATTGGTCAGAAAATTCTAGATTGTCCTTGTTTTCAGCTTATTTGAGGGATAATTGACAAATAAAATCATAGGATATTTAAAGTGTGCAAGGTGATGATTTGATATACTGTAAATAGATTACACTTGATAATATACAGCCCCAGTTTCTTATAAAAACTAAGATTTATTTCTTGCTTGCATCATAATTTTGCTAGGGGTCTAATCAGAGTCGCTCAAGAGATCCAGGCTGACACTGTCCCTATCGTGATACTCATTTCCATGATCACTAGTAAGTGGGTGGTAAGATAATGTGTTTATTCTCACACAGGCTCTTAAAGTTTTGGACTCGAAATGATGCATGTTTCTCTGGCTCATATTTCATTAGCCAACTAAGTCACATGAATGCATGTAACTTCAAGTAAATGCAATCATACCATGACCAGAGGAAAAAGTGGCATATTTGTGGATAGCCAGAATGGCTATCATGTCCTGTCTCTGTCAAGTTCACCTAGCCTCCAAGAAGTAAGGGGTAAATAATTTTGTAACTATAAAAACAGATGTAAAAAAAAAAAAAAAAAAAAAAAAACAGATGTAAAACAAAACAAAACAAAAAAGCAGATGTAAAACATCATACAAAACTCTTCCTAAAAGGCACAAGTGTTCACTTGAGGCCTATTTGCACAATTGTTACACAAATTCTAATTTGGGGGCAATCTATTTTTTGAATCAAATTAAGACTAAAGGAAAAATAAAAAACAAAAGTGAGGAAAAACAGCTAACATAGACAATACGACAGCCACAAAAGTGACCAGGGAAAATAAGTTGAACAAAAAGAAAAACCTAAAATATCACCTGGTATGAGTCAGTATAGCAAAAATGCATTCCTCATACTTCATTAATTCCGGCATCATTTCCTTAGAGCATGTACAGCAATTGAGTACATAATGTGGACCTGATTTGTTGAGAAATGATTAACTGATGCCCACATTCTCTGTTTAGGAACACGGTAATACATTTCATTTTTCAATTCATTAAGAGCTCCTGCACCCCAATTGCTTATAAATGTAATTTAAACAAAATTTACTTGTTCAGAAAGCTCTGTTCTCTCTTGTCTCCTTCACCCACACAATATAATTCTTTAATAATTCTTTACGTGTATGATTTTATTATAGTTTGATAAGGAGTTGCTTTTTTATGGTGACATAGTTGGCTAAGAACTGAATAACATTGAATAAGTCATTCAAAGTATATTACATATATAGATAGTTGGAGAAGATTTAGCCATTGCACATAAGTCCCTCTTGGACACATTTATTCCAACTTGTGGTGGTATGTTTTTTTTTTTAATTTGTGTTTGCAAACTAACTGATTTATAGGATAATAATGGACATTAAATTAGTATGTCTGTAGGATTCATTGATATATTTCTGAGAATATACTCTACATAATAATAAAGGAGAATAAAACAATATTTCCTCCCTTTCAATACATGTTAAATATTTCATATACTTATGTTAACCATATCACAAAAGGGCTTAAAGTGTAATCTTTTTATTTAGACATATATTTACATGATGAAAGAAAGACAAAAGAAGACAAAACTTTTGATTTGGTTTTTCCTCCTCGAGGAGGACGCTACCTATACAGAATATGAAAGAAAAAAAAAATCACGACAGTAGATATTTGTGCACCATTGCTCCCGTTCTAATTTACAGAGAGACTATTCTGCTTTTAACAACTGCAAAACCACTTCACTGCTGAATAAAGTCACAGAGGATCTCAAAATTGTAAGATATATTTAGCTTCATGAAAGGGCTGTGTTGAACTCCATGTGGTTTCGGAGTGTGGTGGTAGCAGGAAAACACCAGGGATTATATTTAGGAAAGATGTCCTGAGGTTTGCACTAAGAGACTAGAGCAAACAAAATAGAAACAGATGGGTAGCCTTCTCAGTGCCAAGTGATATGGGGATTCTGAAGATTCTCGTTCTCTCCTGTTTCTACACACACACACACACACACACACACACACACACACACGCACACACACACGTCTCTCAGCTTGAAAGGTATTTTATTAAAAGCTGGTTACTGTCTTGTTAAAATAAAAATAAAAGCCATAGCTATGTTGAACTTGCAGGAACATATTAGAGGAGCAATGGAATAGTCAAATTGATGTACTCTTTGCCGTTATGTTTTCTTTACCTTCCTCCATTAACCATTACTCTGGCTATACAAATTATCTAGAGATATGTATGCACATATTTTCTGAGGATTGAGAGATAATTGCAGTTCACCCTTGAACACCACAAGATTAAGAGCACCAAACACGCACAGTAGAAAGGCCACATATAATTTTTGACTGCCCCCAAAACTTAATTGTCCCTCAGTATCTGCTGGGGTTTGGTTCCAGAACACCCCATGGATACTAAAGTTCACAGATCTCAAGTCCCCTGTATAAAATCTTGTAGACTAATGCATACAGTCAACTATCCACATCCGTGGACTCCCAACCACAGATGGAAAACAGTACAAGTATTTGTTGAAAAAAATCTGCATGTAAATGAACCTTCATAGTTTAAACACAAGTTGTTCAAGGGTCAACTGCATATTGTTTGATTTATATGGATCAGGTTAAGTAAAACATTGCAGAATAAAAAACAACATTTCAGAATAGACAAACAGCAGGAAAGAATGTTTCTGTGCATGGTCTGTGTAGACCTCCAAGAGGGCAGAAGTTTTTCTACTTTGATAGAAATATCCTGCAACATTCTATGTAAGGAAACTTCATAATTCTTCTCCAGAGAGTAACAGGGCAGAGGGAAACTGCCCTGTTACTCTCTGGAGAAGAATTATGAAGTTTTCTTACATGTATATATATATATATAATATATATATATATATATATATTATGTATATTTTATGTATATACATATACATACATACATACACACACACATATACATATATATATATATACATATATATATATACATATATATATATATATACATATATATATATATACATATATATATATATATACATATGGTAGGTTTTAGGTAATGAAAGATATAATTATTCCATAAAACACCTTCTTCACTTCACAACATTGGGCTAAAGAGAGCAGCTGGTAAAACTATAACTCCACGTCATGAATACCTAAAGGAAAACTTGAAATGGATCTTGTGGAAAAATGTATCAGCCTATAGCACTCCTCTAAAATGCCCAAGCCAATGATTCACTTAAAAGTGCCTTCTGAAATGCTCATAAAGGGCTTAATGAGTTCACAATGACTAGACAGTCCTCAGGCTGCCCTCTCATAAAAGAAATGGAAATCAAACAAGAACTATCAATAGCTTCAATGTGACTCACTGACTTCAGTTTTCTCTGGCTCCACTTTGTGGGGGAGAACAATGAGGATTTGGGGAGTCAATAGATGATGATTTGTTGATGAAAAGCATAACGGGAGTGTCAGTTGTTTCTTTTTGTTCTTTTTTCATCAGAAAAAATGTGGCAATAATTGATGACTACGAAAAAAAATAGCAACAGGTAATATATATGAATAAGATGAGCTTATTAAGGGTCTTAAGAAGGTTTGAATGTGGTTCTAGGAAACAGGGCAAGGAGTTAATGGTGGTATGGGAAATATGAGAAATGTTTTAATATTTTCTATAGGCATTGAGGTTGAACGCACAGGTTGAGGTCCTCAAACTTGGCTTAATAGCCAAGTCTCCAACATTTCTCCACCTGAATACTTCCACTCCTAGGTGAAAAAAAACAAAAACAAAAAAACACACACACACAAAATCATTCACTAGGTCAGCGATAAGGCTTCAACATAAATACGAGTAACTTCTTAGGTAACTGAAGCTTACACTAAGAAAAAAAAAGCAAGACTTCTGTTTAATTTTCGGTCTGTCCCCTTATTCTTCTGAGATAACCTTTAGTAATGTCATGTGTGAGAACAGTCTGTGGTATTCTGGCATTAGGAGCTGAATGTGATGGTTAATGTCTGTTTATCCCCACTCTTTCCAGCCAACTTGTTCTTTCTTTCTGGCTGTATAAATATTGTCACAGCAATAATATATTCACATCTGGTAAATTTTGAATCTTAACTGATATCTAGGAAATATGTTTTTCTCTTTGTTCACAACATTTTATTATAATATAAAGGATAGCTTCATAATGAAATGCATATACAGTACCACAGGATAAACAGCACCTTTGGGTAACTGGGAAGTTTTCAATTAACTGTAAATAGGCTATGGTTTGTTCCTTTCTGATCTTAACAAAAAAGAAAGATAGAATGTATCTAGAATTTTCTTAGTGGTGCCTGAAGACATATAAGAAAAGAGAGAGGATAGGGTCAAAACGACAGGGCATGATGGGAGACATGAAATGGTTCAGCCAAATGAGATCAGAGGAGTCAGAACTTCTCCTGAGACCATGAGTCCCTGGAGAGAGACGTGCAGCACAACACAGGAATAATCCCATGCATTTGAGAAGACAAAAGTTTCATTTCCCAGGTTAAGGGAGAATGCTTCTTTCTCCCTGACTCTTCTAATTTCTGTGAGGAGGGTAAATCAATCGAATTCTGGGGCTCAGCTTTAGGAATCCTATTCCTTTACCAGATTTATTTAGTAATAAAATCAATATCTGTTTCTCCAACTGCCCACTATTTTGTCTCTCTAGTGCTTCCAAACTTGGGAAGGAAAACAGGAAGAAAAAAACCATTGCAAACTAGTTTGACTAAAAATCTACTTTTGTCTGAAAGAAAAAGAAGAAAGCCAAGTCACTTTCAGGAATAATAAACAGTACAAAACTCCATGGCTTTCTTTAATTAATCATGCAACAAGTACTTTTTCAAAATCTTTTTACTAAACTTAATGCTTAGGGGTTACAAATAAATACTAGTTGTTATTGTGTGAAGAGAGATCTCATCTTATTTCTTTCTGCCATTTCTTGTTTTCTCTGTGTAGCATAACTTTCCTCCCAGAATCAAACCCATCTTTCATATCTTATATTAAATATCCTAGTATTCATACAGATTTCCCTAATCCCCTCCCTTGGCTAGAGATGCATTATTCCATAATAACCTCATTGAGCTTCATTATTTCTCTCCTATTGCACTTTGTACTTTTTATTTGTTTACAAATATTTTTTTCTTCTATTAGGTTAGAGTCCCTTGACAGAAGAAACTGAACCCTAGTCAACTTTGCAATCTCCAGTGTTGAACACAACTAGACACAGAACATGCTCAGCAAAAGATGTATATGTGTTGAATTTAATTGAATATAAACAATCTAGATTTGTTACATGATAGGATAATGCTATGTTTGGGAGGGAAATGTGATAGTGAAACAAGGAATGTCTATCAATGAAGAAAAATGAAAACATTACTTCAAACAAGGGCAGATTCATCTGAAGAAATATTCTGTCAAAGCACACAGTTCTAACCAATGTCTTTAGCTACATTAGAGAAGTTTCTTCTGCAAACTTTTGCCATTCTGCTATGTGTGTAGTATAACTGATTCGTTTCATTCTCATTCTTCCTTTTTTTACAATCATCTAATTCTCCCAGAAGTGTTTTCTGATAATAAATCATATTATGGAAATAAAGATACCTGAATTAATAAGTTCCTGCATTTATACAAACTTAAAATCATGATTAGGATTAGTTATATTAGTAATGATAAATATACAGCAATCCTTTATTCCTATTGAGATGATTAAATAGGCTATAAGAAGCAATACTTTGCTCATAAGCAGAGAACACTGGTATGGCCAACATGGCATACCACAGACTATAAACACATTAACTGGCATAAAACATAATTGGTTTGATTTTCATCTGGCAGCACCAGGAAGTAGTTTCTAGGCTAAAGCACCCTAAAAGGGCATGAATTGACTATAAGTCTTTAGTCAAGGGTTTGGATTCACGTTTGTTGTGTCTTTTCTGTTACCATTTAGTATCTTTTACTTAAACCATAGTCATTTGGGAATATGGGAACACAATTCATTTTCATGTCATCCAGGTAGCACCGGGTTTCACAAACAAAGAATCAACTATAACCTTCTTCCTAAGGTAAGAAGAGGCGAATCTTTCATTAACTCATTAATTCTTTTTTTAAAAACTTTTATTTATTTTCAGTATGTTTTGTCCAGGACTCATAGCTCTAAGTCAAGTAGCTGTTTCAATCTAGTTGTAGAAGGCACAGCTCACAGTGGCCCATGTGGGGATTGAACCGGCAACCCTGTTGTTAAGGGCACCACACTGTAACCAACTGAGCTAACTGGCTGCCCCAAATTCTTTTAATTTATATTATAAATTGATGAAAAGAGGAAACATGAAAGAGAAATGTCATAGAAAGTTGGTAGCTTAAAAAGACTGATGTTTCACTCTTAGCTATCTTGCTGATGAGGAGGAGAAACCAGTTGTGACCAGATGAAAAACTTGGGGATAATGCCATAGCCAGAGGATGGCAGAAGTTATCCCTCCAAGCAACAAACCTTTGCTCTAAAATACAGTGTGGGGTGACTCAACATGAACTTGGCCTTGGTCACAAAAGCTATTATATTCCATGTTTTTGATCAGATAAGCAAGAGGTTGTAAAACGAGAATGGATTAGAATTTGAGGAGGCAGTGACATTATGTATGGCCTTGGGGCGTCTTTATAGAATAGCTATTTAGCTAAAGATAGAGTGATCAGGAATGAAACAATTGAGAGAACTGGGGTGATTAAGATTAATGTAGGTTTGGGGAGAGGATATATTCAATTCCAGCAAGGAATTTTAGCTTGAACAATAACCCAAGATGGAAGGCACCGAATTGTGGATTAGGAAAACACTAGGGGACTCAGATAGCTGGCGTCACTACTGCCACCCCCACCATCATATTTATAGCAGCATCACAAACCCTACTCCTCACCTGAGGACTAGTTAGGATAGGACATATCCTTCAGTGAAGTTCATTAGTGATTGTATTTGAACAGGGCTAGGTTAGGCAGAAACTGAAAAGGGGTTGGCACAGTCAGACCCTTCATATTACACTCTATCTAGCCACTCTGATTGTCCTTTAATTTTTGTTTTAAATACACCAGGATCTTTCATTAGCTAACTAAAGAGTCTCCTGACCTGAAAATAAGGCAGTGAGAAATAAAGGAATTAAACTGTAATTTTATCCTGCAGCATTGAATAATTATACGTGAACATTGGGCAAATATGTATGTGTTGAATTTAATTGAATCTAAACAATTGTTTATAACTAATGGGATTAACTTGTAGATCTCTATTGACTTGAGCTTTCCTGTATTTTTTTTCTCTTTATTTGTACAAAGCAATGGTGAGATAGTCTGTATATGGTTCCCTTGGGAGAGAAGAAGCTAGAAAGGAAAGCACTGAACCTACTCTTCAATCAATGGACCATATTAGAGGCTCTCTTTAAAGGGCTTTGTTATCACAGAAGACATGATGATGGTAAAGGCATACACAGGGCTCCTTTGGGACCCTGGGGAACAAGAGGTAAGGGTAGAGGTATTCTCACCATTTTGGTATGGACCAAAGCATATTTTCTTAGTCACAGTGTGGATACCATAGCAACATGTGAAAATTCAGTTTTTATGAGTACTCTGCCACAATAGTAAGAAGAGCAGCAGTATCCAGCTAGAACATACTTGTTCTGTGCAAGCATATGGGCAGTACGCACTAATTCCTTTTGCTTATTTCAGTACAAAAGGGGAAAAGAAAGAAGAAACATTTTAAAACACTTCTTTGTTTTTATCAATAATGTTCTTTAATAAAATCTCTCAATATGATTGCCATGGAGGTCCGTGAGTCAGGTATTAGCATTTCTACTTTATAATACCTTGTCTGAGATCTCGAAATTAGTAAGGTAAGGTTTCTCAGTTGTAGTGGTGCATGACCATACAGCCACATTTGCCTGGGCTTAAATGTTAATGCCTCTCCTTTCATTTTCAAAAATGACCCAGCTCAAACAATAAGTTATATGGTCACTCCTCCATGGACCATTTGTAGCCTATCCTAAATCAATTGAATGAAAATACATGTGGCTGGTAATGGGGCCAGAGACCTTCATTCTAAACAAATGTGCAGCCAATCTTCATGTAAACAGTGAAGTTGGGATTTCAGTCCAAGACTCTCCAGACCCAAAACACATGTGAGTTTTTTTGTACAACATTAGAGGTTAGAAAGATGTCTATATTTGTGCTGGTACCAAATTTCAAAATATAGAAGTTGATGTTTTTACATTGTTTACAGTTTTAAATAGTAATCTAAAGCCTCAAACATGATTTAATATGTTTGAAATGGAAGGCTAGAAGCTCTCTTATACTAGCAAAGGAGCCATTTTACACAGTTTGCTAATATGAATTTTGTATAATCATGTGATACATATTTATTAAATATGTTTTGTATTTCATTCTGTTTGTGTTAATGGCTGAAGGAATAGAAGACTGGGTACAAGAAGTTGACTGTCAGTCTGTCAATTAATTTATTTCATCACCAGTAAAATTCCTTTGAACTATGAATTTTCTAATACAGGATATTGAAATAAGTGAACTGACAAAATATTTTCACCAGTATGTGTAACATGAAAAAAAGGAACTTAGTACAATCTGTAAATAAAGAAAAATCATCAATAAAAAGCACATATTCTTCAGAATAATTTTGAATACCGTCCTGGATCTCCATCACTTAACTTTCTATTGTTTTGGTAGCATATGTTTCCCAGGTTTGCTTCTTCATTTCTCTCACTTTCCTTGACATTATCCAAACTGTACAAAGCTTCAAATTTCAGTATCCAAGCTGGATTAATTAGCACAGTCCAGCAGATGGTGTGCTCCAAATGGTATGTAACTGTAGCTGCGTTAATAGCTTTAGAGACCAGGTCGGGCAACAAAGCAGCATTTCCTTCTACTTCTCTACTGTGAGAGTCTACCTGAGGGGTGTTGAGTGAGAAACGGAGAGCCAGACACAGAGAACAATCTTTACTGTGCTTTGGGACGAACCAGGGAATACATGGCTCCCTGAAGACTCCAGTTGCCGGGGCTTTGGATCTACTCAGTCTCTACAAGCTGCTTTGTTATAGGAATAATTTGGAGAATCCATAAAACTAAGGTGTGCTAACATTGGTAGATCTAGGCGTGAACTGCTTGTATAAACTGAACTGGTCCCAGTACATGGGCTTGGGGTGAGAATGTCTTCTCCCTGTGTATAGCTCAAAAAGCAAACTGAGAATAGAGAAGTCTATACCTGATGCCTCAGCAAAAAGCACACAGGTCCACGAAATAAATGACTCAGTAAACCAACAAATTAAATACATGCAAAGCAGAAACAAACAAGAAAATATAACCACAGCAACATCCTTCATTTTATACCATAACACACTACACTGAAGAGTCTGATCTGTAGGTGTGCTGAAGAAACACATATCTAAGAATATATATATATGAAACACACACCATGTATATATATGACCTGGTCTTAATATAAAATCTGGTCTTATTTTACTGTAATATAAGACCAGGTCTTACATAATATAAGACCTGATCTTATATTAATTTTTGCTCCAAAAGATGCATTAGAGCTGATTGTCCAGCTATGTCTTATTTTCAGATAAACAGGATATATACCTATATCTATATAACCTATATCTACCTATATCTATATCTATATCTATATATTCCTTTTATCAAGCTAGAACCATGAAAGGGTCAAAATCAAGATGAACAGCCAGGGTAGGTGACACCTCTGGAGCTAGCACAATTAAAAGAGCTAAACAAGTAACAACGACAACAAAAAGTAATCTCAAAGTAATGAAACTAGAGCACAAAATTTAATTTATAGGTCTAAAACAAATGATGTTTCAAATGTAAATATTTAATGGGAGAAAGAGTAAATTAAAGAGAATAAATTAAAATCCTAGAATATCACATGGGAAAAAATAATTCACAGTAGAGGATTTTAAAAAAGGAAATAACACAAATTAAAAAAATAGAAATAATCAAGGAAACTAGATATTTAAATATTGAAAATTTCAAACAGATAAAATGGAAAGATGGAGAAAAAGTAATTATTAAAATTTTAGTATTTATTTTTATAAGTATTTTCCTAACGTAAAACAATTTGAGATTCTAATCTCTGTGCTGAAAAGGTTTACTGAGTCTATATCATAGTGAAATTTACTGGTGTAAGTGCTGGAGATATGCTTGAATCTTGAAAATTTTCCAGACTTAACTATAGAGAACACAAAACATTAAATTTCTCATCTGTAGCACTGCAAGCTAGAAAATGATTAACTAATGACTAAAGACTATTTGAAGAAAAGAAACAAAATCTAAAATAAGTTATTATTCTAATGAGTTATTGGCTATGTCTAAATGAAACCAAAATATCTGTTTAAATGTGACAAAAATTCAACTAATTATCTAAGTACATTGTCCTCAGGGTGCTATAAAACTGGTTTAGTTTTAGTTGAAATGACTTTAGTGACATCATGTAAACGCAGACTAAATGTCATAAAAAACAAATATGAACAAATTGTTTTCAAGTAAAAAAATGTGTGAAGGTATATAGTATCAGACGATAATGATTGAGATTCACAGAACAAGCATGTCATATTTTAATCAGTAGGCAAATAGGAAAAATTTTAAGTAAACAGTTTATGGCAAATGCAAAATAGACTAAGTGACAATGAAGATAATTTCACAGAAATATTGTTACTTAAGGAAAATGTAAAAAAACTTTTATCACTTGTAGTGAATAAAAGTACAGGAACAAAATAGTTATTTGATTACTCTAAGACTTGAAATGGTTAAAGCTATAACCTATGTACTATGCCTCTGAGAAATGGTTTTTTAGGGCCAGATAGTGACCCAAAGGGATTTTCTGATATTCTACTTTAACGTTTTCTGACAGTAATATTCTAAATCTTCTATGCCTAATGGCCTCAAATCATGTTTACTACTTCATTTTGTAAAGATTAGCAAGTAATACCTACAACATAGTTAGGACTCAGTATGTCCTTGGGGGTGAACAAAACAAGTTCTGATAAGCAGAGCTTTGAAGTAAACATTATAGCTAGACTTTCTAAATTCTCTTACCTTATAACTGCATGAAGAACAGTCACAGATTCTACTTTCATTGCCTCTCCTACTGTGTAAGTTGGTTGGTACAAAAAGAAATCCTGGTTATTGACTTACAAAAAAAGTTTTGGTTCTTAAAGATTTAATGCAATATTTTCCTGTTGGTCACCAAAATTCTAGGAATCGGTCTAAAATAAAGTCAAGGATCAGAGGCAGAGACCTGAGGTCAAGTCTTAGATTATCTTTTACCAGCTTCATGACCTTGGAAAATTAATAACATCTTAACACTTAATTTTTTAAAAAAGTCTGACAATTTTTCCTTTGCAATGATATTGTGATTAAGATACTATATACAGGAAGCTAGAAACTGCCTCCCAATTTCTAGGTAGGTGATTAAATAAATGAAAAATTTTCAGTAGTATTATAGAAAACAGGTATTTTTCATGAAGTGTTGAATAAGTTTTGTCTCATGTGACAATGACTGGTAGAGGTGCCTGGGATCTTGCATTTGAAGTGCTGACAGTTTCTAGACTCAGAGATTTTCATGGATATGGCTATATATGGCTATATATATATATATAGCACTATATACATATACATCTATATATGTATATATATATGTGTATGTATATCAGCATCATAATTAGAATTAAGCTCTCTTGACTTTGGATTTTGTTAACATTCAGGATGGAACAATATTTGTATTTAGACAGAGACTTTTTCAATGGAATTGGATATGATGGACATACAGAGAGAATTGATATTGTGCTTCTGAAGGTAGGTGAATGCATGTGACCATTAGAAAGACTGAAAATAAAACAGTGTGTCTGTTATTGATGGAGTTTAAAGTCTATTAGAGCAAGTGACATTGCTGTAAATCTTGGTAAAAGATATTTTTACAGTTATTTATTGCTACAGTTACTGTTTCAAGAAATATTTAAAGCAGTACGTTTGATTTAAGTCAAAGAAATTGGCCAGACCCTGAAATAAGTTTACATACTGGCAGTTACACTCAGATGTGAATAAGGGTAAAATCAATAATATGTGTATTCTTTAACTCTAGTTTTTCAACTGGACTGGTGAAAACTTAATATATACCTTCTTTAGCATCTGTCTGCTAATTTAGAAATTTTCAACCTGGCATCAGTTCGATTCATACAGATTGAAGTTATATCTGAATAGTCCCTGGAATGTCACACCTGTAGAGGCCTGAGGCAACGCAATATTAATCTAGCAAGAATTTATTTGTTCCTGTTATGTACCAGGCACTGTTCTATGTACTTGGAATGTGACAAAATAGACAGAGAACTTCACTGGGGAGATTGTATTTTGGAGTGGGATCAGATAATAAAATTAAATATAAAAGTAAATTATATGATGTATTAGAAGGTGGTACGTGCCATGAAAAAAAAGAAGAAAATAAAAGAGAGTAAGGAGTAAGTTTCAGTACAAAATTAAATTGTCAGATTACGCTTCATTGGAGAGAGATTTGAAGGAAAATGTGATAGATGTGAGGAAATTCGCCATTTCATGTATGTTGACAAACTTGCCATCTGGAAGGAACAGCTGGGACAGGGACCTAAAGCTGTAGATGACTTGGCATAAAGGGAGGCGGTCCAGTATGGCTGGAGCAGAGTGAGGGGGGACAGTAACAGAAGAAGTCAGATGGGCCAGGAGGCCAGGTCCTGTAAGGGGCTTGCTTTTTACGGGCTTTGGCAATAGCAGGGTTTTGAGCAGAGCAGTGACATCATATGATGTGGTAATATAATGATCATTTGGTCTTCTGTATTTAGAATAGATTAAGGAGGTTCAAGAGTAAAAAGTTAGAATAGTTAGAAGGCTAATCTAATGATCAAGGCAGAAATAATGGTGGTTTCAGTTAGTAGCAGTAGACATGGAAAGAAATAAATGGATTCCAAACATATTTTTAAGGCAGAATCAATAAGATTTACTGAAAAAGATAACGTGAGATAGGAGAGAAAGAAAAAACATCAAGGACAATTTAATGTATTGATCCAACCTAATCAGTTGGAAACACTGAGGACATCTTTTCTCATATAAGGATGGCTATGAGTGGAACATGTTTTTTTGTGTGTTTTTTTTTTTTTTTGGCAGAAAATCAGGGGTTCAGTTTTGCATTGGTTTTTAATTAGATATACAAAGGAACTGTTGAGGAAACATTGGATATATGAGTCTGGAATTTGGAAGTGAGGTCTGAAGTGAAGATATAAATTTGGGAGTACTTGGCATGTAGAAGATATTAAAGATATAGGTTTGGATGAGAGCACCAAGACAGTGAGAACAGGCAGAAAAGATCAGATGATTGATTCCTAGAATATTCCAAACTTGAAAGCTAAGCTATCCCATCCCTTACTTCAGAGAACTTGTGAAGTGGAAAGAGAATATTTTGCTAAGTGTGTATTATTTACCATTTGTACGAGTATATTGTGTATAGAATAAAATTTCTTGATGCAGCTATAAGATGGTTAACTCTCTTTCCATGGGAAGGACTACCTTTTTTCTTGAGCTGATGTAATTTTTTTTTCCTGTTTAAAATAAGTCTTCTCATATAAGGAATGCTACTAAGAGATAGAAGTTGTTTTATATATATATCTTTATGTAGAAATATATCCCTATGTAGAAATCTTATTCATTCTGGAAATCTAAATGTCTACAACCTACTATTCTATACTACTCATTCATTATTCACTATTCAAGTGCAAACACATACACACTATGCTTGGGTAAATAATCCACAGTGCTGTAGGTGAGGAATAGTTAAAGAGGAGAAAGGGCATTAAAAGTAAACTTACTTGAATATAAATATACACTCTCTCAGTTAGCTTAGACATCTTGTTTAGCTTCCTCAAGTCTTAGATTTCTTGAGTATAAAATGAGGATTATAATAAGCATTCTTCAGATTTGTCATGAGTATTGATATTAGTGGATGACAAGTTATTGAGAGGCTGTTTTGTTTTTGTTGTTGTTTTACCAAGTTCATTATAATTGCTGCACTGTTCTACTATCACTCTGATTTTGCAAGTACTTTTTAAAATATACCTATATGATTCAGGGTCTTTTTTGATAAAACCTTTTTTCAAAGTACAGATTTTTTCCTTCCTCCCAGCTCAACTGGGCATAAGCAGTGAAATATATCCCATTCAGCAGTTATTTTCAATGCCACTAGAGATGACCTTCACGAGTGTAAATTTTCCCCCAAACTGATTCCATACTCCCCCCAAAAAATGAACATTAACCTCACTTCAACATGTCTGTATTTTTTAAAGTTATCATAATAAAGTAATGGGAGAAAAACAGTCCATAATCCTTGAGAATATTGGACAACTAAGTTATAAAGCTTTGCTGATGCACATTGAGGAAACTCATATTCGCTCATATGACTTTGTTTATAGAAGAGTCTCTAGATAAGCAGTGGTGGGACAATAGCTTGTCTGCACTAAAGTTCCTCTCCATAAATGACAGGAATTAAAAAGACAACCTAGGGACCTCCCCTCATCCTGATTCAGTGTGTCTTGTCATCCACACAGTGGGGATGCCAGCTCTGCCTATAACAACAAATTGATCTGAGGAAAGGTCCTGCAGAGGAAGGCCTGTGGGGCAGGGACTACTCAGGTAACACATTTCCCGAGTAGTAGTTCATTTTACTTCAAGTCTCTCATCTCTTTGTGCAAACCAAATGACTCTGCAGAGTTCTTCCCTTCTAAAAAGATTTCTGAGATGGGAAAAACACATAACCACACAATTACTACCTCCATTCATTTAATCATCCATTCATTCATCCAATATATATTTCTAGGCACTTACTATCTTGCTGTGGGTTCATTTGACAACATAAAATAAAATGTGGACTTTGCTCTATGGATGCCTATTCTCTATTAGAGAACTTAAAAAAGTCTGGGAACTGAAAAAGTACAAGTGAGAATCACCAAATGAAGCGGAACTCCATTTCAGGGCACATCATCTATGCTGCGTCCAAATAATTGACAAGAAGATGGCCAGGTCAAGGATTAAGAAAGAGGAGAAGCTATTCTAGGCAGAAGAAGGACGGGCATGAAAGTATAAAGATCATGGCATATTCTATGACCATGGAATATGAGGCCTGGAAAATTTTATTAGCCCTTTTCCCTGTGCCTAACTTTACAGGAACCTACAGAAAAACAGCTGCAGATAGAGTTGCAGGAATTGTTCTTGTTTAAGTCCCGATCTTCTGCTTTTAACATAATGGCTTCTTTGCAACCACTGGTTTCCATTTCAATATTCATAAATAAATCCTATCTCTTTTGCCTTTTCAGGAAAAAAACTGACTTACGAAAATATTTCTTTGATTTTATATTCAGCTTCTATCAGAACCACCGTCACTTATATCACTTTTCATTTGCCATAGATAGGTCTCTCCATGGCACGAAAGCCCACAGAAGAATCTTACTCTGTTTAGGCTTTTAGGGCAATGCACTTAAGCTAAAGCCTTAATATACTGACCTTTAGGATTTAGAAAAGAGAGATTCTTATCATTATTGAGGGGGCTCTAGTTATTCCTGCACCTGAGAAATAACCAAAATATGTAAAATGCTATTCCTATTTTTCTTAGCAGGGCATCACCACTCACACTTTTTGTCTAATTGTAGATATATGTCATATATAGACTTAACCAGAATCTGCAGGATTGTGTATCTAAGCTCCAACATCAGGTGTCCCAATTTAGTGCCACTTTCTGTAAATAAGTGTAAACTTCTAGCTTTCACTCTAGGGCAACAACTTGCAATGGTATGAACGGATCTCTCTAACTCTAAATGGTGAGCATGGACTCTCTTAAATTGGAAGTGATAAAATTGTGACTTTCATAATAGTTTAGAATCCCAGGGATCTCCAGTAACTGAACAAGTCTCCTTCCATAGCCCAGGTTTTACTGTGGGCCTTTCACCAAGTGCACAGTGGTGGCGAGGGAAATGATGCAAGCTGTGAGAAAGGCAGCACAACTGAGAGATGCCTCAAAACACACAGGGCTTTCACCAAGTACAAGGCATAAGACTGCTGATTGCTAAGAGCAGGAAAGAAGGGCAGAGATGTAATCCTAATATATGTTAGGTCCACAAAGTAAACTTCAGAACTCTATAATAGGCTGTATTTCTGAAAACAGGAAAGATGAAAGTAGGGCTGGGAAGCAAAAGGAATTTCGCAGAAAGTCAAAACACTGTTGGCTGTGATATAAATGTGTGTGTGTGTGTGTGTGTGTGTGTGTGTGTGTGTGTGAGAGAGAGAGAGAGAGAGAGAGGGAGAGAGAGAGAGAGAGAGAGAGAGAGAGAGAGAGAGAGAGAGAGAGAGAGAGGTGTGAAATACTTTTGGAAATTCTGAAAACTGTTAATCAGGTTGTAGAGCATAATGACTTCTGAAAAATTCACCCCTGCTCACAACCTAGGACCTGATAAAGAAAAGGTCCTAATACCACCTTTATAATATTTGAAGTAAGGATAAACTGTATCTATCTAACGGCACAGAAAAATTCAAGACTGAGCTCAACCACAGATAAAAGTGACTCAACCCTTTTTATTAGCAACCTGTCAGAGCAAAAGGTATGCTCTTTCTGAGGGAAAATTTTATTCATTTCAGTTTCTACTCATTTTTAATGTGAAGATGAATTTTGGCAAATATATCTTTTGAAATACCCAACGAAGTAGGAAAAACTGACCCATAATCAAAAACAAATGTAGCCAAACCAGTCAGGTGTTAGATTTAGCAGAAAGAGTATAAAATAACTACAATAAATATATTAAAACATTTTGTTGACTAATAAATACATACATGGCTAATTTTCAGAGATAAAAATAAACAACAAAATAGACTTCGATGGAAATATCAGAATTAAAAAATATATATAATATCAGAAACAAAGAGTTCACTTGAGGAATTAAACCTGACACCTGGACACAGCAGAAAAAAAGTGAACTTTGAAGACAGATCAATATATGTAGTCTGAACATACACACATAGCAAACAACAACAACAACAACACAATTTGTCCAAATCAAATGATCTAACATATATGTAATGGAGATCTTAGGAGGAGAGAGGAATGAGAATGGTGCAGAATAAATATTTAAAGAAGCAACGACTGGACAGTTTCCATACTTAATAAAAAAAACATCAATCCTCAGATCCAAGAAACTCAGATTATTTACTTACGTGATATTATAGTCAAAATGCTGAAGATCAAAAAAGAAAGAAAAATTTTAAAGCAGCTAGGAAAACAGGCATAGTAGATACCTTATCATCATCATCATGAGGAATTGTGTTCCTCATGGAAAAAGAGAAGGAGGAGAAGGAGAAGAAGAAAGAAGGCATTAAAATGGATTTTTCATCAGAAATAGTAGAGACCGGAAGACAATGGAATGACATATCTTTGAAGTCATAAAAGAAAAGTAATCCAATCCAGAAGAGTGTACCAGCACAAATACTTTCCAAAATTAAGACAAAATACAATCATGTTTTTTTTTTAAATTTTTTTAAAGCTGAGAGATTTTATCTCCAGGAAACCTTCGTGCTAAAAAATGCTAGAGTCTCTTTATGTCTTTTGGGGAGACGAGGAGTACTAAATAAGGTAATTATATGTGGAAGTACTCTCAAGAGCAACAACAAAATAACACAAAGAAACATATTTAAAAAGTTAATAGGTTAGAGAAAAGGAAAAGAAAAAAAAACACCTTGATTGTTCCAAAGGAAAGCAGGAAATAAGAAACTAAAGAACCAAAAAATATGGAAAAATAAGAAACAAATAGCAAGATGCAATACCAATAATTACATCAAATACAAAGACCTAGAATGTTCACTATATGAAAAACCAACACCCACTGTATTCTATTTACAAGAAATGCTATTTATATATAAAGACATACCCTGGATTAAATACAAGTATGGAAATATATATACTATAAAATTGACAAGGATAAGAAAGCAGGTGAGGCTATATTTATATCAGAGGAAGTAGTCTTCAAGGCAAGGAGTATTGATGGATATGGGAAGGGATAGTTCAGAAAAATAAAAGAGTCAATTCCTTAGGAGGCAAAACTATTCTCAATATGTATGCACCTAATAAGAAACTGTAAAAATACATGTTGGAAAAATTAACAGGATAAAGGGAGGAACAGATAAATTCACAATCCTAGTGTAGGATTTTAACACACCTCCTTATTAAGTAGACAAAATCAGTACATGTATACAGGATTTGAACGACAATGTCAATGACTTGACCTAAACAAAATTTATAGAACTCTACAACCTAATATCTGCAGAATATACATTCATTTCAAGTACACACAGAAAACTTACCAAGATGAACAAACTGGATCATAAAAGAAGTCTCAGTATATTTTAAAGGTTTGAAATCAAACAGAGTATGTTTTCTAATAACTCCATAATAATTAGAAATTACTAAGAATGTCATCTAGAAAATATCCAAATGTTTGAAAATTAATAAACACTTTTATGTCTGTCATGAAAAAAAGTCACAAGAGAAATTAGATAACATTTTGCACTGAATGAAGAATAAAACACAACATATAAAAAATAGTTAGATGATGTCAAAGTAGATGTCAGCCAGCTTGCACTAGATAGGCTGGACTGCTTATAAACAACAAAATTTGTTTCTCACAGTTCTGGAGGCTGGGCAAGATCAAGGCTCTGTCTTCTCACTGTGTCCTCACATGGCAGAGGATGAAAGAATCTCTCTGGGGTCTATTTTATAAGTGTATTAATCCCAATCATGAGGATTAATGGTCTACTCATGGTCTATTGACTCATGGCCCTGCCTCCTAATACCATCATACTGGGGATATTTAAGATATCAACAAATAGTGGGGAGATACAAACATTTAGTCCATAACAGCAGTGTTTATAGAGAGAATTTTGTTAAAAAGCTATTAAAGAAGAGAAGAAATCTTTAAATACAAAATTTTAAGCGTCTAGATTAAGAAGCTAGAGGAAAAAAGCATATTAAGTTCAAAGTAAATAGAAGTGAAAAATAATCATAAAGGTAGATATCAATAAAATGGAGAATAGATACAAAATAGATAAAAATATCAAAAAAGTAAAATGGAAAGTATTAATGAAATTGATACATCCCTTGTCAAATGAATCAAATAATAACAAGTGAAAGTACAAATAGCAGTACCAAGAGTAAAAGACAGAACATTATTACAGATTACATAGACATCAGAAGAAAATATATATTAAGAGCAATTTTATGACAATATATTGAAAACTGAGAACAAAAGGAAAAGCTCCTTGCTAAAGAAATTGGATTATTAATAACCAAAAAAGCCCCAAACCCTCTAATCCCAAATGGCTTGTCTAATCAATAATTCAATCAACGATTAAAGGGGGCGGAGGTGGGAAATAACATGAATCTTACAAAAAGTTTTTTCAGAAAATGAAGGAAGAAAAACCACTTTCTGACTCATTTTATGAGACAACATGATGCTAATACAAAACCAGATAATGACATTATAAGGACAAAAAAACAACAGACACATTATTGCTGCTTTGTTCTATAAAATCTGTCTCATGAGCATCAACACAAAAATTCTGCACAAAATCTTAGCAAATTGAGTCCATCAACATATAAAAAGGATAATGTAAGTATATTTTTCCCAGGGTAGAAAGTTTGATTTAACATTCCAAATCCAATCAGTGATATCACCCATCACATTATGGAATAAGGGGGAAAAAATCATGTGATTAATCAATACATGGAGAAAAGGTATTTAATAAAATTCAGCACTCATTCATTGCAATGGTCTTTTAACAAACTAGGAATAGATAGTATCTTCTATTTTATAAAAGACATCTACTAAAAATGTAAATAACATCATACTAATGTTGAAACATTGTATGTTTTTCCCTCAAAGATCAGAAACAGGGTAAAGTCCAGAAATTAAAATCTCATATATACAGTCAACTGATTTTAGAGAAAGGGACCAATATAACTCAATGAGAAAAGAAGAGTCTTCAGAACAAATACCTGGAACAATTGGATATCCACATGCCTTCTATTTCACTTGATAGAGAAAATGTAATTTGAGGTAGATAATAGACAGATGAATCATAAAGTTACAATGTTTCTGTAAGCAAGCAGCACAGTTTCTTCACAATTTTTGCCTAAATAAAAATTTCTTGTATAGGACAAAAAAAAAACAAAACAAAAAACAAACAAACAAACAAAAAAACACTATCCATAACAGAAGAAACAAATGTTAAATTAAAATCCATCAAAACTGAATATATCACTCCATAAAAAGACAATACAAAATGAGCAGGCAACCAACAAACTGGGAGAAAATATTCTATTCTCAGTACATACTCCTATGTCTTACAAAGGCTTTACATCCAGAATATATAAATACTTGTATGAATCAATAATAGAAAAGCAAGCAACCCAATTACAATAGAAAAAAATATTTGGCATGGTACATCCCAAACAAACGTATACCAATGACCAATAAACACATTAAAAGATATTGCACATCATTATTCATCAAACAGATGTCATTTCATTAGGAGATAACAATCCGTATCCAAAAAGGTGGTTAAAATAAAGAAGACATACAGTACCAATTACTGATACTGATGTGGAGAAACTGGAACTTTAATACTTTACAGGGAGTGTCAAATGATGCAATTATTCTTGATAAACATATGACAGTATCTTATAAAGTCAGGGATACACCAACTCTGTAAACTAGCATTCTACTTCCAAATACATTTCAGTTTCCATTCTGTAGTTTATGAAATTACCAGCTAACAAACTTGTAATCAAGTAGGTGTCCTGAAAGAATTTTGAAGACTTGGAGATTTATATATTTCATAAATTGCAAATGTTACATATTTAAATATGTTACATATTTAAATATGTTACATATTTAAATTGGTAAACTATAATACTTTCAAGAGGTTTGAAACAACTTAGAGTCTTAAGCAGGTAGTGTCATGTAAACTTTGTTTATAGTATTCATTTTCCCAGAAAAAATAAGTTACTATTATTCCAACACGGTTGAAAAGAAAACTTGTCATAACACACCAAAGGAGCACAGATTTAAATTCCTATAAATTTTAGCTGTGAAAACATCATTTCAGAACAACACCAACGCATAAACACAGAATTACTAGTTAATATTGACATGACTTCTAAGACTTCTAGATTTCAAGAATCTAGACCAAATTACTCTATTGCTTCCATAAATGTAAATATTTATGCCTGAACACATTTCTTTCTGGGATTCTTCTGGCATACTCTTTGATTAATCAGTTCAGATGGTTTATCCTGATACATGGAAGTGGGCTGGCTACAGAATTCCTTCCAGCCACATTTTGTTTATTTTCACCAGTGAGTAGTGACTGCACAACTCATGATTAGCTCAGAGACAAACCATTTCTTTCCATTCTTTCCTTGTTATTTCTGTCAAATTCCCTGAGTTTAGAAACTTCACTATTACTATGATTATTTCTGAGGTTTTGAGTAGCAGCCTGTTATTGAAAAGCCTATACAAATCATAGACTAGCCAGATTCCTTTTAATGACCCTTTTATTGTAAAGCATGTCTACATTCCTATTCTTAAAAGCCAATCTAAAGATCTCCATACAAAATTTTTTGTAAACATGAGCAACTCCTGAGGCCTTTTTTTTGGTGCCTTGCAAATCAATGTACTTTTTGTGAGTCAAGGAAATCCCTGAATGTAACTATTTTATAACCTTGAAAATTGTGGAAAGAGGATTTAGAATCTCTTTCTACTGCTCTGAAACCATATTGTGACCTAAATGTGTTATAATGTATTTGAGTTTTGAGATATGATAAAAATTTCCTATAAATGTTTTCATCTATCATCAGGTTTCTGAGTAATGTTAGAATAGGTACATTTTCAGATTTACTAATCTATAGATGACAAATTTTGCTTTTCAGGAATAACACCAATTTTATTCTATTTTAGTAAAATTTTATAAAGCTAATTTAGATATTGTCACTAAGCTGGTGGGGTCATTCAGAATTGCCATTTGTTTATTTACTATTATCAGATGACCTGTAAAGAATTGACTCTGTCAAAACTCAATAAGCTTCCAATGGGGATCTAATCAAATTATTTACTCTATTGGTGAGTCAATAAAGAATATGAATGAAGAAAAGAACTGAGGGAATTCAAGCAGACTAGAGAAGACAAACAGATTCCCAAAGGATCTGTGGAGAGCAAAGAATATTTTCCCAAAGTGTATTGCAGATGAAAGCCGATCTGAGCCTCCATCTCATTTTCCATTCCTTTGACTTTTGTGGAGCAGAACCATGGACAGCATTATGCTTTCTGATCAGAATGAAAACAGTAAAAACAACCAAAAATGTATGCCCAAATCATGCATAAAAACATAAGTGTTCTAAATTTTAGATTCTAAAAGAAAGACAGGTAGTACGCAAGCATGATCCAATATAAAACACAGTCTAAAAGTAGTAATAATGATAATAATGTAAACATTCACTTCCCCCCTATTTCTCATGTAATTTGTTCACATCAGTATTTGTATGTAATTCCTTCAAATCAGTATTTTTGGTCTCATTTTTTAATGTATTGTTTCTAAATTTCTGGTTTTCTTGACTTGTTCTAATGCTAGCTTACACACCTACCTTGATTTATTTTTCTCTGGCTCCCAACATGCGCACATGTATGTGAAAACAAGCACACAAAGCATCTTCTTAAGACAGACAATTGTGTTCACTGTCTCCAACACATGTATACTACTCTTGCTCTGTTTCTCTCAGCTAAGATACCCTGTATTGCATTGTTTAATTCTCCAAAACTATTGCTCCTTAGAGACTCCACTGAAGCCCTCATACAGCAGTATAAACCTCTAATTCTTTAAGAATCTTTATCAATATTTTCTAAAGTTTTCTGTCAAATCGCTTGAGAGCTAGTGTGAAGAAGAGGTGATTCAGTAGAGTGAAATTGGGCAGGTGGTCACGGGAACATTGGTGAAGCCAGCAAGGGGAGTCAGAAATCCAAAACGGATTATTGACAAACAAGTGTCTAAACCAGCACGAGAAGTATGTGAAAAAACCCCACAAAGGAACCCCACAAAGTGCAGCCACATTGCTGTTTTGCTGGTCCTTCTTGCTATTTCTAATTTCCATGTTCAGATGCTTCAGTCCTTTAGAGTGTGTCAAAGGCCCTGAAAAACTCATGATGCATTTTAGTCTTTATTAATCTCTTTGTTTTAACATGCTTAGAAATCATAGCATTGTAAGGATAAATAAAAGTGTAAATGTCCTACATGAAAATTAAATGCTTACAATAATATATCTGTGCAAGACCCTGGAGATCATATAATTCAGAACTTTTAAACTCTTTTTTGCTTTAGTCTTGTACCTCTTTGGAAGACCTATGAACCCTGTGGACAATTTTTCTTTTTTTTCTTTTTTTTCAGTGAATGGTCAGCTTTATTTCTTTTTTTTTTTTTAAGATAGTATATATTTATTTTTTTTCCCTTTTTTAAATTTATTGGGGTGACAATTGTTAGTGAAATTACATAGATTTCAGGTGTACAATTCTGTATTACATCATCTATAAATCCCATTGTGTGATCACCACCCAGAGTCAGTTCTCCTTCCATCACTATATATTTGGACAATTTTTCAAAATAATTTTTTATATGAATAAAATAATACATGGTATTTCAAAGACACCAATATATTGAAATACAATTATCAAAATATTTTAAAAACTATAATTTGTGATATAGTAATGTATGTCCTTATATATTAACATAATATATAGATTAAATAATATCTCAATATTTTGAGATATCTATGATATCTGTAATGTAATATGAAAATATCCATGACTGATTTCTCATGTTGCCAAGTTGGGAGGTGTCACTAATGCTTTTGTGATTATCTATCTGTCTATCTATCTATCTATCTATCTATCTATCTATCTATCTATCTACCTATCATCTATCATCTATCTTATATCTATAGTTATCTGTATATATCGTCTATATTCATATTAGAAGTACCCACTAGCTTTGTCTTAGAAGCTAGTGAATAAGTTTTTTCCCCATTCAAATTCACAGGCCTTGTGAATTCTACTCACAACTCCTCCTGGAGTGTTGATGGATCCCAGATTTAGAACCCCAACCTAGTGAAACCTTTCTTTAATGTGTGAAGGAATGATGGAGGAGGTACAGCACCTTGCCCAACATCTCATAAATCTTGGTTGGGAGCATTGGAATTAACAGAAATTCCATCTTCTCTCACCAAGGCCGGGGTTCTTAGGTAACAGCATGTTCTGCTAATTCATGAGCTTTCATTTTAAGATGGTCACAAATGTAAGTGTGTAAATTAGAGGTATATCTCCATAAATCCTCAGGAAGTATCCTATAAATGGAAGATTTATTATATTGTGCTCACCTCTGTCTTGTAAATTACTGCCTTACACCAGAATGATCTGTATGTCAATCTATCTCCCCCAATAACCAGTAAACTACTGCAGAAAAGTCACTGTGGGATATTTATTTCATCACGCCTAGATCCTTATATTGGGCTTGGTGTGCTTTTTGGAGTTGAATTCAATTTATTAATCTCTTCTTTATTTATTAACCCCCTGTCCTTCATAGTTTGCTTTTGTTAACTGGGGCATATTTTTGTTTCCTCACTGGACTGAAAGCTCTTGGTGACAAGAAATTCTTGTAGATGTCCATACCCCTACAGTTCTTAGCACAATGTTGTGTACACTTAAGAAAGATTTCTATAGAGGGAATAAATTAATTTTGAGAAGGAAAGATAATTTAATGATTAAGATAAATTAAACCCTGTATGTTTAAATGAGTTTCTCAAAATACTACAGAAAAATGAATTAATATGAAATTTTACTATTAATGAAAAGTTTTGCATATTTTATATGTTTAATGCATAATTAAGATATACTATTTTCAAACTCTTATGTGAATGTATTCATTCCAAAAGGTCAACACTTTTTAATTATTCTCCAAGCATATAATCTAGACAAAGAACATTTGCTAATCTCACCCTTGGCAGAGAATTTGCTACTGAGTTTCAAAAGATGGTATTCCAGAAGTAAAAGTGCATTGCAACTTGAGATGTTTAAGAAATAAATTTGAATTTTCTGCCAACCATATTTTTCTTACCTCTGTTACATTTGGATGTCATCTAATTTCACAGACACTTTATTTTCATTACTGTCTTGGGGAAATTAGCTTTTTCACACGTGTAATTACCTATTTTGTCGATGTGAGTAGTTTTATATTCTATTCTCATGCTGATGGCCAAATGAGTGGACTCTCTAGCACCTTGCTATTGTTAGTCAGGTCAGATTGAGATCCCAAAATAATGCACTAAGATAACACCTGATTTGGGTATCAAACTATATACCAGTAACATGGGTAACAAGTTTCAATCCTGCTAGTAACTTTTCCGATTAAGTATTTTTAACACCTTTTCTAAACAACAACTTTTAAAAATTAAATTTTCATTTGACACATGACAGAAGTAGGAGTTTATAAATGATCAGATAGTTTTTGCCTATTTCCTTCTCACTGATTGTCTTTTAAATTGGGATACAATACAGAATTTACTTAATTTATCCATGTATTACATAAAATTTTCCCCCAAAATCAATCCAAAAAAATGTATTACTCATAAGAAACTTCATACTTTGATAACAGTCTCATCATGATTCATATCCTGATTTCTTTTTAGATGGCAGAGTGACACCATATGTTGTTGGAAAAGTGACACTGGGATAATCCATCGAACAAAGGTAATCGTTTACATATGAGACCTTCCCATACACATTAGGAAAGAAACATGCAATCAAGTTAAAATTTAACTACATAATATCACAAACTCACACATGCCCAAACAACCCCTTTCCCTTTTCCTTATTCTTTTCAAATATCTCCCCCAAATGTTTTAAAAGAAAAGTATTCTCTCATATCAGACCCAAAAATGGAGGGGAATTACTTTAAGAATTATTTGCACAGAGTAGGTAGATGTCAGGCTTAGAACAAAACTTCTTTGGCTCTTCTCCCACTAAAATCTCACTGTTATTCTGGCTGAGTAGATCTTACAACTCTAATTAATTAATTATGGATTTAATTAAAAAATAAAGAAACATTTTATTTAGTATAGGTTCTTTGCTAAGCAGAAACCAAGTTGGAATTAAATATTGAGAAAGTTATGAAAAAACCTTGTGAGGTAAAATGGGGTGGGAGATGGGAGAGGCTCAGAGAGTGATAGAGGGGAAAAAAGGGAGGAAAGACATTTGGATGGGAGCATCTTAGGCTACAATGCAGTTCTAAGGAGATTTTGGCAAGGTTACTGATGAATCCTTGAGCCAAAGTCGCCCATTAAAGGAACAGGTCTGTATTATCATCTCTACCACATTCAGTATTGGCTGAGAGCAGCTGTGGGAAATGTGGCCGTCACACAAACTTGCAATAGGTTTTAGGGGTTGCAGCTCAAGTCCTTGGTCAATTACTTTTTAAGCAGTTGGAGATTTGAAAGGCACATTCTCTTGACCACCACACATTTATATTCTAAAGATACGTACGTGCATGTCTGAGCTGGTGTTATTTAGTCATTCCTTGTTACTGACTTCAGGTTTAAACTTTGCCTCCAATTATGGTGGAGGCTGAACATTACCCTGAATTCAACTACAAGAACTAAACCAGAGAACCTGATACTCCTTCTTTTCATATTACCACTTAACCACATTTTACTGTCTAAATTTTTGATTTCTTCCTTATTTCTAGAGTCAAAACCTCAAAAGAAATGGAATGTTTCTATACAAAATGGAGGCACTTTTCCCAAAAGGCACCATTAAGAAAGACTGAGAAAGTGCTGGTCCAGAGGCTGTGTGAACTGAGTGGCTCTTCACACAGGGCTGATTCCTCTCATTCCTCAACCTCACTAGCTAATGGATATGCTCCTCCAAGGGGCAAGATTTATGCACAAAATGACTTCATAGAAAAATGAACAAGGAGTGAAGCAGTTTTGCTGTTAGGGTAATGGAATTCTTTATGTTCTCTTTGTGAAGTGAGTGGTGTTTATGACCAGTTATCTCTGTGCTTTGGCTCCAGTTTAAGATTACCAGGTGTCTGCCTTTCTATGGAGGAAATTTGAGGATGTTTAAAAGGGATGAGAAATATTCCTGAAGTTACATTCTTTCCCTCCCACCCCAAATCTGAGCTTGTTCTGAAGACATAAAAATGATCTCATGATCTCAAGCATTATGTGGCTCACAAACTCTTTCGGGATTTTGAAAATTTGTATTCTGGAAGGTAGATAAGTGTAATGATGTTAGGAATCTTGAGATTTTTGTTGTCTCAGTTATGCTCTGTGACTTTGAGAAAATCATTTAGACACTTTGAATTAGAGATTTCTTGTGTGAGCTGACTGAAGTGGAAGACCAATGTGAATGATGCCTCCAGAAAGTTTACAATAGTGCAGCCCTACATCATAGCTAGTCTCCCATCTCTCAAAATCTGTTACTTTAATTAATAATAGATAAGATCTCGGAATGAAACGTCTATGATCATGCTCAGCTCTGTGTGTGTGTGTGTGTGTGTGTTTGTGTGTGTGCATGTACCCAATAGATGGTAGATAGATAGATAGATAGATAGATAGATAGATAGATAGATAGATAGATAGACAGATAGATGAATTATTTTAGGAATGAAAAAATAAGTTCAAATTATAGCAAGAGTACTTTTTTTTTTTTTTAAATACAGCAGGTCCTCAAATAACATCATTTTGTTCAAACTAATGTCGTTAAAACGTTGATGAGAAAAAAAATCAATTCCCAGAAGGCCACTGTCTGTGTGGTGTTTGCCCATTCTCCCATGTCTGTGGGGCTTTGCTCTGGGTACATCAGTTTCCTCCCACATCCTAAGGATGTGCACTGAGCTGAACTGGTGTGTCCAAATTTTCCCAGTCTGAGAGAGTGTGGGGATGGGTGAGTGCAACCTATGATGGAAGGCCATTCTACGGGGATATGGGCCAACCCTGCTCCCTGAGCTGTCAGGATTGGCTCTGGCCACATATGACTCTGCACTGGAATAAGTAGGTTGGAAAAGAGTTATCTTATTTGTTTTTAATTCATCTAGCTTAAATGTATATATCTGTTTTTAGTCTTCCTGCACCACTATCAACTATGATATTTTTTAAAAATACAGATTCCTGGGCTCTTCCATAGACCTTGTAATAAACACTGCTTTGATATGGGGCCCAGGAATCTTAATTTTTAACAAAGTCTTTGGATGATTATTTTACACATAAGTATTTTTTTTATTCAATCAAATACTAAATCACTAGGCATTTATTTAAATGAGTTATTTTCATCTATAACACATAAGTATTTAAGAATCACTCTTCTAATCCAAATCCCAAATTTTATAGGTAAAGGAACTGAGACTCAGAGGTGATAATGTACATTATTGAGTGTAATTGATCAAAATGATCCAAATACCTAGTATTTGAATTCCAGTTGAAATATGACTATCATTAACTCATTTTTTTATTCACTCATTCAACAAAAAACATTATTGAATATTAACTCAGGCATAACGGTGTTTATAGAAATCACTTTACCCAATATTTAAAATATCTGTGTGTTATAACAGCTCAGAAGTTACAATTACTTCTCAGGAGACTGAGGCTAAATACTTTAAATAGCTTGCCCATGTTCTGACCCCTAGCAAGCTGGTGGTTTTAACTCTAAAACTCAAGCTCCTTAACACAAACTGTGTTTCCTTCCAAGGCAGAAAGGAACTGAAATTTACTATGTGCCTCCAATGTAGCAATAACTGTTACACACCCACCCACATATGTGTGTGTGTGTGTGTGTGTGTGTGTGTATGTACCCATGAGTGTATAACTTTATGTGTAATATTATCTAATTTATACAAAATAGGAAATTGAGACTTGGAAGTTCAAATGACTTCCAGCCTTTGACAAGTAATTTAACACGTTTTTTAGAACTGAAGACTATGACTAGCTCCTTGAAACTTTCTACAGGTTTGAGTGTGAGGATCTACAGCTGAAAGAGTATCAACTCAGCCTCAGCGTCTGACTCCTGGAGTGCGTGTATCACTGACCTTGCTGGCTCCCAGCCTCACTGTGCGGAAGGCCCTCCAGCCTGTCAGGGGAGGTATCAATGGCTATGAGTTTCAATCAAGCCTTGAAATGAAGAGAAAACGAATGTGTTTATCTCCCCATATTTCAGTTTGCTCCCTAGGAATACTGTCAGCTGGGACCACACATGATGCTAATGTTATTGCAGTCTTGTCTTCTTTGCATTCCAGCGCGGACTGGTTTTGTTCTTGCAAACTGTACCTCACTAAAATCTGGAAGTACCTGGCTTACATATTCACTGCCACCCCTGGCTTCCATGGGGACCATTTCAAAGAATTAGAAGATGGTAAGCAAATTAGTTATTTGATTCCGATGAACTCAAGTCAACACAACATCTGTTTTCTTCAACTTTGCTATCACCTTTATTTCTGCAGCATTCGCTTGTGCCTGTGATTCATTCTGTCATCCAAGAGTATTTTTCAAGGACCTGGAACCTCTTGTCTTTCTTGTCACTGTACGTTCAAGTTGTTTTCTTGCCACAGACTGGCCAGCAAACTATAACTGACTGAGTAACCAATGAAAATTCCTCAAATTCTGCTGTTTTCACACTGTACAAATGTCATTTCTCTTTAACAAACTGAGCAGTGGTATTTGACAGAGGGGATGAAAACATTTTTGTTGTCAGTTTGGGAAAAGAAAGACAAAGTCTTTGGTCACCCCTTCCATATCAAGTAACCCCTAAGGCAATGTATTCAATACTCAAATATCTCATAGCACAAAGAATTTACTGAACAAATGTTTTAGGCATCATTTTACTTATTTTGTGAAATCTGTATTCTTTAAGAACTAGGAAACTTAGAAGAAACTTTTAAAATGTGCAATCACCATTGCCCACCCCTCAAATTCATCATCTTTACGATGCAAATTCCTTTTGGACAAAATGGTTATTCACCTGGGTTCACATGGGGGTGTGGATACAAGTAAATTGAAGTAGGTTGTTATTGTAATGAATTAGATGCAGTCTCAAGCCAAAGATTAAGTACAACTCATCCTGGAGGAGAGCCAAAGTCAGAATGAAAAGGGAGATGAGGCATCAGGTTCCAGAGCTGAGTGTGGGGGGAAAGTGAAAAGGTCAGAAGCAACAATGTAGAACAGATTTGTAAGTGGAGAGCATTTTTGCACCCATTCATTGATCTTCTCTTTCCAACACCCCTGCCATGCCCCATGGAATACATCATCATTTTTTGCCAATTCTACTCTGTGCTATGCCTCACGTACCATTGTTTTCCTTCAGCTGACCTGCAATGCCTGTCAGTCCAAGCCGTAAGAAACTATCACATGAGATCTTAACTTGTTTTTCAGCCTCTGTTATTGAATCACCTCAATGCATGGTCTCTACAGCACTTATGGTCAGTTGTAATCAGAACGTAGACCAGATCATTTTGCTATCCTGCTTGAAACTTCAATAGTTGTTAATTGCTCTTTTATGGTTTTTAGTATTGGCTCCAGCATTATTTTACTTCTATCGGCCTTCTCCCCTTTTATACTTTTGTGCCTCACTCTCCCACTTCATTATACTTCAGCCACAGCTGACTTCTTTCCTTTCCTAATATATGCTCATCCCAACAGTGTCTTTGAACCTGCTCATTATTTTGCAGTTCCGTCACCAGCTTTTCAAATGACTGGCATCATCACCTTTCTTCAGCTTTCTGATCAAATATCAGCTTTTCAAAGAGTCTTCTCCGACCAGCCTTTCATAGTAAGCTCCGAACACTAACATTATTCTCTATCACATCACTTAAATTACTTCTGTAGATCATTCATCTCAACCTGCAATGTGATGGATTCTATGGATTGGTCCACTCAACCTCCACTCTACCTTCCCTCTCGGTTGCCTTCCTATACCACAGAGACTAGTAAACTAACATCTACATTTCCTAGACTGCTTTGTAATAGAATTCTACATGAAACTAAATATTATGTG
This sequence comes from Rhinolophus hipposideros, assembly GCF_964194185.1. Classification (NCBI taxonomy): domain Eukaryota; kingdom Metazoa; phylum Chordata; class Mammalia; order Chiroptera; family Rhinolophidae; genus Rhinolophus; species Rhinolophus hipposideros. Next base: position 40,844,471 of record NC_138058.1, read on the forward strand.
ACATTTGGAAAGTAGAAGTGACGGACAGGTTATCTTCTTGCTGCTTTCGCTGACAAGCAAGGAAGCAGAGATGAGAATGCCAAGACACGATTGAGAAGGCTCAATTTAGTGCTTCAGTATATACTCGCTAGTTTCCTGAAAATGTCAGAGGCAATAGTAATGTAAAACCAGCTTCCTGAGTGCAGTTGAGCAACCCTGGGCTGCTGTTGAACAAGAGCATCAGTGGCAGGCCTCTGATTTTCATTCCTTCAGCCTTTCAACGTATTTTATACTGCATTTCTCTATTAAACTGTTTCAAACCTCTTCTGTTTGAAGTACCTTTCCTCAAGTGCACTGAACATTGACCAGTTAATGTACTGATCTTATTTACTTATTTGTTTGTTATTTAATTTTTGTCTGCCCCCATTAGAATGTAAGCTCAAAGAGGCCAGGGACATATTTTATTCAGCACCGTATAATTGTTCAACACTAAAACAATTCCTAGCACAATGTAAGGGTTAATAAATATTGCTGGAACACATTGTGAATATTTTAAAACAAATGAACCACATTTAATATAATCAGAAATAGGTCAAAGGTTTCTAGGTTGTAATATTTTTGGTGCTGATCTTCTTTGTATATTTATTTTGGACTTACACAGCTTTAGGAAAAGAAACTACTTTAGAAACCAAGATTATGATGCCCATGTTTTTTTTTTTTTTTTTTGCTTTTCAGGATACATAAATGTTAACAGTTTCTATTGAATAGGTTTTCATTTAGGTGTCAACAAAGCCCAGTGAAAAAATATGAGAGCTGGATTACAAGCTTTCATCCATAGCAATGGCTTTCAATAAAGTTATTGCTTTTCTGACAATCTGCATATTCATCCTGGTGAATAAATCCTATTTTCATAACTTGTGCTTTGCATGAGGAATCTGGAAATATCATGCATATTGGCTGTGCTGCAAGCTTCTCAGTTACTTTGGCTCAGGCATATAGACTTCCTTTATTTCCCTCCCCTCCCCTCTTCTCCCCTTACCCTTCTCCTCTCCTCCTTTCCTCTCTCCTCTCCTTTCTTTCTTTTTGAATGTGAATTAATATGACACAACAGGCTGACTAATGCAGCTTATAATATCATCATTCACAGAAATGAATCAGCATCTTTCACTAAGCAACTTTCTTCTAGGAGAGAGCTTCAGATATTTTGAAATACTTTATTTCTTCAGATGGAAAGGATCCCCTCCAATCAAAATAGAATTGCTGTTTATGTTACTCTTCTCTCTCATCTGCCATACTTAATTAGGAATTAAAGCCCTCTTGTCTTCTTTTTTGTTTTGGGTATTTAAAACTGATGTAGTGCCCCTCAGTAATCGATAGATTTTAAGGGGTTGGGAGCTGTTGCTGTTAATGAATGCACTTATGAAGGCTCTGTTGTCTCTTCTACTTGTTTCTTTTTAATTTTTAAGTAACATATAACCGTCTGGTGTCTATATAGATGACAGACATTTTTAATTGAATACTCTCAAAAAAATTACAGGTAAGGAAAAATCAGTCATGTCCAGCTATTCCAAAAGCTGCATAAAAGGGAAAAACGATCAAATTATTTTCCCCCTAAGGCAGTTTTGCATGATCTGAAGAAAAGAACATTTTTAGCCAAAAGAACCTTGATGCTCTCAAGTGCAGCAGGAAAATATGGCTCATTGCATTGCAACAGAGGAGGGAGCTGGAAGCCAGAGGATTGATGTTGCTTGCTTCCATCGGCTTTCATAATCTCACTCAATGCCTTGTGATGAGCAGCATTCAGTGTAAAAAGAGCTAAAGAGGCACATGAGTGTGCATGCTAATGAGCAGAACCACTCACCATTCACCAACCGCTGCCTGAACCTTCAGATCCTCTTTTATGTTAGGAGAAGAGAGGACACAAAGATATGTGTTTAGGAGTTCTCTTTCTATTTATGTTGGAAGAAACAGAGAAAGGAAACTGGCTGAGGGATTGAAATAAACCGGCAAACCAAAGAAGAGCAAAGGAGAGAGTGGCAGAACCTAAGGAAGCACATTTCTCAAACACTGATGACATTTTCTCCTTAAGTTCTTTGTTCAAAAGAAGCAAAGCAAGAGGGCTGATTTGGCGTTGCAGACATGGAAGAAGAAATAGAAGGAACAAGAACTGAGTTCTGCTGATACAACTAATTATTAATGTATACGAGATCTGACAATTAAGTTAGTGAAATCATCCTAGAAAAAGTGCTACATATCTCACTGCTGAATATCACTATGGTTACTTTTGAAGTACTCCCCTTGGGAAGCTATACACCGATGCCAGCGCCCAGTTCACCCTTCAAAGCAATTTTGGAATTCTTTTTCTGGAATGGCCATCAGAGCTGTCATCCTATTCCCTTGATGTCCTGAATATCATCAACATGTCTTCCTTTCAATATTTCCTTTATCTTCAGGTAAAGAAAGAAGTCATGGGGGCCAGATCAGGTAGTAGGGAGGGCATTCCAATACAGTTATTTGTTTACTGGCCAAAAATTTCCTCACAGGCAGTGCCTTGTGAGCTGGTGCATTGTTGTGAAGCAAGAGCCATGAATTGTTGGCAAAAGTTCAGGTTGTCTAATTTTTTCACACAGCCTTTTCAGCACTTCTAAATAGCAAACTTGGTTAATTGTCCAGTTGGTACAAATTCATAATGAACAATCCTTCTGATATCAAAAAAAGGTTAGTGACATCATTGCAACAAGTTTATAAACTTCATTATCAGATCCTGTAGCACAATTAAGAGTGATTTTTATCAGTGCTACTCATTTTTTCCTCCTTTCCTTCCTTTCCCCAACCTCTTCCTTCCTTCCTTTCTCCTTCTTTTAATTACTAAACTACATCTAGAGATTACATGGCCCAGCCCCTCCCTTCCATGTGAAGGATCAGATACCTCTTAAAAAAATTAAAGACCTGCCAAAATTAATACTATCAATTTCTGTAAGAGTTGGAAACATAATTCAGCCTACTTGACTTCCATTTCAGTGCTCATTCCTCTATACAATGCAATATTATTATCATTAATAGTGGTTGGTATTTCTTTATGGGATTCAAATATCCCTGAACATTAACTGTAATGACACTGTCCTAAAATTTAGCATTCTGTGAAAGGCACAGTTGTCATTGATAAAATATGTTTTAAAGAAACTTTTAAAAATAATTATTGAATTACAATGAGAAATTAAAAATTTATGGTTTCTCCTATCAGGAACTCAGAGAGAATCCACCTGAACCAAGATTAAACAGCAAATTCGTAATCATTTGAAGTAAAATTCATTCAATGTTTAATATTTCTCAAATGCAAAATGGAAGAAGAGAGCTACTGTAACCTTTTAAATTTCCTGCTAAGAGAATATGACTGAGTTCTAAAAATTGAGAATTTTGGTAGAATTGGAGGATGTAGTAGATTTGAAACAAGAAATGTAGGATGCGACAGTGTAAAGGGTGTGCTTTGTGTCATGCTACTGGGGATATTTATGTCTTTTGGGGAATTTTGCTAGAATACTGGCTATTCTGAAAAAAAAAATCGTGATTAAGGTGGTATATAAAGCAATGAATAATCTTATACCTCAGGTCAAATAATATTTTCACTTAAAATATATGAATTAAAAGAAAGTATGTTTTTTCCTAGGAAGATCCAATCCAGGAATGTGAGTTAATATCCAATTCTTCAATTTACATGTCACAACACTGCTACAAAGGAGAAAAATCTCAACATTAAAAAAAAATCATAAAAATATATTAATGTATCAAAAGGAAATGCAAGAAGGGATACTCAAAATCATGTAATTCATACCATTAATTTGGTAAGGAAGAAAATTAAGTCCAGAGAGTAAAGCACATCACAAAAAAAATGTTAATTGTCTTACGTTCTAAAAGTAATTATTTTCAAAAGTCAAGCTAGAAAACAATTCAACTGATTTTTCTGGTCAAGGGGGTGGAAAAGGTAAATGCTGTGCTCACCTCCTCTCAGGACCACATCAATTGCAGCTAAACCGTAGAACAGCCATTACTGAGAAACACTTGAAGTCTAGCTGAAAGGAAGCCCTACAATTATGGACATATGGAAGAAGCCACCTCACAGCTGGTAGGAGGGGCAAAGACGCGGGTCGGCCTGACACAACACCTACATGTAACCATTAAAAATCAGGAAGGATATGTTGGCTAAGGATGTCCCCCCCAAAGGAGCAATGGGTACCAGCCCCTACCCAGTCCAGGGTTTCAGTATCGGGGAGAGAAGTCTTCACATTTTCTGGCTGTGAAAACCAGTAGAGATTGTGGCTAAGTGAGACGGAGGGTAGCTGCATTCAATCTTCTTAAAGGGACCTCACATGGACTTACTCACTGATGGAATCGCTGACTCTGAACTGCAATGCTGGAATAGCAGCTTGAAAGTTCCCAGGGGCATAAGAAGAGGAAATGAGTTGTCTGGCTCCATGTTGAGGGCTGGAGGGGCAGCTTTCTCCCAGACAGAGGAGCTGGCAGAAACCATTGTTTCTTTGCTGAGCCTTCCCAACTCCCTGCATGCAGACACAGGCAAATGTCATATCTGAGTCTCCATCAAACTGGCTATCACCTTTCCTAGCCCTGCCCTGGCTAGGAAGTCTGGCTGAGCAGGCCTAAACCCAGCACTAGTGACAGCTGGCCTTGGTTTGAGGTTTGGACTCTCAAGACACCTCCAAGCACAGTGTGGGCAGTGAACATCTCTGGATTGTTCGTGGCTCATGCCCAGTGGCCCCAGGCAGGGCATAGACTGTGACTGAACTTGGCCTGCAGTGGGTACCTTCTCAGAAGGCCCCAGGGCTGGCATGCCTGATGGCCAGATTCAGACTTGGCTGGAGCATCACACTGCCACCTCCAAGGATGATACACCCAAAAGGCAGACTGGGCAGTCACCAGAGCCCCACTAAAGTGAACTCTGCTCTGTAGGGTCAGTCCTTACACAACAGCTCCTCCACAGTAGTCACAGCCAGTCCTCAAAACCAATCAGCCTGAGGGTCAATGCATCCCATTGATGTGGAAACAATCAAGTCTCAACTACAACACACAACTCACACAAGGGACACACCTGGAGCACTGGGCTCTGGTGACCAGGGAGACTGTACCACTGGGTCCTACAGAACACCTACTACATAAGCTACTCTACTGAGACTGGGAGGCACAGCAGCCCAACATAGAAACAAACACAGGGAAACAGCCAAAATGGGGAAATGAAGAACATTTCCCAAATAAAAGAACAGAACAAAGCTCCAGAAAAAGAACTACATAAAATGGAGACAAGCAATCTACCAGATGCAGCGTTCATAACAATGATTATAAGGATGCTCAATGATCTCAGTGGGAACTTCAACAAAGAGGTAAGAAATATAAAAAAGAACCAGTCAGAAATAAAAATAAAAAATACAATAACTAAAATGAAGAATAAACTGGAGGGAATCAATAGTAGATTAGATGTAGCAGAGGATTGAATCACTGATTTAGAAGACAAGGTAGTAGAAAACACCCCATCAGAACAACAAAAAGAAAAAAAAAGAATCCAATATAATGAGGATAGTTTAAGGGATTCTGAGACAACATTATACATACCAACATTCACATCATAGGAGTACCACATAGAGAAGAGAAAGAACAAGGAATTGTTTTCCCTAACTTGGTGAAGGAAATAGACATACAAGCCGAGGAAGCAGAGTTCCAAAAAGATGAATCCAAAGAGGCCACACCAAGACACAACATAATTAAAATCCCAAAGCTTAAAGACAAAGAGAATATCTTAAAAGCAAGAGAAAAGCAGTTAGTTTCCTACAAGGAAGCTCCCATAAGACTGTCAGCTGATTTCTCAGCAGAAACTTTGGAGGCCAGAAGGGACTGGCAGGAAATATTCAAAATGGTAAAAAGCAAGGACCTAGAATCGAAGGACAGATAAAGAGCTTCCCAGGCAAGGAAAAGCTAAAGGAGTTCCTAACCATCAAACCAGTATTACAAGAAATATTAGAGGAACTTCTTTAAAACGAAAAGAAAAGAAAAAAAAGGACAAAAAAATATGAATGATGAAATGGCAATAACATCATATCTATGAACAATTACTTTTAATGTAAGTGGATTAAATGTTTCAATCAAAGGAAAGGGTTACTGAATGGATAAGAAAACAAGACCCTTAACTATGCTTCCTATAAGAGACTCACTTCAAATCAAAAGACACATGCAGACTGAAAGTATAGGGATGGGTAAAAGATATTTCATGAAAATAGAAACAAACAAACAAAAAACTATAGCAATACTTATACCAGATAAAATAAACTTAAATACAAACAAACCAGTAACAAAGAAGGACCCAGTGATCCCACTTCTGGGTAAATATCTGAAGAAACCCAAAACACTACTTCGAGGGGAAGTGTGCATTCATATGTTCATTGCAGCATTGTTTACAACAGCCAAAATGTGGAGGCTGCCTGGGTGTCTGTCAATGGATGAATGGACAAAGAGGAGGTGGTACATATATACAATGGAATATCGCTCAGCCTTGGAAGGGAATAGGTTCTCACCATCTCTGGTGGCATGGCTGGACATGAAGGGTATTGTGCTGAGAGAAGTACATCAGAGAGCAAAAGACAGATGCAATGTGAGTTTGCTTATAAGTGGAATCTAAAGAACAAAATAAAGACACAAAACAAAAACAAACTCATAGATACAGGGAACATTTTGATAGTTGCCAGATGGAAGCATGTTTGAAGGTGGGTGAAAAAGGGGAAGGGATTAAGAAGTACACATTGGTTGTCACAAAGTAGTCATGGGGATGTAGGGTATAGCATAAGGAATACAGCCAATAATATTGTAATATCTATGTATGGTGTCACACGGGTTCTAGATCTATTGGGGTGATAGATGGGAGGGGGTTAGGGGACAGAGAGAAAAAGGTAAAGGCATTAAGAAGTACAAATTAGTAGTTACAAAATAGTTACAGGGATGTAAAGTAAAGCGTCGGGAATATAGTCAATAATATGGTAATAATTATGTATAGTGCCACGTAGGTACTGGCCTAACCGGGAAAGGGGGAGGGAACACTTTGTAAATTATATAAACATCTAACCACTAGGCTATATACCTGAAATTAATATAAAATAATATTGAATGTTAACTATGTAATTGAATGTAATTGAAAAATTTAAAAAGGAGGGAAAAAGGTGAAGGGGAATAAGAAGTTCAAATTTCCAGATATAAAACAAATAGGGATGTAATGTACAGCATAGGGAATGTAGTCAATAATATTGTTCTAGCATTATACGGTATCAGATGGTTGCTGGACTTATGGTGATCACTTCTTTAGGCATACAAACGTTAAATAACTATTGTGTACACCTTAAACTAATATATTGTATATTAGTTATATTTTTAATAAAATCTTCAAAAAAATAAAAATAACTAATAATAATGAAAGAAAACAACTGTTTTCTCCACAACATTGGATACTAAGCAGTGGGCAGAATAATTCTGGAGAGCTACAGATTTATTGCAAGTGGTCTGTTAATCCATATATATATATATAAAGCCTTGTCTATGAGCTTGAATAATAAGCTTTCCTTAAATACATACAATATTTCACATAGAAATAGATATAGACATTAGTGTAATTAACATCAAAGCATTTACAACTATTGATGATTTAATAGTTGTTTCCCTCATATTTTTAAAAATCCACTAAGAATGAATACATTTCCAAATCTGAGGGACTATTATTATTTGGATGTCTCTCAATATTTTTGTTATTTAAATGGGCCTGTATATCTGAAAATACTGAGATATACTGTTCTACTCCATGAATGTATTATACTTAACAAGTCAGGATTTAATGTTGGAGTGTATCATTTAATATTTGGCTAAAAATGATGCCAGGAACCTGGGTTTTGGGCTGACTTAAAGCCATCTGGAAATTTTCCTTATTGTCAGATTTGTTCCCACTCTTCACATATTGTCATGTCTAAATTAATGTTAACCTTTACATGCATTTTTTTAAGTGGCAAATGTAACAGAAATTACATTCAGATCAATAACCTCGTATATCAATTTGTAAAATTTTTTCAATTCAGTCTTTTTGTGAAGTGCGTTTCTTTCTCTTGCCTGAATTCCCAGATAATCTGGAACATAATAAGCATGCTAGAATTGGCTATCAGTATTGCACACAGACATTCAGAGTGTTTGGGGAAGTTTTGAAAGCTTAGTTTTATATAATATTAAACCTCATTTTTTATACTCTGATTCCGGGATTCTCCTGGGAGGAATCAAAATGGAATTTAGCTCCTGGTGCTTGTAAATTCCAAAGCCTTCCAATGAAGGGACACCTGGTGGTCTAGCACTCTACTTATTGAGTTTCATAGTGGCACCCAAGTCTTTTCAAAGTGACTCATCAAAAGCCAAGTTTGTCGAGAGTTAGATTTTCAAAGAACTTTGATCACCTCAATTAACCAAACCACAGGGATTCAAAATAAAGCAATTAGCAGACTTAAATAAAACAGGATGGTAGAACGCATTATTTTGGCTTTCATAATGTATTTTTTAAAAAAAACAATGGTTGAATGAAATGCTGCTTCTATGGAATTACATGTAAAAAGAGCCAATGGAATGTAACATTATTTTTTAAGGTCTCCTACCAATTGTTTCTTCTATCTTGGTTCCTTTAATTGTGTCAAATATTTTAATTATCTAAATATTCATTTTCACTTCAATGTAAGTCCAAAGGAGTGCTGTTGTGTTCCTGGCATGACAATAGGGGAGTAAGTTAGAATAAGATTCTGGGTTAAATCTTAGATGTATTTTGCTAAAAGTAAAATTGAGTTTGAGATTGGGATTGGACGCGAGGGAAATGAGGAAGACGTCCTATATAATCTAGAGTCAAATTTATCATATATTTCATGTTTATATTAAACTTAGACACTGTGGTTTTTGAATAGTACTTAAAGATAACTTTCCAAAAGTATACATAATGAGTTATGGGAGGGGAGGTGGGAACAAAGCACTGTTTTGTTTGTTTTGTTTTGTTTTCTAATTTGGTGATCTGTGCATTTCGATCTGTAATACGGTATTATAAATGCCTTATAGCATTGTTGGAAGTACAAAGTACAATACATACAAATAGCACAAACTAGACTTATTTTAGAATGAGCTCTTTTTGTTCTTTCTTTCTCTCCTTTTTCCCTTTTTTCTTCTCCCTCCTTCTCCGCCTCTCCTCTTTCCCTTTAGTCTTCTATCTAACAAGAAAGAATACCTACTAAGGTCTTCCATATAAACTGACTTAAAAATTCACCTAAATAACCAGTTGGCAATTATTACTGCAATGATTGATTCAGAAAAGAATCACCAATGAATGTCAAAATTAGTGGTTCAAAGTTAGAAGAAAAACAGAATATTTACATAGTTTCAAAGTATTTTCTTACAAGATACTTATTAATTATAAAAGTGATAATAGTACCTTTGCAGTGGAGAAAACTCACAGACACACCTTAACTAAATGATCGAAGTTATCACCAGCAATAGATGTCATGTGCCTCCTGATAGAATATGCTTAAATGAACATGTCACTTCTACTGTGTCCCTGAAAAAAATTTCATAACCTGATTGTAATCATAAAGAAATAGCGGACAAACCCAAATTAAGGGATGTTATACAAAATAATCTTTACTCTTTAAAACTACATAAAAATTAACACAAAAATTATACATGTTATATCTGGAAGTAGCATTTAAAAAGTCATTTGCTCTGTACTTTTAAAAATAAAAAAAAAATAATTGAGGTTAAGAGTGATATTAAAGAAAATTATGCATGACTCTTGTTAAAGTTGGTATGGTAGATTGTATTCACGGGGATAACTACAATGAGGTTTTTTATAGTAGGGGAGAGAGATAGGATTCGACTCTGGATACAAGGAAGAGAGAGAATTTATAGCCAAGGAGAAAAGTGGAGGTCGGTGGATGAAAATTACTAAGAGCAAACATCAGGGGTAAGGGGAGATTCTGACTCAAAGAGCCTAACGGGGTATTTGCTGAAGGAAGCCCAGGGTGATCAGACATTACCTGGCAGTTGGTGGAGGATGAGGAACCCGATTAGATATGAACTGTATTTGTTGAGTGTGATCAGGTATCAAGAATGGGGAACTCTACCTAAACCACCTTAGCAGGATTCTTGCTAAAACTATACAATAAAAGGTGATCACAGAATCCCAGAAGTCAGAGTCTAGTTGACAGTTCAGAGAAGTCTGACTGAAATTTGGTCAAGGAGAGAATCTGTCAGTGGTTGAGAGACTTATCCATCATGGGCTTAAAACAAATTTCCTATAGAACTGGTCATCCATTTTGGTTCAAGCCATAACAGTTATAAGCAGAATTAAATGCTCTCTTTTGGGTTTTTCAATTCTTATCAGCTACAAATATTATTTCAAATGGGATGTTCTTTGCTTCCTACAAACATTGTTTTAAAAAGTTATCAAATTCTGGCAAAAAATAAATAAATGGAAATTACAAAAAATCATTTCGTAGATATTCTCTATCACAAAGACCATTTTTCACAGTCTCTTAAAATGATATGTTTCTCAGAAATTGTGTTTGTCTCTATAAGGTTATGTTAACTTGCCTTGAACACTATACAAATGATATACATTTGTTCTAAATTTGGCTTTTTAATGTTTCTTTCTGTCAGTGACAAATTTTTAATGAGATAGTTTTAATGAGATAGATTTTAAACAATTCTTTAAAAATGAGGAACAAAATAATTTATTTTAAAAATCCTCAAATATAATTGTTTTTGGTGAAAAAAAGGTTTTAAATTAATCAAAGAACTAAGATACTACATATTGAATCATTAAAATAATATTTATTTTTATGAGAAAACAAAAAACAAAATAAGCCTTACATAAGCTTGGAACAGTTGCTTTTCCAGATTCTATAGAAACGTTTTACACATACCAGAAAACAATGTTTTATATTGGTAATAGACATTAAATAATGCTCACTGAATTACCTAAAATTCATAATATCTGATCAAATTGACTTTACAACAAAAGTAATATGAGCTAAAAACTGAAGACACAGAGAAATCAACAATTTTACAGTTTATGCAGGGATTTGGGCTTAAATAGCTACAATTTAACATGATGATTGCCATTGTGAAGCTAAAAGAATATAGTAAGGACGGAATAATTAATTATCTGCCTTACAAAAATAGATAAAGAGTTCATACAAAAGTGACATTTCATCTTGAGTTTGAAGGATGGATATAATATTCAAATAAAATTATATTTCCAGAGATTTGCATTTGCCATAAGAAATGAATGAGGCCATTTTGAGATTCGTTTTTTTCCAGAATTTAATATATGATTTTTTACATTAGAGAGGAAGAGGTAAATAGTTAGGTGGTTTGAGCTAACTTGTTTTAAGGAGGTTTAAAAATTTCACTTGAATGATGATTTAAAGAAAAAAAAAAGCCGGCAGTATTTTTAAATGATGAAATTTGTTACTTGAGTATTTCCCTTAAGATAATCACAAAATGAGACATGATTTAGGCTGGGACTAGAGTTCAATTCTTCCAATATTTGTTGACTTCACTCATGTCACTGGGATAAAATAGCAATACCATGCTATTAATTTTATAAGCCAGAAAGAAAAAAGAAAAACAAACAAAAAACAAAAACAAAGCATGCATTGAAAACTGAATGCAAATATTTTATCTTTTTGAATGGTTCCACACTTCATGGGACCACATATCAATATCTGCTTCACAAAACATATTTCCAATTACTCTCAGCCTAGTATCTTACACATTAGAAGTGATCAATAGTTAAATTAACTAAATTCCACACAAAAGTTCTATTATGAGTCAGAAGGGAGTGAAATCACAACTGGTCAGCAGAATTAGGGAATATTTCATGTAGAAGGTGATATTTGAGATGGACTTTGAAGATCAATATGGCCAAAGGACATATACAAATGGCCAACAAGAATGTGAAAAGAAGCTCAACATCATTAGCCATTAGGGTAATTGCAAATCAAATCCATGACAAGAGCATTTCACATCCACTAGGGTGGCTATAATAGAAAAAGACATAATAACAAGTGTTGGTGCATATGTAGAGTAATTAAAACCCTCATGTGGGGAGCCATAATTTCTTGTTTCCTTGGAAACCTGTGGCCTGGCTTAGTTCATGATTAATCTGTTTCAGGACCTAAGGCATTGTTTCACCTGTGCCTCTAGGGGCCTGCAAGTATTTGAAGAATGAGGTGGGAGTGGCTGGTTTTCCCGGGACACAGATAACTGATGGCTATCAGGACATTTGGTAGTCTCTTTCATATGATAATTACTTCTGTGAGGTAATGCATACCTGTGATTGTTAAACTGCATGTACCCAAAGGGTATATATTGGTAAAGGTAAAATAAATCCGTGCTTCAGCACCACTGATGACCGGCCGCATCATCATACGTGTGAGTGTCTCTTTTGCATTCCCTCTCCCTCTTCCAGGTACCGTTCGACTCGTGGCGGCTGGACCGTCACACCCTCATATAATGCTGGTAGGAGTGTAAAATGGTATAGCTGTTTTAGAAAATAATTTTGCAATTTCTCAAAATATTAACCATGAACCCAATGTGACCAGCAATTCCATTCCTTGGTATGTACTGAAAAGAAATGAAAACACATGTCCACAAAAGAACTTGTACACAAATGTTCATAGCAGCATGTTTATAATAGTCAAAAAGTGGAAGCAACCTAAATCTCCATCAAGTAATAAATGCATTGAATAAATTGTGAATAAATTGAATAAAATATGGTACAGTTTTCTCTTGCCATCCGAAAACAGAGTGTTCCTATGAAACCTTTTGTTAAGCTGAAAGGTCATAAAGTGAAGAAGCAATTGCCTTAGGACACGTCTTGCTAACGGATGCACAAAATAAATCAAGATAAAGTACAAATTCTCACAGACAGAGTTCAAAGCAGACTTTTGAAAGTTGGGGATACTTGTATACACATACAATGAAATATTGTTCAGCAATAAAAAGAAATGAAGTACTGATACATGTTATAACATGGATGAACCTTGAAGACAATATGCAAAGTGAAAGAAGTCATTCACACACAAAAAATGGCATATTATATGATTCCATTTATAGGAAAAGTCCATAATAGGCAAATATATAGAAAAAAGAAGTGTATTAGTGGTTGCATGGGCCGAGGGGGGTAATGGGATTGATTGCTAATGGATATGACATTTCTTTTTGAGATGATGAGAATGTTCTAAAATTAATAATAGTGATGATAGCACAACTCTTTGAATATAGTAAAAACCCTTGAATTGTACACATTAAGTCAGTGAATTATAAAGTATATGAAATATATCTCAATAAAACCATTAAAAACAAATAGAGTTTCAAACCTCCTTCCACTAAAGCAGTGTAAGGACATTTCAATTTGGAGGATGGCATGAGCAATACAGAACAGAGGTGAGAAAGATCAGGACTTTTGAGGAAATAGTGAATAGTTTAATGAGGTAGGTAGAATACTAAGATGGTTCCAAGAGTTCCTGGCCCTGGTATACACATATTCACCCTTATTTCATCAAACATGTATCTAGGTATTGCTACAAAGGGATTTTGTTGATGTAATTAAAGTCCCTAATTAGTCGACTTTAGGTTAATCAAAAGAAAGATTATCTTGGGTACATCTGACCTAATCAGGTCAGTCCTTAAAAAAGCTCAGAGAGATTCTAAGCAGCCTTGATTTTCACCTGCTGGCTTTGTAGAACTGAACAACTGTGCTGTGAACTGCCCATGGCTGCAGTCCACATTGCAAAGACTTGACAGTGACCTCTATGACCTGCCATCAGGCCCTAAGTGACAGCCAGCAAGGAAATGGTGATGTCAGCTCTACATCTGTGAAGAACTGAATTCTGCCAATAGCTAGTAAGCTTAGAAAGGGACTCAACCTCAGATGTCATAAGTGCTTGGCTGCATCTTGATCTCAGCCTGTGAGACACTGAGCAAAGAAACCAGAGCATCTCTATCCAGATTTGTGACTCACAGAAACAATGAGATAATAAATCTGTTGTTTTCAGCCCTTAAGCGTGTAATCATTTGTTATACAAACTTAGCAACAGAAAACTAATATAAGTGTATAGTGAAAAAATAGAAAATAACTCTAGAGATACATGTAGATTCACATCTGCCTGGAGCCTTCAGCGATGGGTTGTTTGTAATTAATTTATTTCCTTTCAAATTTGTTAGCCGAAAAATGACAAAGGTGTCACCTATTTTTATGTGTCTGCCTTTCAAATGGTATTTAGAATATATGTGCATGTTTTCATTAATGCCAATTTTTTCTTTGATTCAAGCTGTGAGATTATTTGGATCACCTCTTTTCTTATGATATGTACATGTGTTTTTTACAATTAGAAAAATATATTGAATATTTCTGATAATGTGCTGAGATATGTTGTTCACTTTTCTGCCTTGGAGAATCTGAAACTTTAATTTCATATATCAATCTTTGATTTTTAAAAGGTAATTGATTTATTAATGTCTCTTGCATCAACATCTGCGAGTAGTCTATAAAATCCAAGTTATACTTGAAGTAAAAATAATGTTTGTTTCTTTTTCTGAGTGTGTAGCATGCATCACAGGCTTATTGTAGAATTTTTTAAAATTCTAAAAACTGAAAGTTATTTGGGATTAAAAAATTAATTAATCTGAAAATATGATCAATAACATGGTTCACTATTATATACCTTCAAATTCTTTTACATGTAATATCTCTTCACATTTAAACATTTCAATCAGTTATACGAATCAAACTTTAGCAAGCACATCCACATTGTTTTTTATTTAGATCATATTTCCCAAAGAGATCAAGGTGAAACATTCAGATCCACCCATCTTGAACAATCTATATCCTCTGTACCTTAAGTTGGGGATACCTTCATGAGAGAACTTGTAACTTGAAAACAATTGGTGTATGTGACATATGCATTAATATTTGCATACATTCAATTCCTAAACTGTGGTAGGTTATTGGAGAACAACTTTTATATAATTTTCCTCCTAGTAGACAATAGGAGGACAATTGGTAAAAACTCATTAACAAATGGTGGTGGGGGGAAACAGGAGATTCAGAAAATATTTAGAAAACCTCAAAAATAAATGCTTTTTATTCTCAAATAAATAATTATCATGTTTCACCTCAAGTAAACAGCCCAAAATGAACCTAGAGTTATTTAGAATCTCCAAGGATAGAGCTCTTCTGGTGGTTACCATAGGGGAGTAAGTGCTAGGAAAATTCAGAGAATTTCTAGGGGAATAAATATGTCCCTGTTAATGGATGTAACTACTATTGGATAAAACCCAGCTGAGTTTACCATTTTTATTAGCCTTTAGGAAATATACAGTCAAATTCTGTACTTAGACATAATTATCAGCTCTTCTCAAAGCAGGGGAAATTTTATTTTTCTGTTCCTGTTCAATAAGTTCCATTTGTTTTTAATCCTAATTGTTCTGTTTTTCAGATATAACTTTGAAACTGCCTTAGTGAAAGAATGGAATATTTGAATTAAAAAAGAAAAAAAAAAAAGGACTCAGGAAAGAAAGTATCTCTGACTCTTGTCTCCTGACAAGATGGCAATGAGCACAGGAATCTGGCTCCTTTCCCAGAGCTTAACCTTGGCATGTCACAAAAATAAGAACAAAGTTGACAGATCTCAGGACATTAAAAGCTGAGGAACTCCCAGAGACACAGAAGGTGATAGGTTCCTGGTCCTGGATTAGAAGAGGGCCATAGTCACTGATGGAGGAGTGATAGAAGAGCATTGTTGTTGTTTCCTTTTTAGTCTTCCCCAAATTGCCTGAGGGTATTACTGCTCACCTGTTCCATCACTGACAAGATTAAAAAAGAATAATCAGTGAAGGAGAGGGGAGGAGGAACTGGGGAATTACAGAGATGGCTGTGCTGGAGGGCAATTAAGAGAAAGGGGTAAAGGGACTAGCCTCCGATATTTCAATCCTGTCCATTCACCTCTCTGCCCTCAATCTTCTAGGTTATCAGAATCCTGAGGAAAAACCTTTGGGTGTGAACATTGCCCAGAGTGGAGATACAGAAACTCTTCTTGTTGAGTATGTGTTGTAGGCAGGAAAATGGATGGAGTTGGTGAACTCAGATTGTAAGAAAAGATCATATCCACCTAGAGCCACATTCCCCACACTCACTTCCTTAATTCACCTTGTAGGATATAATTCAGAGTCTGGATACTTTCATTTTGCTGGGCCAATGCATTCTCAGCCAGTGCATCTGCTATTTCCAAAAGGCTATAAACTCACAGAATAAAATTAGAAATTTGCAGAGTATGAAAATTAAAAATAAATAAATAATAAGGAAGAAAGAAAAGATTAGGGCAAAAAAATTAATCCAACAGATCTCCCCTGCCAAAGCAAAATAAAGCATTATAAATATCCCCAGATAAATCAAAGTGATGGAAAAATTAAGCAGAAATAAGCAGTCATAAGAAATAACCAAATGGTGGCCAAGACATGGAAACAACCAAAATGTCCTTCGATAGATGAATGGATAAAGAAGTTGTGGTATACATACACAATGGAATACTATTCGGCGGTAAGAAAAGATGATATAGGAACATTTGTGACAACATGGATGGATCTTGAGAGTATAATGCTAAGCGAAATAAGTCAGACAGAAAAAGCAGAGAACCATACTATCTCACTGATATGTGGTATATAAACCAAAAACAATAAAAGAACAAGACAAAGAAATGAGAAACAAAACTCATAGACACAGACAATAGTGTAGTTGTTACCAAAGGGTAAGGGGGTGGGGGGTGGGAGGTGAGGATAAGGGGCATCAAATATATGGTGATGGAAGGAGAACTGACTCTGGTTGGTGAACACACAATGGGATTTATAGATGATGTAATACAGAATTGTACACCTAAAATCTATGTTCTTTTACTAACAATTGTCACCCCAATAAATTAAAAAAAAAAAGAAATAACCAAATGGAGATTCTGTGAATATTTAAATAGACTAATAGCCAAAAGCTCAAATGAATGATAATGAAGTACTAACTTTGCTGACAAAAAATATCAATAAAATAATCATAGATCCAGATGTTTTTTACAGGTGAGTCTTTCCAATGTTTCTGAAAACAGATAATACCTTTTTTCACATTGTTCCAGACAAAAGTTGTAGTTTTTTAGGGTTCTCCAGAGAAACAGAACCAATGTTATGTACATGATACATAAGTAGGTAGGTAAATAGATAGATAGATGATAGATACATAGATAGATAAATAGATGATATAGATACAGATATATAGATATAGATATATTTGATCATTGAACAACATGGGTTTGAACTGTACAGGTCCACTTATATATAGATTTTTTTTTTCAATAAATACCTGTACTCTTTTTGACCCAAGGTTGGGAGTCTGTGTATGTGGGGAGTTGACTGTATGCATTGATCTATGCCATTTTACATAGGGGACTTAAGCATATGTGGATTTCGGTATACACATGGTGGGGTAGTGTCCTGGAACAAATCACCTGTGCATATTGAGGGACAACCTAATTTTTTGTTGAGTCAAAAGTTATATGTGGATTTTCAATAGCAAGGGGGTTGAAAATCCCCACATTTTTCAAGGGTCAACTGTATTTATATCTATATATATTATATAAACTGTAAATATCTATATTCATATATATGTGTATGCACATACATATATATACAGTTGAATACAGAATAGAAGCATGATTCAATGTCTTAAATCATATATGACATTGGTGCCATGATGTTATAATACAGCTGAATCATTCCTATTGCCTAGTGATGTCGTAGCCATCTTAATATTGTAGCACATGTGTTTGTGGTGGCATTGGTGTAAAAAAAGCTTACTGCTCTACCAGTCATATAAAAGTACAGTACATACAATTATGTACAGTACATAATATTTGATAATGATAATAAACAACTATATTACTGGTTTACTCGTATGTATTTACTATACTATTTATTGTTATTTTACAGTGTGCTCTTTCTTTAAAAATGAAAAAAAGTTTGCTATAAAATAATATGCCCTATGTAACCTCATACATCTCCCTGTTTACTGGATTTCTTGATTGAATTGTTTTCTCTTGTGCTTGATTTAATCTTGTGTTGTTTTGTATAGTAAAATGTACAGGTGTATAACCTAGGAGCAATAGGTTATACCATATACCTTAGGTGTGTAGTAAATAAAAAAGTAGTAGGCTATATCATGTAGGTTTGTGTAAGTACACTCTGAATTTTACACAATGGCAAAAATCACCTAATACCACATGTCTCAGAACACATCCTGTTGTTCAGTGGTGCATGACTGTATGTATGTAAGTGTGTGTGTGTGTGTGTGTGTGTGTGTGTGTGTGTGTGTGTGTACAATGTTCTGAAGAATTCTATTTTGTTCCTTGAGGTTGGAAGCGGGGTGTCTTTTTGGTCTATTCAGACCTTCCGATGGTTGGCAAAGGCCCACTCACCTTATAGACAGTTATATGTTACATCCAGAGTTCACCAATTTAAATGTTAATCTCATCCTAAAACACCCTCCAAGTTGACATATAAAATGAAACATCACAATAGAAAAAGGTCAAAATATATTCACCTAATTTATAAAGCATACTTAAAATCCCAATTTCTAACAAGATGAGGATAACATGGGGATAGAAAAGCATCAGCCTGCTTCATTTATGATTATAGATATGAAATTTCCAAGTAAAATATTAGCTTTAAGGGGTATTAAGAATGTTTAATGTGTGTTTAAATTAGAAAAATAGCAATCATTTTTTTATTCCAAAACAAATAATTACCATCAGAGGCAAAAATAGTTCACATGCTAAAGATATCTTTTGCACACAAACAAAACATGTGCCAAGAATCTAAGTCATCTATTCAAACATAAAGATTATATTGTGTTTTTTGACACCTACATATTGAAAGCATTTTGACAATTGGAAAAAAGGAATTTACACACCTAATAAGTAATTTTTGCTTTATTTTGATATAGAACAAGAAATCTATCCTTTGGGTGATTAATCAGCTACTCTAAGATTTTTGTTTTTCAGTTTTTAGATTTTTTAAATCAAATCTGTGTAAAAAGAGACACATATATTTTTTATTGAATGTTTCCCTTTACAAAAGGATGTTTACTTCCACATTATTTGACTCCAAGAGTGTGTTAAAATTTATCACATTCCCCTATGTTTTATCCCTACAATGCACACATGATTTAATGTCTTAAAATCTAGTAATGTAATTTGCCACAAAAGTTGTGTAGGGGAAAAATATTACATAATAATTTTTCCAACAGAAACAGAAAATAATTCAATAAATCTAAACACCAACTCATGATGAAAAAAAATCATTCAAAACTAAGCAACTTGCTTTATTTATTAAAATTATTTACCAAATGTGTTTGTGTTTATTATATGAACTACAAATGTGATACTTATGAGAAAAAAAATAACATGATTCATACTACCTTTAAGAAAAAAAATGTACTTTCTTATATGCTACTTCATGGCTTACATAATAAGTCACAGGAAACAAGAAATAGAGGTATAGGATCCAAATGATAGAACCAAAATTGTCTTTACTTAAAAAGGATATAAATCATTGTACATACAGCCCTATACATTCAACAGTTACTCTATCCAAGATCAAATTTCAAAACTCAACTGTGTTCTAAGATTTTTACTTCTCATATGGCCGATTACCTCTTGTCAGACCAATTTTCCCTGAAAACTAAAAACAGCAGCCAAAACATTTTAAAAAGCTGCTCGATAGCACAGGGGAATGACCAATAGCAAGTAGATATTATCAGGGAGGAGGGAAGTTGACATTTTGAAGAAGGAAATGGCATCAAGTGAATTTCCTGTGTTTATAGCTTTTAGTCTAAGGACAGGCTGTTGAACTGCATTAGAAAAATATGTATTATAGAATTATAGACTTGAAACTTATGCAATTTTACTAACTATTGTTACACCAGTCCATTTAATAACAACAACAAAAAAGAAAATGTGCTGGTTTGAAGAATTAAAGTTCTGGGTTGTGGAAATCTCAGAAACTAGAGATTGAGGCAATGAAATTCAAGAAAGGGAAGAGCCAGAAAGATGAAGTCTCAATTGCTACAAATTCTGCCCAAAGTATTGACTAACACATAAACTGTAAATTCATGGGGAGATTAATCAACAAGGATTTTAAAGTAATCAGTATAGCTATACTCAATGAAGTATGGAAAAATACGGTCATAATAAATGAAAAGTAATAAAACCTCAGCAGAATAATTAGAAAATACACAAAACAACCACATGAAAATTCTAGAACTGAAATATACAACATCTAATTAAAACATTCTATAGACATATTCAATAGGAAAATGGAGACACTAGAAGAGTCAGTTTATTGATGATTAATCAATAGTAAGTATGCAATCTGAAAAAAAGAATAAGGGACTGATCCCAGTTTCAGATTTGAATGAAAAGAGGTTGGAAGTCACCACTTCTGTCCTTCCTAAAAGAAGAAACTGAGATAACTAAAAATCAATGACTTAGATGAAATGGATCAACTTCTTGAAATATCAAATTACCAAAACTCATACAAGAAGCAATAGATAATCTGAATTAGCTTATACCTATTAAAGAAATTTAATCAGTAATTAATAACTTTCTAAATAAGAAAGCATTATAAGCAAATGTCTTCAATGATGAATACCACCAAACATTTAAGGAAGACATTAAAATTAATGATAACTTTCTATAATATCTTCCTGAAAACAGAAGCAGAGGGAGCAGTTACTAACTCATTGTATGAATCAAGCATTATCCTAATACTGAAACTAGATAAAGACAAGACAAAAAGGGAACATTACAGAACCAATATCTCTCATGGACGTAGATACAAAAATCTTCAGCAATTAGGAAATTAAATCTGAAAATTTATAAAAATAACGATACATAATAACAAAGCGGGACTCGCTCCAGTAACACAAGGTTGTTTCAACATTATAGAGTCACAAAATGTAATCCATCACATCAGCAGGCTAAAAAGGAACAATCTTACCAATATGTGCAGAACATGTATTTGACAAAACCCAATACCTATTCATGATAATCTCTCAGCATAGTAGGAATAGAAGGACCTTTGTTAACTTGATAAAGAATATCTCCAAAACATCACAGCTAATACGGTATGTAATGGAGAAACTGAATGTTTTCCCCTAAGATCTGGAACAAGGAAGAATGTATCCTCTCATTACTCATATTCAATATCACTCTGGAAGTCCTAGCTAATGCAACAATACAATAAAAGGAAGTAAAAATATACATATTGGGAAGGAAGAAATAAAACTGTCTTTGTTCACACATGTCATGATTGTCTATGTAGAAAATCACAAAGAATAAAAAAAAAAGTGGTTGTAGCAAGGTTGTAGGATATGAGGTTAATACTACAGAATTCAATAGCTTTCTGGCATACCAGCAATGAAAAATCAGAAATTGAAATAAACATATCAGCAACAAAAAATGAAATACTTAGGTATAAATATCACAAAATATGTACAGGATTAATATGAGGAAATCTCAAAACTCTGATTAAATATATGAAAGAAGTTCTAAATAAATGAGGAGATAGCCCATGTTAATCAGTGGGACAACTCAGTATTATACAGATATCAATTCTTTCCAATGTGACCTATGGATTAAGCTCAATCCCAGTCAAAATCCTTGCAAGTTATTTTGTGGATGTCAACAAATTGATTCTGAAATTTATATGGAAAGGCACAAAATCCAGAATATCATAAATAGTATTGAAGAAAAACAATTTATATGGAGCACTGACTCTAACTGACTTCAAGATTATATAAAGCTACAGTAAGCAAGATAGTATGGTATTTGTACAATAATAGACAAATAGATTAATGGAGCAGAAGAGAGAGCTCACACAAATATAGCCAACTGATCTATGGCACTGGAGCAAAGGTGATAGATAAAATGGAGAAAGGACAGTCATTTCAACAAATGGTGCTGGAACAATTGGATATTCATATGTAAAAAGTAATAAATATAGATACAGGTCTTACACTTTTCACAAAAGTTACCTGAAAATGGATCATCGGCCTAAATGTAAAGCTATAAAACTTCTAGAAGATGTTGTTAAGAGAATGAAAACACAAGCCACAGACTGGAAGAAAATGTTTGCAAAATAAAAGATGTGTATCCAAAACATGAAAAGAATTCTTAAAACTTAACAATAAATAAATAAATAAATAGCTAATTAAAAATGAGCAAATGATCTGAACAGACATTTCACCAAAGATGTGTAAAAGGAAAATAAGCACATAAAGAAATACCTAACATTTATCATATGTATTTATCATAATCATATATCATTGGGGAATTACAAACTAAAACAAGCACTGCATACCGATTAAAATGGCTAAAATCTAAAAAATCCACAGTACCAAATTTTGCTGAGAGCAACAGGAATTCTCATTCATTGCCAGTGGGAATGCAAAACCATACAGCCACTTTAAAAGAGACCTTGGCAATTTCTTGCAAAACTAAATATACTCTTAGCGTACAGTTCAGGAAAGATACTTTTAGTTATTTATCTAATTGAAAACTTATGTCCGTACAAAAAACCTGCACACAAGTTTTTAGAGCAAAAAACCTGCAGACAAGTGTTTAGAGCAACTTTATTAAAACTTCCCAAAACTGGAAGAAACCAAGATATCCTTCAGCCGGCCAATGATAAACAAACTGGTATATACAAAAAATGGAATATCACTCAGCAATAAAAGGAAATGATATACGTATATAAAGCCATGAAAAGACATAGAGCAACCTTAAATGCATATTGCTAAGTGAAAGAAGTCAATCTGAAAAGGATACATTTTGTATGATTCCAAATGTATGACAATCTGGGGATGGCAAACAATACAGAAAATAATAGAACCATTGGTTTTAGGGCTTTGGAGAAAGTACAGGAGGCACAAATAGGTGAAGTACATGGATAGGGTGATGAAACTATTCTGTATGAGATGTAATAGTAGATATATAAGGATATGCTCATGTCAAAACCCAGACAATTGTACAACATAAAGAGGTATCTTTTATTGCAACTGTTTATTAAAATCAACAGTGGTTCATCAAATACAAAAAAAAAATCACACTAAGGCAATATGCTAATAACAGGAGAAACTGAAGATGGATATATGGAACTCTGTAGTATTTGGCCAATATTTATGTACATCTTAAAGTGTTCTAAAAATAAAACCTATTAATTTAATAAAGAAGGAGAAAGACTGAAAAAGTGGAGAGTCAGAGACTTGTGGGACAAAATAAAATGTATAACATACAAGTATGAGAATATGGATACATATGCTCATTTCAGAATTATTAATAAAAGTCCTAAATTGAAAACATGTAAATATCCATCAAAAATTGTATAAATTTATATACTATATCTAGTCAATGGTATATAGTAAAAAAATATATACTACTAAATGCAACCCCTGGTTTTAATATCACAAAAATAGTGTTAAAAGACAGACTCTGAAATTAAAATATCCATATTGAATAATTCAATAGATATAATATTAAAAAAAATGGCAAAACTAACTTTGGTGGTTGAAATGATACCATAGATTATCTTGAGTTGGGCAATGAGTGGATCTGGAACTGGGGAATGTTATTAGGATTCTGGTAATACTTTTTAAATTCTGGCCATCTTTGTTTTGTAAAAATGGATCGGGTAGATTTGTTCACTTTAAAACATTTATATTTTATTTCTACAAAAGGTAAATAATAAAAATAAATTCTTATTACAAAAATTTAACATAGGTCTATGAAATAAATTGAAATTCACTTATGACTCAAACCTGTACCACCAGGTATATTAATTATCATGCTGTATATTGTCCTACCTCTTTCCATCCATTTTCTATTCAATAATAAGTTCAATTTCTCTATATATACTTTGCTTTTTTATGATTATTTTCAGGGTTACACATTTAGATATGGATCACCAAGAATGAGGGAAGGATGAATTATTTATTGGGTGGAATTGGAAAAACTGGCTCTCTATATGGAGAAAAATTAAATTGATTGTTTGCCTTTCACTCTATAAAAAGGAGAACTTTAGGTAGATAAAATATCCGGATGAGAATGAAAAAAAGTGTAAAGGCATTAGAAAAAAAATTAAGAGAAAAACTTTTTGTTCTGGGAATCAGCTCTTAAAGGACAAGTATAGAACAAAAATAACTGATGGATTCAAGTTAAGTATTTCTATTAGGAATGATAATTTAGACAATGTTCAATGACTTCCATCAAATTGGAAGGTTTTTGTCCTTATATTTATGGTTGTTGATAAATTGATATATAATTGTGTTAAAAAATCTGAAAATCAGTAAGAAAAGTGAAGAACACCTATTAAAATGGATAACTGATATAACTATACTTTTATTATAAAGGGCAGTTTTGAATAGCCAAATATATATTAAAAGGACCTCCAGTCTTTCTCATAAACAGAGAAATGCAAATTAGAACAATTAAGACAACTTGGTTGCCCTTCACAAAGCAAACAATGGAAAACCTGGATGATACTAGATGTTACAGAGGTGGAATGCAAATGTGAACCTTTACGCATTGTTGATGGGATTACTGATTGCTGACTGACATAGGCATCTAGCAAACAATTTGCCAATGGTTAGTGAATTTGAGCATGTTTATATCTTTGACCTCACTAGTCCAATATAGATAGATGATAGACAGATGATGATAGATAGATAGATAGATAGATAGATAGATAGATAGATAGATAGATAGATAGATGATAGATAGATATCCCAAAGAACTTTAAAAACATAAAAAGGAAAGAAAACACATATGAATATGAATAGGTACGTTCACTAGAGCACTATTTGTGCTGTCAGGTAGTTGGGGATAATTCAGATTATGGATGAGTACAATGTGAGGATTATATTTTGCTGCGTATAATGGGCTCCTGTGTATAATGTGCACCAATATTTTTGGCCCAAACTTTCAGGGAAAAACATCTTATGTTTTAATTTTTTGATTCAAATTTCTATTTGTTTACACTTAGGTACTTGTTTTTGTATTATAAAGGAATGTTAGCATTTAGTTTTTAACATGTTATGGTACAAGAAATTTTATGTAGCAAATAATCACAAAATACAAGAACAGATACAAAGTACACGAAATTGTATGTACCGGTAACAAATTTATGATATTTAGTCATTATAGAATGCCAAGAACTCTCTGTTGTTGCAATTTCGCCATAAATTAAACAAAACTGATTATCGTATTCCAGGGTATTACTTTACACAGGGATGTTGTTATTGATTTCTAGGGGTACACTTTTAACTTATAAACATAAATAAAAGAATTAAAAACATTTATATAGATCCGGAAATAGTACTATCCATGTATAATGTGCATCCTTATTTTTCCCTCACAAACTTGGGCCAAAAAATGCACATTATATACAGCAAAATATGGTATGTAATTGGACACTATACAACAATCATAAACAATGATTTACAATACATTCAGCAATATTTAAAGGTATTAAGAACAGTGTTAAAAATAAAATGACTATTATTTATAAAATAACAACATTTTTATTAGGTCGGTGCAAAAGTAATTGTTGTTTAAAAGGTTAAAAATCATTGCGAAAAACGCAATTACTTTTGCACCAACGTAATAGTCAAAAAACATACACAAATAATATATATGTTGCAAGGAAAGATATATTTCTAAGACACATATTAATGTATCTGAGTAGGTGAGAGGATTCCAATGGCAGTGGAAGTGAGGGATTAATGGGAGACATCATAAAGTAAAACAAGATCCAAAGGCTTATCTTAAACTAATTCCTGCAACTATTTTTCTATTCAGTAACTACTTAATGAGTGTCTTTCCAGTGTTAAGCAGTGTTGTGAGCACTAAGAATATGGCATTGAAGAAGACAGCTAAAGTCCTATGAGAGAAAAAACAAAAAAACAAAAAACAAAAAAACAAACTGGTTATGTGTTTTGGGCACTATTTTAAAATGGTCAAAAGACTAGAACAGGACTTTACAAAACAGAATACACCCAAACCACTAATAAATGAGTGCTTAACTTGTTATTGAAATTAACTTGAAATGCAAATTAAAAACACAATGAGATACCAATACACACCTACTAAAGTGAATAAAATTTTAACAATGATTGGCAATATCAAGTGTTCGAGAGGTTATGGTTAGATCACTTCTACATTGCTGCTAGACATGTAAACTTGGCAGTTTCCACTGGAATGATATACATGTCTACTCTGTGATCCAGTAATTCTACTCCTAGGTATATACCAAGAGAAATAAATGTGTATGGCCAGCAAAAGACTTGTAGAAGAATGTTCAGAGCAGTTTTATTCACAATAGCCCCCCCCCCAAGAACAATCTAATGATTATTAACAGATAGAAGAATAACAAATAGGGGTTCTTTTTCATGAGCTATGAAATAGTGCTTTTCAGTCAGTGAAACACAACAAAACAACAAAGAACTAAAAAGAACCAGTTACTGGTAACTGCAACAATATGCTCTATTTCACCAATATTATAATGAGTGAAATAAGCCAGATACAAAAGAGTATACACTGTATATTCCCAATTATATAAAGTTCAGTGAGAGAGAAAACTAATTGATGTTCATAGAAGTATGATTAGTGGTTATCTTTGAGGGGGGTATGAACTGGCAGAGCACAGTGAAAAATTATGAAGTGCTAGAAATTCTCCATTGTTTGGGGTGGTTACATAAATAAATATACATACATATGGGAATGTGTGCTTATAATCATAAAATATACCTTTAAGATTAATGTACCATAAGTATGTGTGTGTTTATATATACATCACGGAGAGAAAGAGATTAGTTTTGGAGTGTAATTATCTTACGGACTAGTCCTGGAAATGGAAAATAGGAGTATCATTAACATAATTATTCATCAGAGATTCCATTTAATTCTTTCTTAAAAGTAGGTCAAATTTCTTCATGATAAAAAAGTTTGAAGATTATATTTCTAATTTTCTTCAGACAGTTTTTGTGCTGTTTTTCACTGTTTATTAAATGTCAGGTGGATTTTAATGTGTTTGGTTCTACACACTATGTGAGGATACAGAAAAAAATGCTGAGGAACAAAAAAGAAAAACTATGGAAAACAGAAATTTTGAATACAACAAAACTTATTAGCTGTGCTTAGGGCATGTTTTTAAAATATCTCAGTATAATTAATGCTCGGTTTTGCTGAGAATCAGTGTGTGGCTTTTGCAACTATTCTTGTAGCATAGAATACTAAAATAGTGCCTCTAAAACGCAAAAAAAAAAAAAAAATCAAACACATAAATCTGTTGTGACATTGTGAGAGATCACTACTCAGAAAACTACAAAATGTTACCGAGAGAAATTACAGTGTTAGCGAAAAAATTTATTGAAATGTATCTTTGGGAAGACCAGAAAATACATAGGATGGACAGAAAGAAGCAATGATGTGCCTTTTCACCATTTGGGAATGACTAAAAGAAATCACATTAAGTAGAATACCACATGGGTCGCTAAGTCCATTAAAATTTACTCTAAATTTCTAAATATCTTTGAAGATTCAAAACAATAGAATTCAGATTGCATTCTATACAATCCAAGGTGAATGAGGTAAAGCATATCATTCAATAAGCACATAACTGTAGTATTCCCACTTATAGTTGTTTCATAAAAATACACAAAATGGAATATTTATAGTCCTTGAAAATCCAACTACTTGCTTATTACGTATTCCTGCTTGCCTTTTATGTACCTTCAGATATGTTATTCCTTAAGTAATAGCGTAAAGAATGGAAATACAAATAAGACATGGGCAGGCATATTTTAGAGAACCTTTGGATATCGCCAGTTAAGTGTTTAAAATAATTAACATTCTATTGTTTGATGGCAACATGTAGAAACCGAGTCGAGTTAGTCAATGAGGATATAATAGAACATTTTGTCCTTCCTAATGTTAGTTGGCTTTTTGATAGTTGGAGTTTCTGTTTTTACAATTCTTTATGGAATATAATGCTAATGGAACTATGAAATTCTAGAAATCTTACCAAGACATTCTGTAGACATTATATAGAATGATTTCTATAGAAGCTAAAAAAAATTGGGCAACCAAGACAGATTAAGAGCATGAACATATATTAAATGATGCAGGTCAATGCTCTACATTTATTTATTTTCTGTTCAGAATATGACCAGAGGAAGGGTTTTAAGCCTCAACAGCAGTAGGGTAAAAATTAATTCTCTTATTGCACTTTGATAGATGCCACATTTTAAATTAAAATAGTAATTTATATAGGTTACAGGTGCCAAGTGGATATGGAATAGCTTTAAGTACTAGGGAGTAAAAGAAATGAGTCTACCTTTAAAACCATAAAATAAAACAGATGTAATTACTGACAATAAAGTAAAATAGAAGTTCCTGATATTACTGAATCATTTTTAAAAATTAGTTCAAAATATATTCCTCAAGCGCTGATATGTATGTTTTAAACAATAAATATTTTTAATGAAGGGATATATGGCAAAATCATAAGATGGGAAACGTAGCAATACAAAATTAAAATGAGAAAAGACTCAAAGGAATGAAAGAATGGGAAGAAAACAGGATTAAACAATATAGCATTATCTTAGTGTGCTGTTTCAAACAAAGCACAATGTTTATATATATTCCATCTTTGCTAGAGAAGGATGATAAAGCAGATCAAGAAATGTTTGTAAAGATAAGATTGCCCTTGAAAAAACTAGAGCAGTGCTGACACTGACCAGCCTACAAATTTCTAAACTACTTAAGAACGAGGGACTTTCACATCCAAAAAAATGAATTGCCTCCATGCAGAAATGTGTAAATGAACAAAGGAGATGACTTTAGGAGATGAACCAGTGAAATCCCAAACAATCTTATTCTCAGTGAGGAAAATAGACATACATTGCCCTTTTCATGCCCTGAATTATGATCCCATGGTAACTTTAAATGTTCTCTCAGTCCAAGTATATTTGAAAAGACGTTTATAAATGCTGATTGTCTTACTTCAAATATTTTATGCAAAATCCTCAGGATTTGAAACTCCCTTTATGTTTTAGGCCTACTTAGTATCATAATTTGGGGGAAGACTAGTGTTTTTTGTTTTTTTTTTTTGTTTGTTTGTTTTTTTTTAATCATTAAATCAGTTCCAGCTCTCTCAGATTCCATGTCAAATGCTATAATGAGTAAAGCAATATAACAAAAAAGATTTTCAGGAATATTTCATGTTTCTATTTTAATATAAGATTAACTGTCCCTTAGTCTTATATACATTTGAGTAAAATAAATATATCATTATAAAACCTGAGTCAGCTCTCATATACCAGGCTCCTACTTTTATGTCTCACATCAAAGATGTTCTACATAAGGCAAAACAAATAAACTCTAATGAGAAATTGGTTGCATTTCTTCCCTAGTCACAAATAAGAATTTATTTGGGAATGATCTGACTTGCTTAATTATCTATATTTCTCAAGCTCCCTTGATATAGATGTGGCCTCATGTAACAGTTTGGCCAATTAGAAACAGGCTAATGTTATTAGAAAGAATGTTTTCCTCAACCTCACAATGACTTTCATTCTGTCTGTGGAGTGTCAAAGGACAGACTTTCTCTCTTAAATAGCAGGGAGGACTGACAAATGCTCACAATTGCCTATTTCTTATCCTCTGCTTTGTCTTGACCATATATTAATCAGGCTTTTCTCCTCCCTATGGACCCCTAAACTCTGTGTGCTCCCATCATGTTTAAACACTGAAAAGAAAAACGACAATGGAATCTGTCCGCTTTCTCAGCTTCTCCTAGAATTTGACTGACCACAACAAGAACCTTTTCTCATCAGACCCTACTGGTCATTTTTCCTTGTATGTCCAGCTTCTCCTTAAAGGATTTTCTTATCTCTAATATCTCCTTGTTTATCCTATACAATGAAAAGTTGTTTTTTGTTTCACTGATTGTAAGATGTTTGCACATTTTTGAGATTGGAGTGCCTTTCCTATAGTAAGTTCTTTCTTCTGAATAAAACCTGTCATTTCTAAGTCTGGATTTTTTTTTCTTTTTTTAATTGACAGCAGTATTAATTGCAACACAATTTGTAATACCAAAAGTAAACAATAAACATAAAGAAGGGGGAAAATACTTAAATATCTATGAAGAAGAAGAATGGGGAAATAAAATTGTGGATTATTAATTCATAAAAAGGAATAATATTCAGGAGACAAAATGACTGAACTAGAGCTACATGAATTCTAAAGCAACACATCTTGAATACTACATATTGTAAAAGAAGGAAAAAGAAAATGGGGGAGGCGTGACAGTTCAACATGATGCAATTTATCAAAAGCCTAAAAGTTTCCAAAATAATATATATTTTATGTTTATACATATACATACGTAGTAAAAGTAATAACATATACTTAGGCACCAACTCTGTCTGAGCAGAAAGGGAAGAGAATGGGCAGGGAGACAAAATAGGTATTAGTTGTGTTGGTAAATCATTTATTTCTGAAGAATAAAATACAAATATAGCACAATGTCAGTATGTCTTAAATCTGGGTGACAGGTACATGATAATTTATTATGTTGCTCTTTGCATGTTTTGTAAATTATTTCATAATTATAAACCCAATAAACATAGAAGTATACTAGAACACCAGGGACTGCTGACAGGGAAATAATTCTCTCAGAACCAATATTCCCTAAAATGCAAATGCAAGAACTTTCCCAGGAATCCTGGCCCTGTATGTACCAAGGGAGGGATCCACAGAAGAATTCCTGTGTCTTGCAGACAAATTTCTTTGGAAGCCTAGGCTAATTTTCTCATTGTTTTGACTCACTTATTAAAAGCAGAAATTGTACACGTATGGGTATTTCCAACAACTTCTTTTTATTTTATTTAAAAATAAAATTCAAGCACAGATAATTTTTAATTAAATGATGGTTTCAGAAAGGGATGTTTCTATATGTTACTTAGTTTGGTCACTTATTTCAAATAAGGGATTTTGCTAATGGAGAGTACAAAATCATCATAGACCTTCATTCCATCCGCTTGCACTGGACAGAATAATATCAATGCATGATACTGAAGGGCAATTACCTTAAAAGTTTAGATCATATGCCCTTAAAATAATATTTTAAAATTATGTACCTTTTCAAATATTTAAAAAGTATTTTATATATATTTATTCTATTTTCCATCAGATAAAGAAAAAAAGTTTTCCACAATTTAGATCCAAGTAGGATAAAATCAGAACCTCACATTTATAAAATACTTCTACATGTATTACTGCCTTTATTGTATACAACAAGCCTGAGAAGTGGAAGACTAACGAAGTTAAGTAAACCCGTATTTATAAACTTATTTAGTGACTGACATAGTCAAGGATCAATTGAGTGCATTTCTAACCAAAGTTATACCTTCTATAATAAATAATTTTAAAAAGCTATGTCTTTGCACAGCCTTTTTTTGTTTTGTTTTGTTTTGTTTTGTTGTTTTGTTTTACAATTGAAGTTTATTCCCTTTGACTTCCCCCCCCCAAAAAAAAAATATATATATAAATATATAAAACACTTTTTAAAGTTATAAAAAAGTTATATATATATATATACATATATACATATGTATATATATATATAACTTTTTAAATATTGGAGAAGGTACATATTATATTAAATATATAATATATAAAATATATAATATGCATATTATATAATATATAATTGTGGACTTAAATAGATGCTGGGAATGTGTTTTTTGGAGTCAGTTAATTCTGTGGTTTCCTGATTTTGTTTTTATGCCATTTCAGTACTTGTAGATGAATTCAAAGGAATTCAATTTAGTCCAAATACTTTGTTTTTGTTTTGTTTTATATTAGCAATATACGAAAAAATATATGTTCAGGGCCGGCCCGGTGGCGCAGGCGGTTAGAGCTCCGTGCTCCTAACTCCGAAGGCTGCGGGTTCGATTCCCACATGGGCCAGTGGGCTCTCAACAAAAATAAATAAATAAATAAATAAAAAATATGTATAAAAAAAATATCTTAAAAAAAAAAAAAAAAAAAAAAAAAAAAAAAAAAAAGAAAAAATATATGTTCATTGCAAGCATAAAGAGGTAGATATAACTTTTCCCTTGTTGGGAAACTTAACACCCCAGCCGCTATTTTCAAAATTTGGTGTATACAATGTCTTGGAACTTGTTGGAAACATAATTTACTGAAGTAAGAAATCGGATATTATATATCAGATGTAATTAAATAATAGAATTAATGAAGGTATGCTAAGAAAATAAAATTTTCCTTGCAAATGAGACCATTCACAACATTTTCTAAATTATTATAAGAAGACCATGGTTCACACTTCCACAATACATTATTTTGCGAGTCAAAGGGAATAAACTTCAATTGTAAAACAAAACAAAACAAAACAAAACAAAAAAAAGGCTGTGCAAAGACATAGCTCCTTTAAATTATTTATTATAGAAGGTATAACTTTGGTTAGAAATGCACTCAATTGATCCTTGACTATGTCAGTCACTAAATAAGTTTATAAATATGGGTTTTCTTAACTTCTTTAGTCTTCCACTTCTCAGGCTTGTTGTATACAATAAAGGCAGTAATACATGTAGAAGTATTTTATAAATGTGAGGTTCTGATTTTATCCTACTTGGATCTAAATTGTGGAAAACTTTTTTTTTCTTTATCTGATGGAAAATAGGACATTATTATTTCCCTAGGAAAAATAATTTTAACATCTTCAGTGCTGTAACAATGGACATTATATTTTGTAAATAATTTTGATAATACTATTTTTACCTAAAAGAATATGTGTATTTATATATGTATTATATTATTCACAGGAGTAAACTGTGTGTGAGTGCATGTTTGTGTTCTTGGAGAAAACACCAAAAAATGAAGTTAGACTCATTAAAAAATATGTAGCAGTTAACAGTTAAAAAAAAGGTAACAAAATAAAAGTTTGATCCGTAGAAATTTATTCAAGTGTTATTTTTCTCAGGAATCTTGGTCAATAACAAACAAACAAAAAGTTTGGATGGGGAGGTAAATACCAATAAATCAACAAAATAAAAATAGGCTATTGAGTACCTAAGATATCTGTCAAAATGCTTTCATTTAGATTCAGAGAAAATGTACTATTTATGGGCCATATGATTCTCAGCTTCAGAAAACTTAGCAAGTACAAACTAAAGAAAAATGAGAGTCTTACAATGATAAACATAGCTTGGTCAACAAAAAGAAAAACATAGATATTGGTGGAGAAAAAGTGAAAAAATATAAATTTGAAAATAAAATATAATTTTTTGAATTAAAAAATATATTTGAGGTCAGATATTATATAATAAAATCACCAAATGGCATCAAAAACAATAGCATGTGGATTTAATAGTGATGATCTGAGATTATCAAGTAAATGTAAAAAATATGTTTACTGTTCAGAATTTGAAAGTAACACTTAGAGAAATTTTAATGTACACTGTAATAGAAAACCAGAATAACATGTTTTGTAACCATACAAATTTGGGCAAAATTGGTTTGACTGAAATTCTCCATCCAACACTCTTCCAAACATCTTTTGCTGTGGGGATGGGGGATGGGTGGGACAATGTGGAGAGGGAGTGGAGGTGGAGGAGAGACTAGGAAGGTAAACAGCATGCAATCCAGACTCAGTAAGGAGAGGCAGGAAGTGGAGTTCCCTGTCTCCAGTATTTTCTGTTTTATATCCCTACACCAGGCCAATTTGAAAATCAATGTTTTAAGAAGATTTCAGAAGGATTGATGCTACTCTCCTTTAAGTTTCACCCAGCCAGAAAACTCAGAGTCATCCCATTAATATTTATGTACATATAGAAAACACTATATGTACTCGGATGTTCACTGAAGCTATATTTCAGGTGGCCAAGATGGAAACAACCAAAGTGTCCTTTGACAGATGATTGGATAAAGAAGATGTGGTATATGTACATAATGGAACACTATTCTGCCATAAGAAAAGATGAAATACTATCATTTGTGACAGCATGGATGGATAGTGAGATTATCATGCTAAGTGAAGTAAGTCAGACAGAAAAAATGAAGAGCCATATGATTTTACTCATATGTGGGATATAAAACTGAAAGCTCCTTTGTTGCTTTCAGCTTTATATCCCACATATGCTTAAATACAAACAACAGTCAAGTGGTTACCAGAGGATGGGGTGGCGGGGGCGGGTGGTAGAAGAGGGTAAAGGGGATCAAATATACGGTAATGGAAAGAGAACTGACTCGGTGGTGAACACGCAATGTGATATAGATGATGTATTATAGAAACGCACACTTGAAACCTATGTAATTTTACGAACCATTTATCATCTCAATAAATTTGATTAAAAAACAAAACAACAAAAACAACAACAACAACAAAACCCGAGATAACACTACCACATAGCTCAAAACTACAGGCAGGACTGCAAATGCCTGGAACCCCCAACCAGCTACTTACACAAGTTTCACTAGTACATTTCACTAATCTTATAATAAACATAACCCCATGTTTAAGTTTTGTACTTTGTGAACCCTGCTTATCATTTGCAATGGATGTGTTTTTGTGCCCCATGCCACAGCCCCTCATCCTAACTCTCATTTTACCTGCAACTGTGTTTAATAATTCCCATGCTGGAAAAAAGCATTCCACCTTTAAAGCTGGGCAAGTCTCTCCCATTTGTGTGTGTGTGTGTGTGTGTGCGTGCGTGTGTGTGTGTTTGTCAGAGTCTTCTCCAAACCATGGAATCTTGCTCAAATTCATACAGGGCAATTGATAAGTGCATGAGATTTAACACACGGTGGGTGGAGGGAGATGGGAAGTTGGGAGGCATTCCTGGGCAAACTAGTATATAAATGTCTCAGTCTCTCATGGTAGTGGTTCCCCAATGGGACTGAGTCCCAGTTTCCCATTTAAGTAACTAGCTCATTAATGGACACTTTATTTTCTCTTAGTTTTTACCTCATCTCACTCTCCATTTCCCTTATTCTTGCTGCCAGGTATCAGCTGCTTAAATAAACTGCCTGCTACCTTGTCTTTGTTGCAGGTTCTGATTTGGGAGGGACTCAGCTGAGTGACAGCTGAGATTCACTGTATATTTTTGGTACTTGAAGGTCTAGCTCTAATTACCTAAAAGTGCTTCTTCTAATTGCATATTACTTTTACCTTAGAAAAATCAAAACAAAATGGAATGGTAGTTACAGAGAAATTGGCAGGAACGTGAGATAGTTAAGAGAGGTTTCAATGTGTCTTAATATACCCTATGTGGTTTGGGGCCCACCTACTTTTCTGATTTTATTGTTTATATTCATATCTCCTGTTTATTGTATCCTATATTATCTGTACACTTTCTTCTTTTGGGCTTTTCCGTTTGCTGTTCTTTTTTCAGGAACATTATTACTTCATCATTCAACTATCTGCTCTTTTTACACTCCTCAGAGAAGCATTCCTTGAATAAAAGAGTCACTCTGTTTCTTTATATTTCCTTGCTCTACTTCATTTTTCTTCATACCCCTTAGGATTACCTGACATTTTGTTATATATATTTTGGTATGTTCATTATACAACACTTTCTGATACTATAAGCCTCCTAGAACATAAATATCTCTCTGAGGTAAGGTAACACCATCCCAGATCTCTATAATTTTTGGTACACAATGCCTTGGCAATCAATAAGAAATTACCAAGTAGATTTCTCAGGATATAATCAGGAGACAAAGTACACATACTTTACAAGTTTAATAATTAAAGAACTAAAGACTATAACAGGGTATTAGCACAAAGAGAGACTGACTACCAAGTTATAAAGAGAACTCTAAAGAATGCAGGAAGAGCAGATATTGGGAGCTGTCACTACCCCTAGAACTGAGACAGAGCACCCTAAAGGAACAAATCCAGAAGACGGGTCTTGGCTCTGATGGTTGACCTCATTGGAGAGAGTAAGGCTATAGACAGTAGAATGGCAGGGAAGTTCTGTGGAAGATCTGTGATTGCAGAAATATCTAGGAATCCATCTTGTGGATTGGTGGAGGATGCCATATATGGGGAGACATTGTGCTATGGAAATCATCCTCTAGGCTGCAAGGGAAAACTGTGACCAAGGCAGTGGTACAAAAAGAGCTCACCACTGACTGTGGTGGTACATTAAAATGCTAGGATGTAGCATGCTGGAGGAAGTTGCCATGGGGAGTTGCTGCACATTGCTGACTGCCACAAATACAAAGTCAAGAGAGTGCACACCCAAGAGATCCTTTTTCTTCCAGGTCCACTGAATATTCTTCACTGACAAAGATTAGCTTTATTCCAGTTGGCAAGAGAGAAATGTTCCAGTACTACAGCACAGCGATTGTAGAATTTAGTACCTAGAGGCAATATATTTGTTAAATGGTATAGTTCATTCCTTTGGCTGCTTAACTTCCATATGTACCCTTCTGTGACATTTGAATTTCTGTATAAAACCAAAACTACTCTAGGTTTTCCACTAGCAAGATATAGCTACTTTTGTAAAAAGTGAAGTTCTCAAACTTGTCCCAAAATGTATAGTCTCAACAGTCACTGTATCTACAACTTTAGTTGTAGTGCCACTGAATATTCTGTTACCTGTGCATTAAATTGTAAAGCTAATTGTCAAAAATTTTATATAGTATTTTAATGGAAACAAAGACAAAAAAGAAAACAGCATTGACAAATAAGCGCATGCATATTATAAGCAAAAAGAAAAATGCAAAGCTGTTACAAACCTCCTTTCTTTAATTGATCAAAAGAGTTTGGTTGATATTTAGAGATACTTTCCTCTACCACTTATTCCCTATTTCCCCCAACATTATCCAGGACTTCAGTTGGTTGAGATTCTTTACCTGGTTGAACAACTCAAAACTTTATTCCCAAAGGTTCTGTATTTTTAAATTGTTATGCCTTATTTCAGTTGCTGTAGTTTTCCCTTAAACTTTACTGTTGAGCATATAAGTAGTAAGAGGGACCCTAGAGAATCCTCTGGATTGCAGATGTTGCTCTCTTTGCCCTATTATATATCAACAACTTGATTTTCCATTCGTAATTGGGAACAATCTCTTCAGCTAGTGGAAAAGCCCTCTCTCCTGCCTGTTGTCTCAGTAGCATAAAGATCAAAAATGGTTAGGTATCAGTCTGATTTTCCAATACCATGAAGTCATCACCGTGTTCAATGATTCAAGTATTACTCCTTGGGAACTGAGACTTCCTAACCAGCAAAGTTTAAGATTTCAGTTACAGGAAATAAATATTTTGATATTAGGTTACTGAGTATAACGGTAAGAAGAGCCACTCCCACTTCATGATTTGCAGACCCATGTACTCTGGTTATGGAGAGATAGCATCATAAAATGGTCTCCAATTCAAAGCATAAACTGTATCCTATAAGACATAGCTCTGTCCTTTCGGGGTGCTGTCTCCCAAATAATGACACAAAAGAGACAGCAGTAAGCCATTGCACCTTTTAATTAATCCAACTGCTTTGAAACAACGTGGTATATTTTAAGGTCACTTAATTTCACTGATATTAGCACATTGCTATACTTCATTTAGTAAAATAAGTTCCTTGATCAGAAGCAATGCTATATAGAATGTCCCTGTGGTTTATAAGGCATCCTCTGAGTTTTTGGAGGTTAGTGCTGCCAGAACATAACAGGCAAGGAAGGAAAATCCATATCTAGAATATGTGTCTTTTCCAGTAGGATATCATTACAATCCATAATGAAATTAATCTAATGTAATCAAATTGCCACACAATGACTAGCTTTGACATCCAGGCAATCATGACCAATTTAGGGTTCAGTGTTCATCTCAACTGTTAGAAAATTGGGCACTCAGCAGTGTCATTAGCCAGGCCATTCTCAGTAAAAATAAGAAAAAAAATTACATTATTGTTCAGCTCATGTGTAGCCTCTATTTTCCTGCCAACATGGCTATTTGTTCATAGATTCATTGTGCAGACAACAGGGTGCCTGAGGAAAGAGCCTGACTGACATCCATAGAGTGTGCCATTTTGTCCAGCTGATTATGAACAGCCTACCTTATATGGAATACTCTTGTTTGGAATTAACATGAGACACACATTTCTTCACTGTCTGTGACCATTCTGAGAGGTTCATCTCTATCTCTTTCCAATATTTCTTCATCACCTATTTTCTAATCCTGTTCTTTTCAAGTCTTTGACCATACAAAAAACCAGTTAGCAACTCCCCATGAATTAGCGTAGATTCATGTTTCTGCCCATTTCTTACTCAGACAAAGTGGGCGACCAAATGTAAATGCACTGTTTATAATTTTTTTTCCATTGGGAAGATTTCTTTTTACCACACTTCTTAAGGCTTATCCCCGAATGGGGCTACAGTGTCTTACCTGTTCACTTTTAGGTAATACTCAGATTTCACATAAAGCCACCTCCTAGCCAGGCTTAATGTTTCTTCCCCTTCCCCCCCCCACCCCCCATCTGTCACTGATCTTAAGGAACACCTCACATCCCAAAAACCTACTGACATAGATTGAAGGAGATGAGGCAATGACAAAAGTGTTGATATCAAAGGAGTCTGAGGCAACTTCTCATGAATCTTAGTTATACTGTCCAAATCCCTTCAATTTTTTTTAATCATAAAGAACTGAGCTGTGCTTCTCTTACTGTGCAAGCACAGTATAACATTTCTATTCACCAAGGACACTTTAAGTATCAATGAATCTGATGGATCCTAGGCCCAAGTGGTTGAATAGTTTGAAGTGCAGGTTAAACTTGTTGCAAAGTGTCCTCTTGCTCTGGTTCTCTCTTGAAACTGGCAGCTATTTGTGTGACTCTACATAGATCTAAGCAGTATACTCAAAAAAGGTATATATTGTCTTCATAATCCAAAAAAAAAGAAAATCTATTAATCTGCTTGCCTGTTACTGAAGTAGGAGGTATACGGAAAAACAGTTTGTCTTTTACCATGGAAAGAATATCTCTGCACGCGCTAGACCACCAAATTTTCAGATTGGAGAGAATGACCTGAGACTGCAATAAATTTCACCGAGATGTGGGGTCCTCTGAATTTTTGTATGGTTTCTCATCCACCTTCTGAGTTGTACATGTCTTAGTAAGTGATTTAAAATCATTGCTACTTCATGTTCTTCAGATCCAGTTAGTATAATATAGTCAATGTAGATGTCCAGTGTCATATTTTATGGAATGGCAAAATCATCAAGACGTCTGTGCACTATATTATGGTATAAAAGTGGGGAACTGACATCATCTGTGGTGAGACAGAAGATCTCACCTTGTCCTGGTCAGGTGATAGCACACTGGGTTTTTTTTTTTTTGTGTGTGTGCTCCTTGCAAAGTGATATGGGGGAGTGAAAGGCATTTTTTATTCTAGTAAATACACTACATCTGGAAGAATAGCTGCAATTGGACTCACTATCCAATTAAGTTTCTAATAGTACACTGTTACTCTCTAAGCTCTATCTAACACCTGCAAAGGCCCAACTGGTGAATTAAATGGGGGATAGATAGGCATCTATCCCACATGTGTTACTAAAGATTTTTGGACAAAGGAAAGCTAGTTTCCTCAGAAAACAAGGTACTTCTACCAGTAAGAAAGGATAAAAGTGATTTGAGGGTTCAAGATGGTTTTAGGGTTTCACATCCCTCTCTTTCTGAATCAGTGACCTCACCTTCACATAGGAAACTCTGAAGACTGAATTCAGACAATATAATTCAGCGACCAGTACAATTAGATTTTATAGTTGATTTTTCCGTAGTATTAGCCTCCCGGTGAAAGAAATAAGATTAATGTAGGCCTGTCATGGAAGTACGCTGTTTGTCAGACAGTTTCTGAAACTAAGATTTAAAGATCCAATCTTGTCATTTTCTTTCTGTAAGTGATCCTATGCCCTCACTTGATGTTTCCTACACCACAGTCCTTGTAGCCATCGCTACTGCCATGGAGGTCGAGTGTGGAATCCCACTGAGCTCCCAAGAGACTTGCTTCAGTGGTCATTTAATTTTAATTAACCAACCATAGTTTATAGCTTGATTATTTGTAATGTCACTTCATGTCATTTGTTACTAGGAATACGTTTCCCATGGACAAGGATTTCAGGACTGTGGTCAAGCCCACAGTTGTGATTAAACTAATCCTCAAATCCTATCTTCACAATACCAGTTCTATATTAGCCAGGGGCCAATCAGGAGCCACAAACCAGAGAGCAATTTGAATGGAGAAGTATTATTATCAAGAGTTACCGGTATTAATAATAACAGGGGATTGTAGTAATGGGGTATTAGCTGCTAAGGGTTAAAGAGAATCCTAAAGGACACAGCGATATCAGATGTAATAAGAGTCATTACCCTTAGTATTAGAGCAGAGCATACATTTAAGAAAAAAAACTTGAAAGATACTCCCCACTTTCAGACCTCCTGGACAGGGTACAGCTATGATCTACTAGGTGGTAAAGATATTCTTTGAATTGCAGGACTGGTGGTAATCTCTAGAAATCCATCCTCTGGGGGTTCTGGGAGCCCAACCACATAAAAGTTCTGTACTGTAGAAGTGGCTAGAAATCTACCTTTGAGGTGCCAGGAAAAGCCATCAGCAGAGACATGCTGTACCTGGAATCCACTGGCAGCTGGGGAGTGAAAGGGAGGTGTCTATCGGGAAATGGTATGAATGAAACTCACTGCAAATCAGTCATTATTAGTAGTACCCTGGAAAGATTTTCTCTAGGATTTTGGGTGGTATGGCTTATAGAGAGGTGACAGGCACTGATGACTGTTACTTTCTGCAAGAGGGTACACAGAGAAAGTAGGAAGAAGTACTCATCAATTGCTCTCTACTTACAAAGCTTAAAATAATACCACCTGGCAAAGAAATTTTCAGTATCACATGAAGAACAATTGGAGGGTATATTTGGAGCTGAGAGGCAATATACACCAGACATTACAAGAAACAGAATCAAACAGAAACAAATCAAATGCCCCAAAGCTAAAGAAAAACAGTAGCATAAGCTAACCAATGATGACACAGAAGATTTGGCATTGACAGCCTAGAATTTTATGATTACTAAGTTCAAAACAACAAAATATTGATAATTTTATGAAAGTACTGGACTCTATAAGAAAACAAATAGGTAGCCTAGAACTAAAAAGTATAATAATTAAAATTATTAAAAATGTAAAAAACACAAAAATTAAAAATTTACTAGATGGTGTTAATAATTATTTTTAAAAAGCATATAATTAGTAAACTTGAAAATAGGCCAGTAGGAAATATTCCAAAGGATACGAAAGAATGGAAAAGCCAGTAAAGCCTATATGAAATGACATGGTGAAAAAAAATTAACACATATTTAATAGAAGTCTCCAAAAGACAGGAAAGAGAAAGCTGGAAAGAAAAGAAAAAAAAAGAAGAAACACTGGCTTGCTTGACTTATCTGGAATGGATGGTACTAGTTTCAAATGATCTCTCTTGTAGTTCTAGAATCTGTCCTTTCATAGAAGACCAAGATGTCAATTGGTTTCATAGAAGACCAAGATGTCAATTTTCCCCACCACATTAAGATAATATGTGTGATTTCAGAATATGATAGACAGAAGTTGAATAGGTATGGATTTAGAGGATTTCGAAGATTGGAAAGCTCTTCTCCAGAACTTAGAGTGCCACTAAGATAATGTAATAGAATATCATAGTAATTACATCACAAAGGGATGGTTTTTTTTTGTTTGTTTTTTTTTTTTTTTTTTGGTGATCTGTGTTTGCCTTTCCTGTGGAGAGACCACCAGAATAAAAACTTCTACATCAATTATTTGAGTAAACTATAAATCTTACAAAACGGCAACGGTCAGTATCTTGAATGATGACTAATGATTTCATAATTATCTTGGAATAAATTACAATATTATTGAGCATATTAAAGCTTATGAAGATGAAGATGCTAGTATTTGCCTTTTTACGAGGTAAAATTAGGAGATGAAACCCACAAGTCACCAGCACCATATGTCAGTCTTTTCTGAGCAAATCTATTTCTTGTTCCCTTTCTTCAAGATTTCATTTATGGTAAAGGTTTTAACTTGGTAAGAAGTGTAAATTCTTGGGTTATAGATCCCCCTTTGTATTTAAGTAAATGCTAATTTGCAGACAGCCAATAAAAAGAAAAAAACATAATTTACATGGAGTTTAAACAAGAGACACAGTAGAAAATTGCCTATATATCCTAAAAGAGTTAGCCTTCTTTGACTCAGTCTCTGAAGTTATTAATAGAACATAACACAATATGAATAAAATATAACACAATATGACTCAAAAGATATTGAAATTGTTTACAAATTACTTGAAATGTAATTTCATCTTTCTGATTGTTGTCTATTAAGTATGTGGAAGAAAGAAATTGCCACTCAATATTTGAAACAACATGAGTTATTTTTTGCTCAGCAATGGAGAGTTGTGCTTTAAGACACAGTATCTCTGCAGGAGGAGTTCCAAGATGGTGAAGGAGATAAACACTGTGCCTGCTTCCTTCCATGAACACATTAAAATTACAACTAAATTATACAACAATCAACCCAGAGAACCATCTGAAGTCTGGTTGAACAGAAGTTTTATAACTAAGGATGAAAGAATAAGCCATGTCAAGACTGGTAGGAGGGGTGGAGATGTGAAATGGGCTGGCCCCCAACCTCTGTATGGCAGTTGAGAACCAGG
This sequence comes from Rhinolophus hipposideros, assembly GCF_964194185.1. Taxonomy (NCBI): domain Eukaryota; kingdom Metazoa; phylum Chordata; class Mammalia; order Chiroptera; family Rhinolophidae; genus Rhinolophus; species Rhinolophus hipposideros. The sequence continues at coordinate 40,887,406 of NC_138058.1, forward strand.
AGGGATATCTCAGCCACAGAGGTTCCTCTTGGAAAAACAATAAACCCCAGCTCCACACTGGCTTTCCCAGTCCAGAGTACTGGTGCCAGGAAAAGGAGCCCCCACAACAAGTGGCTGTAAAAAACAGAGGAGATTCTGACCATATGGGTGGGACAGAAAGCGTGGGAAACCCAGACATCCTCTTAAGCAGCCTGTGCACAGATTCTCTCACTTGCAGGCATTCACCTTGGGCTCTGGCAGAGGGAGAATTACTCGAGGGGCGTTGAAGCAAGGGTTGAAGGACAATCACCATTTTCCTTGTGTATGGGTCCTCCTCCCATGCAGCTGGCAGGCAGGAGCCATCTTTCCTGTGTTGAGCCCACCCCCCCAGGTCAAATCTGAATCTTATTGGCCTGGGTGATCTACACTGCTCCACTCTGCTGACACCCTGAGACCCGTTCCCATCAAACTTCCCCAAAACCAGGGACACTTTCTCTGAGAGCATCCAGCCCTGCCAGCATTGCACTCTTAAAAAACTATCGGTGTCTGCCAGACCCAGGCATGTGGCAACTGCCCTTAGTGTGCTCTGAGACTTTTACTGAGTTCCTCCAGGCTCACCACGAACATCAAACCAGAGTCTATATTAACCTGTTGACCACAGCTCTTCCCACTCTAGTGATTCCCTGCTTCACCTAACTCATGTACTCCATGAGGCTTTATCAGGGGCTGAATCTTAGGGAGTCGGCAGGTGGCAGTAAGCCTCAGGGTGTCCTGGCTTTTTGCGGAGTTATCCCAGGCCCAGTACAGGTGGTAGCCATCTTCAGTTCACAGCATGGCCTTGCCCATGCACTTCAGGGTTAGCACAGACAACAAACAACTGCTGATTGCTTTGTAGCTCCTACCAGGTAGTACCTGGCCAGTTACAGGCAGTTGGTGACCTGGGCCTGCACTATAGTCACTCGCAATAGGTCCCAAAACCAACATACTTGGAGGCTGGCTTCAGACCACATCAGAATACTACCCAATTAGCCCCACAAGCAGCACACCCAAAAGGAGGTCTCAACGGACACCAGAGCACACTGGGGCAAATATCACTTAGTAAGGGCAGCCACCTGCATAGCAGCCTATAAGCTATGGATGTGGTCAAACCCCACAGCCAATCAGTCTGAGGGTCAATACCACCCACTGATATACCAATAACTACCAAGGCTCAACTATAACAGAAGGACACACACAACCCACACAAGGGGCACTCTTGCAGCACCCAGAGCAGGTGACCAAGGACTGTGCCAGGGCCCCACAGGGCACCTACATAAGGCCACCTGGCCACAACTGGGAGACACAGTCATCTACCTAATATATAGAAACAAACAGAAAGGGAGCAAAATGAGGAAACAAAGAAATAACATCCCAAATGAAAGAACAGGAGAAAACTCTAGAAAAAGAACTAAATGAAATGGAGACAAGCAACCTAACAAGGACAGAGTTCAAAACAATGATTATAAGAATGTCCAAGAAACTTAGTGAGAACTTCAACAGAGTGATAGCAAGCATAAAAAAGGACATTAAAATCATAAAAAAGAACCAGTCAGAAGGGAAGTATACAATAACTGAAATGAAGAATTCACTAGAAGGAATCACCAGCAAACTAGATGAAGCAGAGGATCAGCAGTTTGGAAGACAAGATAGCAGGAAACATCCAATTGAAACAGCAAAAAAAAAAAAAAAGAATCAAAAAAAAAATGAGGATAGTCTAAGAGACTTCTGGGACAACATCAAGTGTAACAACATTCAAATCATAGGGGTTTCAGAAGGAGAAAAGAGAAAGTAAGGGATTGAGTCTATTTGGAGAAATAATGACAGAAAACTTTCCCAACCTGTGAAGGAAATAGACATACAAGTCCAGGAAGCTCAGAGTCCCCAAGAAGATGAACTCAAACAGGCCCACACCAAAATGCATTGTAATTAGAATGGAAAAGTTCAAAGACAAAGAGAATCTTATAAGCAGCAAGAGAAGGGCAACTCATAACTTATAAGGCAACTCATAACTTATAAGTCAACTCCCAGAAGATTGTAAGCTGATTTCTCCACAGAAACTTTGCAGGCCAGAAGGGACTGGCAGAAAATAATCCACTTGATAAAAAGCAAGAATCTACAACCAGGATTACTCTACCTAGCAAAACTATCATTTAGAATCAAAGGACAAATAAAGAGTTTCCCAGACAAGAAAAATCTAAAGTTCATCACCACCAAACGAATATCATAAGGAATGTTAGAGGGACTTCTTTCAGATGGATAAAAAAAAAAAGAAAAAAATAAAAAATAATCAAAATTATGAATAATAAAATAGCAATAGCTACATATCTATCAACAGTTACTTTCAATTTAAATGGATTAAATGCGCCACTGAAAAGACATAGAAGGGCTGAACGGATAAGAAAATAAAATCCTTACATATGCCGCCTGCAAGTGAATCACTTCAGATTGAAAGATACACAAAAATGGAAAGTAAAGCAATATGAAAAGATATTTCATGAAAATGGGGATAAAAAAGCTGGCGTAGCCATACTTATACCAGACAAAATAAACTCTTTAAGACAAAGGCTGTAACAACAGACACAGAAGGACCCAGTAATCCCACATTAGGGTATTTATCTGAAGAAATCCAAATGCTACTTCGAGGGGATGTGGGTATCCATATGTTCATTGCAGCACTGTTTACAATAGTCAAGATGTGGAGGCCCCGGAGTGTCCGCCGATGGAAGAATGGATAAAGAGGAACTGGTACATATGTACAATGGAATATTGCTCAGCCATGGAAGGGAATGCATTCTTGCCATCTGTGGTGGCATGGCTGGACCTGGAAGGTACTGTGCCAAATGAAGTGTACGATAAAGAAAGACAATGTGATTTCACTTTTATGTGGAATCTAAAGGACAAAATAAATAAACAAAGATGAAACAAACTCATAGATACAGAGAACATATTAATGGTTGCCAGATGGGAGGGGGGTTGGGAGTGAGTAAAAAAGGTGAAGGGATTAAGAAGTTCAAACTGGTAGTTACAAAATAGTCATGGGGACATAAAGTAAAGCACAGGAGATATAGTGAATAATATGGTAACAGCTATGTATAGTGCCAGTATTAGGCTAGTCAGGGGTATCATTTCTTAAATTATATAAATGCCTAGCCACTATGTGTACACCTGAAATTAATATAAAATAATATTGGATGTCAATTATAATTGAAAAATTTAAAAAGGTGTGTGTGTGTGGGGGGAAGGTGAATGGGAATAAGTGGTCCAAATTTCCAGGTATAAAACAAGTAAGTCATTGGGATGTAATGTAAAGCATGGAGAATATAGTCAATAATATTGTGATAGCATGGTATGGTGTCAGATGGTTGCTGGACTTTCATGGTGATCACTTCTTTGGGTATATAAAAGTGAATAATTCTGGTGTACACCTGAAACTAATATAATATTGTATGTTAGCTATATTTTAATAAAAATCTTTAAAAAAATAAAATAAATTAAAAAAAAAAGACAAGAGTAGCTCTGAACAAAGAACATTGTTAATCTTACATATGGCTTTTGAGAAACATGAATCAGAAATTATTGGGCCATTAGAAGCAGTAGCATTCAGGAATTGGGTGACCTTTGACCTCAGTTACAGGACTGTGGCTGCCATCAATTGGTTGACCTTTGGAGTGTGGGACAATCTCTGACTGTGGGATGTGGAAGTTCTCATTGGTTGATTGGGAGGGTTTTTAAATCAGTTTTGAAAGTTTCTTTTTATTGAGACCAAATAGTAATTGATATTTCTGTAGGAGAATAGAAACTTTTATTTTCAAGTATAACAACAAAAAAATAGAATATACCTTTGAAATAATTAGAAATTCAGCCTTCTCTGTCTCAATTGTCTGATATACTAAATGACAAAAATAATAGAGAAAAAGAAGATGCAGGTTAGTTGTACATATAGGAAGATAGTAAATAAATCTGTGTGGGAGCACAGTAAATACTCAAGTTTCAATTATCTCTATCTAGTTCATCCATGCTATGAGTTAACTGCAATAAATTTAAATTAACTTAAAAATAGCAATTTTCAGTACTTGCCTTTTTTACAGAATGAAAAATAAGTAAAGCATATTTATTTTAGTCATATTTGCAGTAATGAGCTGCCCATCATATTTTTCATCTTCCACTTGAATATGTCATATCTTCCTATTACTGCCTCTCAAGTCCAATTGTATATAAGATGCCATAAGCCACAATTAGAAATTTAGTTCATTGAGTGGTGAATGGATGACTTATTCAAATTTCGTGCAGCATTTTATCAAGAGGCTGAACTTTTATTTTTCTTTAGAGATCTCCTATTTCAGTCTAATTAATATTAATGTAGAAAACTGGGTACTTCCCATCTAAATATCTTTACAACTTAATTGAAGGATGTTGTTGTATTAGAGATGGAGAGAGGGAGAAGAACTAAATTTTTTTGAACCCCTGCTATTTTTCCAGGAGCTGTTCTATATAATCAGCTTCTTTGCTCATGTTGTCTATTTAATTTTCACAGTAGCTGCTCTATTTCCTTTATGAAATACATCACATATAAATTAATATATAATCCTTATTGTTATACATTTTATGTCTGAACAATCATATATAATCCTTATTGTTATACGTTTTACATATGAACAATCTGTGACTCACAGAGAGTCAATAAATTTCTCTAGTCAAAAAATAAATTGGGGGAGCTAAGACTGAAATTCAGCCCTGCCTAACATCTAAGCCTCTGGGAGTTCTATGATGCAATTAAATAAAACTCATTGCCTCTATCCCATTTATTACAAATCAGTCTTAGTTTTGGTAAACTATTCTATGAAGATTAACTATGGAGCTTTCATTTTCTGTTTTCTATCTTATATATGATTTTGTGGGTGAGACAACTAAATTTGCCAAATGGATTATGTTGACTGTGACTCAGTTACACTATTCAGCAAATATTAAATATGGAGTTTCCCTTTGCCCTGCAAATTGAGCCATATACCATGCACACAAAAATGCTTGCCCTCAAGGAATTCAAACAGGGCAGCTCTAACAGTTTGTTTTCTTTTTTAAAGTGTTGCCATTCAACTTATTGGAAGGTACATGATAGAACGATGCTTTCCCCTTTTCAGCAAATGATGCCACATTTCTTGTTGTTTTCCAATTTTCTAGCTCTCTGTAGTGCTCCATGACTTTCCAGCAACAATTGTAACTGTGCTGGGCACTTCATTAGTCAATTCCCTTAACACCCAGGTATCTATTTTGTTTGGACCTGCTGGTTTCACATTTTTAAAAATGTATTCCCTGATGAGTTTTAGTCAGTAGTTATTTTTTCATTTCTTTCCAATTCTGTAAACTTCATTTACTTTGCCAGCATTGCTTTCTTAGGTTGTTATACTGTCTCTCGTTTTTATTTTCTTCTTGTTTATTGTGACTCATGGGCTTTAAAATATTAGCTAATTTTCTCATGTCTTCAGAAAAACTGCTCATTTCTATTCTGTTTTTCCTGTTTTCTCTTGGAATCTATGTTTCTTGGTATTACTTTAAATTATACTATTACAAGTGTTTCTTTGCTCTTTTCCCAGATTCTGCACCATTTATTCCCTTTATCTTTAAACTGTCCTACTACTTAAGCACAAAGGCATTTACTCTTGTGTCCATTAGCAAATGGACACTCCATCCCACAACTTTTATACTTAAATTATCTTTTACATTGCTTGATGGAATAACATTCATAGTAAAAAAAAGGCCAATATGTTTTGTGTGTATGTGTGTGTGTGTGTGTGTGTGTGTACACACACGCACTTGTGTGCATACACACATGCAATTGACATGCAGGGATATAAATCATGAAACAACTTTATGTTGCTTAGCATAAATCCAAGGTTCAGATGCCTAAGTTTATAATTCATTAATAATGGCCCCTACATATTACTATGTTTCAGGCTTTTTATTAGGACTCTTTTACATATTAGGACTCTCTCTGTTTAGCAAAAAGAGAAGAGCTACCAGTAGGGAAAGAACTAATTGAACTAGAGATGTGCATGTTTCTGTGGAACTATGTTTCTGACTTCACATATTGGCAATTATTCTTCCATTTTAAAAATTATTTTGGGAAACCATCCAAAGTTAATTAAAAGGTTGTGATTCACATAAGTGTTGCCATTTCTTTCAGGTTCTAGAGAAGTTAATAGCTGCCTTTTAATGTCAAATATCTTCCCACAATCCCTACTTAGCTCCTAATCTATACCTTCTTTTTCCTCCAATGGAAGATGCTTTCAAATTTGTATATATATAATGGTATAGAAAGGTATATATAAAAATATAGAATGGTATTCTCCCCGGGTTTCTTTTTATGTGTTTTGTCAATCTTGACAGGTTAAGAGTCTTTGCTAGGACACTATACATGGCAGAATGAAAGTTCACAAAGGCATAAGCTACACACATATTAAGTACACACTCCAATAGGATATCATGGTAAAGCACTAGTTGGTAGAGAACATTGCAATATGGGCAACTGACTCCCATTGGCTAAGAGTTTACAATATAGTCTATTGGGCTAGCTGTTACTGAATAAGAATGTAAGACTGCAATCAAAGCACAGGGAATTTTGGTATTGCCCTTTAGTGGCATGTATGTGTGTATACATTTAATCATACAGATTCACTCTCTCTCATATATGCATACAGATATACACATATATGTATAAACATAAGCATACATGACATTTGATAAATATACTTAAATATTATTTTGGAACTACTTTAGAGATAAATAGGATCTTATGTAAAATATAGAGGGTTTTAAAATATAATATGTATAACTTTGTTAACAAAATTTTAACATTTAGTGGGTGCCTACCTATACCATTTGAATCACATATATTAATTCTTTTAATAATTATGGTTACATCAAGACTGTAATCATATGATCAAGACGTGTCAGACCAAAATGGAACAAGACAGAGAATATTAACATTGTCCTCGTGTGAGTTACTGCCAGGAATAATAAAAACAAACAGATATGCAGTTTGAGGAAAAGAAAAGAAAGTGTCGGTTCTTAAAGCCCCCAAATCACAAAGGTTAGTTTCCAAAATAAGGTAGAGATAGGACAGGAAAAAATATTTATCAAAAAGATAATACAGATAATATTCCAGAGTTAAAAGAAAATTGATAGTCTCACCATATGCCCAGACAGTAAAGGCCATGCCTAGACATAGCATTTTGAAAACCAAAACTTCTAGAACAGGGGTGTCCAAACTTTTTTCAACGTTTTTTACCAAGGTCCATATGCGGTAAAATACACAAACAGCCGGGCCACTCACTCGAGGTGAAGTAGTATTGCCTCACCTGGTTTATTTAAGTAAAGTAAACATATTTTTGGAATTTGCTGCGGGCCAATTAAAAATGGATTGTGGACCTCAGTTGGCCCGTGGGCCGCAGTTTGGACACCGCTGTTCTAGGGTATAAAATTAAAAAGTAAAATATATCAACGATTAAAACAAATAAAATGTATAAACCAAAAATACAATGTACAGAAGGAAAAGGATTAGTCCAGCATGAAATAGACTAATCAAATACATCGTCAAATACATCCATATACCATGCAGTCAAAAATGTTTGCCCTTGAGGAACTCAAACAGGGCAGCTCTAATAGTTTATTTTCTTTTTAAAGTGCTAAACGTAAATAGATAAATCCCCTCAAAGTGCTACGGGAAACCCATATTCAACACTGAAATCTGTATCCAAATAAAATTTTCACTCAAATATAAGGGTGTAATAAGTATACTTAAAATATACAACAATTGTAAATATTGTACACAAATTAAAAACAAAATTTTGTTTAGGTTTTTCCAGCACATTATTCACTTGATATCAATCATGTTTCTCAATCTAAACTACACTATAATCATGTATATATTTATTTTTTGTGTTTGCTGATTTTTGGTAAGCTTTAACACCACTCCAATCCCATTTATTTGTATATTGTTATTTAAATACAACCTCTCTTATGTTTTAAATATGTCCCTTTCTCATCAGTGAGGCCCTCATCCACTAGGATTTGTGTCCCTATAAGAAGAGGAAGAAACACTAGGAATGTGTGAGCAGAGGAAAGGATATGTGAAGACAAAGAAAAGGTAGCCATGCACAAGCTGGGAAGTAAGGCCTCACCAGAAACCAACTCTGCCAGCACTTTGATTTTGGATTTCCAGCCTCCAGAACTGTGAGAAAATAAATTTCTGCTGTTTAAACCATTTTATCTGTGGTATTCTGTCATGGCAGGCTGAGTAGACTAACACAATCAATATTCATACCCCATATATCTGACAAAAGGCTTAAATCCAGAATATGAAAAGAATACCTACAAGTCAAAAGACAAAATATCAACAATTTCATTTAAAATGGGAAAAAATATTTAGATCCTTAATAAACGAAAATATCCAAATAACTAATAGGCAAATGAAAAGACACACAGCATATTTAGCTATCAGAAAAGTTCAAATTAAAAACTGCCAGAGCAATTCACATCCACGGAAATGGCTAAAATTAAAAAGTCCACCAATGCCAAATATTACTCAGTATGTGGAGCAAGTGAAACTCTCATACACTGGTAGTATAATTATAAAGTGACATAATGCTTTGCATAACAGTTTGATAATGTCTATTAAAGTAAGCTGGACATGTAAGTAATTCGTGATCTACCAATTTTACTCCTTAGTATTTGCCTATGTCGCCAAAGGACACATACAAGAGTATTTATAACAACTTTATCCATAATAGACAAACACTGTAAAGAATCTCAATGTTCAAGAAGGAAATGAATACATTCCTCAATTTTTAAATAATAGATAATACTTACAGTTAAAAACAACAAACTATAATTACATGTAACAACATAGGTTCATCTCACAGCCATACTAATGAACATATATAACATATCTATACACACACATATATATATACATATATACATATATATACACATATATATACACATATACTGTGTATATATATGTATATATATACATACACATATACTGTGTATATATATGTATATATATACATATATATGTGTATATATATATATATATATATATATATATATATATATATTAGATATCTAGACTGTTTCTTTTGTATTGTTCCCTGGACACGATTTTTTTGTATTTTCTCTGGGATATTTGGCCTGAAGTGCCATAAACTCCAAAAAACACAGAGAAAAAAGTAAAATCTATACAAAAGTAAATGTAGTCTTAATACATTCTGGCTACACAGTAAATTATATACTCACATTCACAATAATTTCAACCATTTGTTAATTTTTAACATTAAAATTAGCTTATGAACAAAATATAGAAGGCTTAAAATGATTATAGAACAGAATAAACATATTATGTATTTTTACATATGTATCTAACACTTGCTATATATTTTTATAATATGACGGTAAAAGAAAGACGTCAGTGTGGGGGCAGTTGAAAGACTAGAAATAAAGAGAGAAGTGTCTTCAACCTAATAAAGGAGAATTCAAGGTTAATTACCTATATTTGATGGTACTACAATAAGGCTTATGTACTATTTAAAAGTTATTGAAGTACATGATATAATCATTAGTTGTGATGAACAACCATGTTGAGGAGAAGGAAGTTGGCAACCACATCAATAAATAAGAATGTACGAAAGTATGACAAATCTCCACTTGTTCTAATAGGAGTGGGTTACATAGTATCTAACACTTGTTAATTAATGATCTCAGTAAAATATAATTTAGAGATGTGGAGGTCCCGATTTTAACTTGGGGGTACAGGGGGAGGGGTCTCCCCAACATCATGAAGCAATTCTTGGATACCAGGAGGGTGTCAGAGAATTCAGCTCAATTCTGACACTATGTACTCAGAGACAGCATCAGATCCCACAGGTTAAGGTTTCATTGCTACAAGGCTGCCTCTGCCCCTACACAACACACACACACACACACACACACACACACACACACACACTTCAGATGCTAATTGCAAGCCTAGGTTATCACTTATATTTCTGACCAATTGACTATAGATTAGAGGTTCCAACAATCCCCTCCAACTCTGGATACAATCATAAATCTAGGTTATTACCTGTACTTCTGATCTACTGGCTGTAGACCAGAGGTCCCTACATACAACCCTCTCTTTGGGTTTGCTTAATTTGTTAGAACTCAGAGAAACATTTAACTTACTACTAGATTACTGGTTTGTTCTAAAGGAACACAATCACAAACAGATGGGAGAGATGCATGGTAGGGGAAGGTATAGGGAAAGGGCACAAAGTTTCCATGCCCTCTCCAGGCACCCCACTCTCCCAGCACCTCCATATATTCTGCAACCTGGAAACTCTTTAAACCCTCTCCTTTGGGGTTTTTAAGGAGGCTTCATTACACAGGCATGATTGATTAACTCATCGGCCATTGGTGAATGATTCAACCTCCAGCTCCTTTCTCCTTCAAGAGGTTGTGGGGTGGGACTGAAACTTCCAAGGCTCTATTGACATGGTTCCACCGGCAACCAACCCTCATCCTTAGGTACTTTCCACAAGTCTCCTAATTACCATAACAAAAGACGCCTTTACTGCTCTCTGCACTTAGGAAGTTACAAAAGTTTTGGGAGCTCTGTGCCAGAAATAAAATAAAGACCAAATGTATAGTTCTTATTATAAATTACAATATCACAGGAGGTAATTATCAGAAGAATTTAACACAGGGATAAAAGAGTTAAAATTTGAGCCCTTTTTGGAACAGAATAGTAGATTAAAAAAAGTTTTTCGTTGTGTTCCCGTCTGTATTATTAAAATCTGTAATGGCGTACAAGTTTTCTTCTGATTCATTAAAAGATATTTATACTTCCTTGCCAACCATTCATGCACATAAATAGCAAAAATAGTAAAATTTATTTGGTAGACAGTTTAATAATGTAGGGGAACAGAATAGGTGACCCCGAAATATACCACTTCAGCATGTAGATTGTTTTGAACTAAAGGCATCTGAGACCCTTTAGGGTCAGGAGAAACTTCCCCTCTCTCAACTACCTAGAAGAAGCTAAATTGGGGGTCTTTCACAGGATGAAAGTTATAACCAGAAGTAAATTTTATCTGACTAAATGTCTAAATACCAGTCATCTGCCCTTTTTATTATCCGGTGACTTGCCCTCCCCTTCATTGGAACTTCAGGTCCTTATCCATTTATTAGCTCAGGATGGCATATAGACCTCATTTTACCTTTCTGTCTCTGAACCTCTTAGGTATGTGGGATCTCTGACTCTGTCATAATGTGGTGTTCTCATAAGTGCAGAATTAAATTTGGTTTTCATCTGTTAATGTGTGTCACAGTGTTTTGACTATTACATCAGCTAAAAGATGCTTTGTAGGGTAGAGGAAAACTCTTCCAAACCAACAATAATAACTATTTGAATTAAAACACAGATACTCTTTCACTCAGCAATTCCACTAAAAGAAATTCATCATATGGATATTTTTTCATGAAAGTACAAAGATATAAATATGAATATTCACTGCAGTATTGCAGTAAGGGACATAAATACCTTTCAAAGAAACTCATTAAGTGATTTTTATACATGTATGAATTGGCCATTCCATTTTATTTTAATCTCTTTGTACAGTTTTGGAGTATTTCAAGATTATTTAAGCATTACATTAAATGAGAAAAGATGCATAACAATATTTTATAATGGTCCTATGTATATAAAATATGTTTATTATGAATATACAAGTGCATATACACAGCACTTCTATGAAAAGTAATTCTGGGGGCAGAAAATTAAGAAGAAATTTTTAACTGTAGTTCAAAGAATAACACTGAGGCAAATGTGGTAAGAAAGAGGGATTATTTTTTTCGAGGGGGAGAAGTGGATTCCTCTGTAGTGTTCAAACTATTACCATGAAATGAATTATGTTTCATACTAAACAACAGGTTAAAAATAATTGAAAAATAACCTATTTGTCTTTGTATCTTCGGGCTGGGTAACTCGATTCTTTGTACTCAGTGGGTTCTCCGTAACAGATTATATGAATTCTAAATGAAACACACTAGCAGAGTCACATGACCCAAATGGAGTCTCCTACATGTAGGGTGAATTCAGCAATATTTCCTGTCTAAAACATCCTCTCACCCAGGTAGTAGGTAGCGAACAGTAAGTACCCTAGGAAATAACTGAAAGGATGGCCAAGGTCCTTGGCAGAGCATGTGTCTGTGAATTTCATTGTAATTAGGTTTAATGAGGCTATTACCTCCCCATGTCCACAGTGTCATATTATTGGTCAAAGGATGCCAAGGCTGATGTAGTTCTGCTCAATTTGAATCAACATTACTCTTTTCTAAATAGAAATTTCATTAAGGTCAGAAACATAATGGGGAAGGACAGAAAGGTAGGAAAGAGTGTTTGCTTTCCCTTTCAACTTTTTTTCCAGCCAAATACCCATCTATGGCCATTTCTCTCTACATTTCTCATAAAACGAGGTCAGTTCATCACTCTTACCTATTAAAACCCTGGGTTACAATATAACTCTGAGCCCAATACCTTTACCTATTTCAGAGACAAAAATGAGATACTTGTCTGAACTATAAATGGCAGGGATGCAGTGGTTAAGATCATAAGCTTTGTTCACAGTTTGGTGAGCTGATTTTGAATGTTAGCTCCAGCTGAAAAATTCAGGCAAGTTATTTAACCTCTCAGAGCCTCTATTTATTCATTTGTGGAATGTTGCAAGTAATGCCTAAGTGAATAGAATTGTGGCAACAAATATAGTTTTTAGAAAGGTATGTACACAGAGCTTTAAAATAGTAGTTATATATATGAACTGCAATCAGACACAAAAGGGGAGTACCTTTCCTTAGTAAGAAAATACCTAATTGTTGTTTCTCCTAGGCAAGTGATATGTTCAGCATTAAAATAAAAATATGGGGTCTGCAGGATAATCTTTCTTAGGAGAATCGCCGTATATTTTGGACAGAGTTTAACTGTCTTATAATAATTTCAGAATTAGGGAAATAAAAATCTTGGGAAAAATCTTGAAGATCTTAAAAGCACTCATTAGGTTTGGTGTACATATCCTCTTCTATGTTCAAGGCAAATACATGCATTACCCTGAAAATCCATAAATGCAGAAAAAGTGCATAAAATTGTCAAACAACACAGAAAAAAAAATAGTGACTGAAACTTCTTGGGAAGCTTGTCACCAAATCATTAACTTTGTGATCTCACACCTTGGTTCCAAATAGGAGATAAAGATTTTATGTTTGCTTGATGTATCGCGCGATTGAGACATTCAATTCAGCAAACATTTGCTGAGCACTTACTTTATGTCGATTCGATTCCTCAGTTGTAAAGAAAACACAGGTGATCCTTGCCATCATGCAGCTCTCAGTCTACAGGGAGAAGAGACAATAAACATAAACAAATCTAGAAAAACTAACTAATACATGACATCAGCTCAAGAATCAGAGTTCAATGACAGAATGACAGCTGTGGTGGGGCATATTGTTATTTATGAGAATGTTTTATATAAAGTTATTCTGCACTGAGTTTAATTTATTCTCCCTCTATGCTATATGAATGAGAAATGCCTTAAACTCTCAAAATTTACCTGAGCTATGTAGTTTTCTAATCATTCATTTTAATAAAAAGAAACGAGTACTTTTCAACCCAACTTTTGAAATACTTATTTTTTTATAACCACTAAATTAAAATTCAGTGTATCAAGAATCCCCAGCCTTCTTTTACCATACATGGCTGAAGTTCCATTTGTCACTTTAGAGTATGATTCATTTTATTTTAAATCCTCACATAATGACTAAATGCCAAAAATTTCTTTTAGCTGACTAATAACACTTAAAATAAAATGTTGGAAGTAATGATTTGAAATTAATTTATTTGTTTTTTTCCAAAAAAAAATTCTGTTTGATCCTTTACTGGAAATAAAACTAGAAAATCAACAACAATAATAAAACCTAGGACTAAGGAATTGATATTGACAAATCTAATTGATGATTGGAACCCCTTACCACTGTATAAGATGGCAACTTGCGGCTGTTTTATAGAATCTCTCAGCTGGTCCATTACCTGGTAGTAAATCAATCTCTGAATTACTGATTTTCTTTGCCAAGATCTTTATTATCACTACCCTATTTTTTCCCCCAAAATTTATGTAGAAAGAACAAAAATGTGAAGACCAAATGAAAAGGCAATGAGGCCATTGGATTATAACTTTAATCCCTTTTACAATTAGTTCTATTTGTGCTGGAAAGCTCTATGAATCATTTGATTATGTACTAAATAATTATTGTCCCCACCTCCTCCCTCTTTCTCTGGTCATCTTTTGCTAATTAGAAGAATTTAATTTCTTCTGTTTCTTGTCTTGAGCTGTCATTCCTGCCATTCCTTTCTATACCAAAAAAACTGAAGCAATATTAGGCAGAATGGGTTTCTTTCTCTTAATTATCCATCACCCCTCAATCAGTAAAGGCAATGGACATGGCTGTTTTCCTGTCTGTTGCTTTGTGGTTGTCTGTGTTTCATTGGTTGGCCCTTTTGATTGTACATGTTCTTAATAGTTTCTCTCCAAGTTGTTAATTTACATTCAATTCAGAGTTGAAGTTTTGTAAGGAGTAAAGAGTTTTGTTACAAGAAGAACCTTGAAGGCTTCTGAAAGACTTCTGCTAAAGTAGTCAAATCCATTTTAGCATTCAATTGCTCTAACTTCTAAGGTTAAAGCCCCATTTCTCACAGGCATGACTTTGAATGCTACTGCCGAACACACTGGGCCTGAAAAGTAGCAAGTGACTGATGATGCTATTGATTTTAGCGTTGGTTGGGTTTCTATCTGGAGCTTTACAATTCTCAACTCATCAAATGTATAAAAAGAAACCAAAATAAACTTCCTAGAATAGCAATAAAAATTAAACAGTATTTTTAATAAACCACACCAGCTACTGACACTTTCCATCTCTACTATGTTAATAATATACAAATGTGTTAAATTTCCTGTAACCTCAAATTAGTGATATACATACGATAAACAAGTATTTTCAATTTCTATTCCATGCAGCCCCAAAAGCATTCTTTTGTATTTGTTATGATATTTCTTATGTTTTACCATGCAACTGTATGCAAAGGACAGGTGGCTAAGATGGTACAGAAAGCATCTATGTTTATTATTTTATGATCATAGTGAATGTCTGCAGTTCTTTCATCATAAAATACTTACAAAGGTAAATAGTTTTAAAAAAATAAGTTATGGATCTGTTTTCAGTTTTACATACCATTAATTCATTTTAGTTATCTATAGATTCTGTAAACATTATGTACATGAAATAGTATTTTTACTTAGCCCATATTTTATTATTTTAGATTGTTTATATTTGAATGTATACTTGATGTAAAAATCAAAGCAATCTAAAAGGCATACAAGAAGTTTTGTCCTAATCTTGTCTTGTTCTATCACACCTACTCTCTGTGCAACCAGTTGTAATTTCTTGTCCATTTCCCAGTGTTTCTTTATGCAAATTCTAATAAATGTAATACATATTTTCTTCCTTTTGTAATATACTGTCCTAAAACTTTTTTTTTTTTTTTACTTAAGGATTTACAAGTATTCTAGAGATCATTTAATATCAGGACGGAGTTTCCTCAGTTTTAAAAATGCTGCATAATATTTTGATGCATAGTCGTACCCTAAATTTTAGTTTGCTTTCAAACTCTGGAAAAGCAAAGATGCTGCAACGAACAAAAATGCCACATGATTAACCTTATACATTGTTGTTTTGCACATGTTCAGGTGTATCTATAGGATAGATTCTCCAAAGTGAGATTGCAGGATCCAAGGATGGGGCATTTGTAATCTCAAAAGACGTTCCCAAATTTTCCTGCATAGGAATTGTTTCAACCTCACCTTCTAAACAGCAGTTTATGAGAGCAACTTTTCTCTATTGTCCTGTCAACAGACTTTGTGGTCATCTTTTGAATTTTTGCATTTTTCTTATTTGGAACGAAGTTAATCATCTTTTCATCTGTTGAAAGACCATTTGTATTTCTTTTGCTGTGAACTAGGCATATATTTTGTTCTTTTATCTAATGAGCTACTGGTCTTTTTCTTATCGAAGTTTTGGAAATCTCCATATGTAGGAATATTAATCTTTTTTTGTGATACGAAAAAACATTTTCAAAGTTTTTTATTCTCTCTTTTTAAAAAAATATTTTATGGTTGATTCTGTCAGTTTATAATTTTAGAGTTTCAGGCCATAATTAGAAAATCCTTCCCTACTACCGGGTTATAAAATGATTCACTCATTTTCTTTAAGCAGATGCATGATTTTATGTTTTACACTTAAAACTCTAATTAATTTGAAGTTTGTCTACGTCTTGAGATATGGATCTAAATTCTCTAACCCAGTTGACCACAAATCATTTATTCACAAGTCCATATTAATGTGACACATTTGAGATATTGCCCATTTTATATACAAAATTTTCCATATGCATTCAGATTATTTCCAGTCTTTCTCTTCTGTTCCTTTGGTTTATATATGTATTCATGCATCTATATTATACTGTTTTAATTATTGTGATTTATTTTTTAGAGACTTCCTGAATATTCTTAGTTAGTTTTGGTGAGTACTTTAGAATTTGCAAAGTAATTTTAGAAGCCATGCTTCTGTTTAAATCTAATTATTAAGACATTGCTATTTATATTGTGGATTTTCTTATTCTAAAGTCAGGCTTTCAATTTCCTGGATGTTCTTCAACATTTCTAAATTTAGTGACTAAGGCAGTATCTTAAAGCTGTGTGCTGTGTTTTACTTTTGAAAATAACTTTGTCTCTATCCTTCTGATTATGTGACTTGGCAGCAAAAAATCTTCAATGACTCTTTGTAGTATTTGGAGTCCAAACTACGTCACTTGTCATGTAAAGACCTCCAAAACTCTCCAGCCTCTTCACCCGCTGTGCACCCCTTCTCTACCATAGGGATTTATGTGTTTGCAATTCTAAAACAGTATCTTATTTCTTACAAAAGGACATTGGCTAAAAACACCCTTTCCCATTACTCTTCAAGGGTCTGCAGTTCTTCTGTAAAGGATTCTCACTATCTGACCCAGGTACCCCTCATCTGTGCTCCCTCAGCTTCCAGAGTACATCTCACTTATAGCTCCCATCACTTTGATGAAAATCATTATTTTAAAGCCTTTACCATGTTTTCGAGTATATGATTTTGTCTTAAGGTATGCACATTCTCATGAAACGTAGTAAATATGAAAATAATCATTGAATGCCTGTTGAATTAACATAATCCTTGCAATAGGTGAGGCATGATTTTAATTTTTCTTTAATTAGAAGCTCATATGTCAAACTCACCAAAATTTCATTATGTGATGGTAGACTTGAGACAGTCCCTGGGATTATTGGCAGGGATCTTAGATTCTTTCCATTATAACACAACAGACGGTTCGTGCAAATCCTCCAGCAAGACTGAGTGAGGATGGCTACATGGAAGCGTGTGCATCACATGCTGTGAAGAGCAACCCTAGTTATGTCTGTGCATTTACAGAGCAGTGCTAGCTTTAAAGCCCCTTTCCACATGTATGATTATAACTTCCTTGATAATATAGGTGGATTAAAAAGAGTTAACTGTACAAAATATAAGGCCATGTAGTTAATAGTGCCTAAGTATATGAGTATATAATGAAAGATTATATATTTTTCTGAAAAGTATAAATTCTTTTTCACAGGTCACACAAAAATACTTCTAGTAGTAAATTCAAGAAAGGCTAAGATTGTTTGTGTAAGGCTAAATATAAAACCTGAGTCATAAAGCATAAAGGAAAAGTATGATAGAGTTGATTACATGAAATACAACTTCTGTATATGGAAAACAGCATAATTTTACCTTGCAATCTAGAAAATAATTTCTTATAAGGTATAATAAAAAGTAAATATGTTTACATCAGTAACACATATTAATATAAAAATTATTTTTAAAAGCTATGTTGATAATATTATGGGCATAGAACATTCCAAGATAATTTATAAATGAATAATTGCACCAGTAATTTAAGAAACAGAAAACAAAATCGTGTGCATTATGGTAGGTTAAATATGTACAGAGAATACAAAGAAAAGGCTCCTTTTTTTTTTCATTATAACTCATTTAATTTTCTCCTCAATCTTCCAATTCCGAGTGGTGCAAAAATGTTAACTTTATAATTATCAATATTGCCAGTTTTTCTGATGTAAATTGTCTTAAGCCTTGCCAAAAGTGCAACTGTTCCCTACCCCTAGAATTCTTTCTTCTGTAATCTTTTCTCACTTTAACTAATCCATCCTTCAGACAGATGCTGGGTTGATTGCCAGTTCTTTAGGGAAACACATATCGTCCCTCAACTAGGTAAAGTTTCTCTGCTAAATGTTCTTATACAGTCATATTCTGTTTTCAGAGTAAATGTTAGAGTATAATTATTAATCACCCTTCTCTTCTGTGACTGTTTCTACTGTAGAACTGACGCTGTGTCTGTTTTCCTCATCCATTTGCCCTAGTGCTCAGCATATACCTGGTACAGAGTTGGCGTCCATTAAACATTATTAAATGAACAAATAAACAAGAGCTCTTGAGTAGTTGAAGCATAAGTTGGTATAACATTGTTGAAGACAAAAGTAAGTAATTCTGACCTACCACTTGTTCACAGTAATTTATTCCTAGTTGTATAAAATGTAATATTCAACAAGCATTATTGATGACAGTGAAAGTCAGACACCATCGAAATGTTCAACAGGGAATTATTAAAATAAATTATTACACTTTAATAGAACACTCTATAAAATACTCTTTAAAATGCCATAAGAGAATAGTTTTAGACATCGGAAGATAATTACTATAAAGTCCTAAATAAAAGCAGTTTTTTTGTACATAACATTTCCATTTTTTTTAAAGGTACACAGACACACACACACACACACACACGCACACATATACACATACTTTCAAAACTATTGTGGGTATTCATTAATGTCCAGCCTCTGGTGTACAATGCCATGACCAGGCATCCACAGCATCCCTGAGGTGGTCTCCCAAACAGGACACATGTCCATCGGACACGCAACAAAATCCCCAAACACTATTGAATAAGTTCCCCAAAGTAATTCTCAAAAAATCCTGAGGCCATCCTGTGGTCACCAGCCGCCCCCCACTCCCTTCACTATTCCCCCCATCCTCAACCCCCTCCCCCCCGCCCATCTAACAACTCTCGGTTTTTTGTGTCCCCAAAACTGTTTCTGATGAGGAATGTAAAAATAAAATAAAATAAAATAAAACTATTAAAAAAAAAAACTATTATGGGTGAGTTGTATATCTAGATGAATTCTTCCTTTTGTGCATTTTTATGTTTATTTCCTGCATTGAACATGTATTCATTTTTTAACAATATATTTATATTGAAAGGGGAAATAAAAAAATAATAGTAGTTTTGATGACTGGAAAACTATTATGTTTTTAAAATTGTACTACCCTTTAAAACTTGGTATGTCAGTATTGTATGATAAAAATAGCCAGGCAAAACTTGGCATTATAATGTACACATATATGTTTCTGAAATCTTGGCAAAATATACCAAATGCCGTGATTCTAAAACACAATGACATTTTTTTTCTCCTATGGTGCCAAGTTTTGCATATATATATATATATATATATATATATATATATATTAGCTAAGGCATTAAATTTGTAGAAAATAATCTAATAGAGTCAAAATCTTCTCATACAAAGGTTAAATCAGGCAATGCTTCAGTACTTGACAAATCAGGCTTTGTGTCAAGACTGGATTAAAGAATTTGAAGTTCAACTTCTTCCAGCAAGGTGGTGGCAATCTGAGTCAGCTGGCAAAGATCAGGAGGATGAGTGACCATCAGTTCAATGGTCTTGATGAAAACACCTTAAATCTTGCCCAACCCTTCCTGAGTTTGTCACTCTTCCTGCTGAGGCTCTCTTCTCTACTACCTGCCACAATGGATGACAGCTACTCTGATCTGTGTGCCAGGAACTGTGGCCCTGACGTATAGCAGGGAAGGTGTGTGGTTGATTGCTTTCTGGTGTCTAATTGCAGGATGTCTTCCCAATTTATTGAAAATCAAGGTACATATCCTTATTGAGCAAATCAACTGTAAGTCACCTTGTCATCTTTATTTAGTTTTAGAACTATAATAACAGGAAATAAAAGCAAAATTAAAATTTGATCTTTCTTGATATATCTGTGAGGCAAGATATTGGAGTGAGAGGAAAGAAGAAAATCAGTATTTTGAGAGATGTTGGAGAGGAATACAGAAACTGGGGGCTAGAAGTTACCTCTTATATAAACCATCTACATGCTGTTGGGTTAATCACATAAGGGGCCTGGGTCTCATTTCCTTTTAAGTAAATCATGGATTATGTAATCTTAAATGTCTCTTTCATTTTCTGAGTCTTATAACATATGGTTTAATTTGTGGATATATTAATCAGCATTTTAATAATATGTTTCTGTGTCTAGATTATGCTACAATTAGAGTTTCAATGACTAACTCTGAAAGAAAGAAAATCTCTCAAGTTCTAATTTTAGCAATAATTTATTGGCAATGCTAATAATAAATAAGCATAACTCATTTTCATTTTAATTTTTTTACCCTTTTGGAGTAAGGAAGCATAGATTTTCAAATTCTTAATTATGAAAATAAAAGTTATGGAATTTACTAGGATACTAGAGGTTAATGAGAAAAATTTACAAAATGGTTGTCGGGGGCTGGGAGGTGGTGGAATGGGCATCGGTGGTTAAAGGGTATAGACTTTCATTTATAAAATTAATAAATTCTGGGGATTTAACATACAGCATGGTGATTATAAGTAACAATACTGTATTGTATGCTTGAAATTTGCTGAGAGTAATTGGTAAGTGTTCTCACTGCACACACACTGCATGTGCGTGCACACACAACCAACACACACACACAACGGTAATTATATGAAGTGAGAGATGTGTCAATTAACTTGAATATGGTAACCATTTCACAATACATACATATACACCTTAAATCATCACACTCTACACCATAAAAAAAATCATGTTGTATAACCTATCTTTATACAATTTTTGTCAATCATACCTCAATAAAGTTGTGGAAAAATAAAAGAAAGTTCAAGATCTAAAGGCACCATTTTGATTTCAGCTTTATGATCTCATCAACTTATAAATCACCGGAGTGAAATCTATCTCTGAAATAATTGAAGCAAAATAAAATAATCTTTATATCCATTGTACTATTATGTAGAAGTGAGAATATAGAGCAAATACAATAACACAGGAGGTGCCAAAAAATGTATACACATTTCAAGAAAGGAAAAAAAAAACTGTATTAAAATTGTAATACTCAATATATACCAATAACAAAAGATGAATACAAGTCATATTTGATTTTTTGCAATTACAAGAGATGCTCAAAGTGGTTACCATCATCCAGACACTTCTGATGATGTCCAGACACTTCTGATGATGGCAAACTACTGCTTGAGCAACGTTGACCAAAGTGTCCACTTGTATACATTATTTTTTGGCACCCTTAGTATAGACTGCCACATACTCTGTAAAATCACAGAAAACAACATGGCCTCAGAAACCAAGGGGAATGACGTGGAGGACCATTTGCTCAGATGCCATCTTGATTATAGCCAGCAATCTTCTGTCTTATTCTGTTATGACCCATTTATCTTCCAAAAGTCTGAAGGTAGAATGACAAGAAGTGACAACCTCTGCCTGGAGGGACTGTCAAGTGAAAAATAAAAATATTTTCCAGAAATAAAAATATTTCTAACTTTAGATTTTTCTCAAATTCCTGGCCCTGAGGAAGCATCACATGGGGAAAGGACATAAACATTTGAAATAGACGTCCTGAATTTAAATAACAGTCCTGGTGTTTGTCAGGTAACTAATCTGAAACAATTTCTTTCATGTAATCCCACTACAGGGGTAATCCCACAACATAGGATTACTGAATGAAAACATGTATTACTGTAGGCAAAACGGCATTTAGGATTTCCTCAGTAATGTTAGTGCTTTTCTTTATCAATTCTATCATAAAGCTAAATGATGATGATGATGATGATGATGATGATGATGATGATGATGATATAGACAGACAGATGACAGATAAGTAATCTTGTTCTAAAGCCCTGGCAGAAATCAAAGTAACTGTTTCTTGTGTCCATTTCTATTTCTTTAAAAAATCTTATTTGTTTTCAGTAATATAACTATACATCTAATAAAATGCAGTTTACACAAATCATGATTTTTTTTCCTCTTCTGATCCAAGTATCCTGCAATCAAATAAAAGGTGGGATACAAGTGATTGTGGAAGATTAGACTATACCTGGAAGCACTGGGGATAAATAGAGGAGTTAAATTGTTATTGAAATTTAACCTGGCACTTACATGGCAGTAATAGAATAATATGAAAAGTTTCAGAGAATTAGTAATCACATGGCTCTCTAACTGAGTGAGGGTGATTTCAAGAGGACTGGGAGATGAAGAGTGAGATAATCAGTACAGAATCAGCAATATTCAGTGCTGACAATTCTCATTCCCTTTTACATTTGCAGATTTAAACTTCTTGTAGACAAGGCAGGCATCCATTGTTCCTGAGTTGTCAGAGCCATTACAGGAGACACTGTTGAGAATAACCCTTAAGATGCAGTGCTAAAGAGGGTAGAGACAGAACACTTTACCTGGAGAATCTTAAAAGCCAAGATTTGCCATCTAGTATATGCTCAATTTTAATAATTTTCTGGGGCTTTCTTCACTATAAGCTATTTTAAATGTTTGATATGTGAACAGAGGTAGGAGGAAGCAGAGATTTCTTTTACTTCATGTAGAGATGCTAATATTCTTAGGGATGAGTGGTCTATTTAGAAATAATGAGGTGAGATGCCTCCTTTGTGACACTGTTAGCCTTCCTGTCACTTCTGCTTAGCATCTCACTTGGCCTGACTGCCAGAAGGTGAACAACTGGGAAGAAGCCATGACTTGTTTATAGTGTGAAGGTGTGAATACATATAGAGTGACCATTTTGGACACTCCAGATAACTTAAACTTCTCTAAAGACAATGGATTTCTGTTGTAATTCATCATTGTCCTTTTGCCTTATACCCCTGCTTATTAAAATGGATTTGGGTTTCATGGACCCAGAAAGACTTCTGAGAGTGGGAATAGTAAATAATTATGGCTTTCTAACCAATAGACTTGCAAAACATTGAGGGCAGTCGTGGAAAAATTTTGGTTCCAGGACTATAGCAGCAAAAAGGATGTCTCTCTTTCTTACACTGTCTATGTTTTACTGGCATAAATCAGTGGTAGGTTTGGGGCCATGTTTTGGGTAGGTGACATAAATTTTATTTCAGTGCAGACACTGTGGTCTGAAGATTGCCTCAGTGTTAGTGAGTGTAGGTTACCAACTAAAGGTAAGCTAATTAAACTCTTGTCTTTGGTTTCTTCAATATGAATTAAGAACAATAATTCCTGGATCATGTTTTTAACTGAGCTTCAAATGAGATATAGAAAAGTAAATGCTTTTAGCCATATGATTCAAAATGGGATACAAAAACTATGTATGCTCCGGATAAGGCAATCCATTCTTGGCCTTCCTGTCAGCATTGTCAAGAGTGAAAACTGGGCGCCAGAACTCTATGTCATCTTGGCAAAACTCTACTCTCTTTCCTAACCATCCAATACTAATAGGTTAGCCACTAGTATTGCAGTCAGGTTGCCGTTTCATTGTACTGCTCAGAAAGCTCTAACTGTGATTTAGGATGAGAACATGGTAAGATTACAAATCTTGCCTACCACAGTGCTTCCTTATCTATTCATTATCTTAAAATAATAATAATTCCTAGGCACCCACAGGCAATACCAGTTACTGTAGAAAAGAAAATTTCCCCAAACCACTTCTCTCTCTTCCAAGATCTAGCCGAAGTGCCCCCACACAAGATATTCAGTTGTGAAACCTGATAATATTTTTATACAACCCTAAGGTCATTTTGAACAACCTTAAGAATCTTATTAAGGATTTAGAAAAATTTCAAAGCTGAGTTCTTTGAAAAGCCTCATTTTCAATTTACTGTTTTAGCAAATCCCTGCTAGTAAAGTCACTGAAGACTGAAAGCATCCTCAATGTGAAAGAAGAGATAAAATCACTCTTCTCATTGTTAGAACAAATAAATGCAAATATGAATAAAGGTATTTTTTTACTCTATTTATAATAGATACTCTGTGCCCAGACCAGAAACAAAGAGTCAGTGCAGATACAGTATAGGACAATTAACTTCTCTCTCACAAACTCATCTTTTAACAGAAGTCTCAAGCATACAATTTATATGAAAAATCTATAAAATTGAAAATATATGACTTTGTATGGGGGCAACTTACTGTATGTGAGGTCTGGGAGAGAAACTCCAGAAAGTTTCATCTATCTATAGATATAGATATATAGATAGATAGATAGATATAGATATAGAGACAGGGATATAGAGATAGAGATATACTGTGTGTGCCAAAATGTGTATACAAGTAGACACTTTGGTTAATGTTGCTCAAGCAGTAGTTCATCATAATCAGAAGTGTCTGGACACTGATGGTAACCACTTTGAACACCTCTTGTAATTGCAGAAGTCAAACGTGACTTGTATTCATCTTTTGCTATCGGTATATATTATTACAATTTTAATACATTTTTGTCTTTTCTTAAAATGTTTATACAGTTTTTGACACCCTTTGTATATATACATATATCAGAGAAGTTGATATATAACCTGGGAAAGTAGTCCATAATGAGTGTTTTCATGGGCAAATCTTTCTAGGGGGAATGCACCATTTTTGGTAAACTTTACAGGTCTGAAAGACCTGGGAATTTAAGGGAAATAGTAAACAGTTTCCTGCAGAGGAGAAAACTATATATGGATGGAGAAGGAGAAGTAGGAAATACTGAACAGGGAGTTTGGAGTCTAGTTACAGAGACTCTTGTGTGCCTTATTTGTTACGGATTTGAGTATTTGTCTTATAGTCAAAGAGGAATCATGACAACATATTTTTATAAATATTTTCTTCTAGAAAGCGAACTCTACTGGAATTATGGAGGATGGACTAGCTAGAGAATGTCTTTAGGCCAGCTATCATCTAGGAGCATATTCACCAGAAGAAAGAAAGATGCTGAAAGCCCAAATGGATGTATAAGCACTAGGAATACAGGGGAAATGAGAGAGAGAGAGAGAGAGAGAGAGAGAGAGAGAGAGAGAGAGAGAGAGAGACAGAGAGAGAGAGAGAGAGAGACAGAGAGAGAGACAGAGAGAGAGACAGAGAGAGAGAGAGATTCTTTGAGTAATTATATCTGTGTGGTACCTCCAAGGGTTGTCTATAAATAATAAAAACATAAATAGTGATAGGCTTCTAATATAATGATGAAAATTACTGATATGGATGTAAATCAATAAGATCTCTACTTATATGATG
This sequence comes from Rhinolophus hipposideros, assembly GCF_964194185.1. NCBI lineage: Eukaryota > Metazoa > Chordata > Mammalia > Chiroptera > Rhinolophidae > Rhinolophus > Rhinolophus hipposideros. Next base: position 40,912,999 of record NC_138058.1, read on the forward strand.
TAATTTTGGCTCTGACTTGTCAGAGTTAATATCTTTTTCATTAAGAGTTTGGGAGAGATTTGTTGAGAACATGGTTTTGCCTTCCGTATTTTTATGGAATCCTTTAACATATCAGAATAAGCTACGGCTAAATATACCACTTTGGCATAAGGATTATTTTGTGTTATAGACACTTGAAAAATAGCAGATGCAAGAAGGTCATTCTAATCTCCCCTTTTCAGGAATAAAGGGGGAGATTAAAATTCCCATGTAAAAGATGCCCTCTCTATACCACGAGAAAAGAAACATTCTTTTATGGGGAATCAAAGTTAATAGAATTCTGTAAAAACCAGTCCCTGTTAAAATAATTATCTTCCTTTAGCCTTTCCATATAGTTTTAGCTTTCCACAATTTTCTCCCCATTCTACCCAACATAAAAATAAATAAAACAAATAAACAAATATTAGAGTATGTAGCTTTTGCCATTTCTTTGGGTCTTCATCCCTTACAAGGGCTCCTGTATCACATAAAATTTACATAAATTTGTATGCTGTTGTCCTATTAATCTGTCTTATGTCAGTTTAATTCTTAGATTTAGCCAAAACAAGCTAAGAGAGTAAAGGTAAAAATTTACCTTCCTTACAGATATGTCAAAAAAATTAGGGGACGTTTTATATAGAAGAAAAAGCAATATTAGAACTTAAGTTAATAGAGTGTCCCGGTAAAATCACATGCATTTTCTTACCTCTCCTGTTTTCGTGGGCTATTTTTTTTTCTTTTCTCTCCTGTTTTCAATATTATGAAAATGAAATTAATATCAGGGTGTGATTTCACTATGCCTTCAATTCTGTTTCATAGGTGTGAACCATGAAATAAGTTTTCTCAAACAGTATATTTTATATTCACATTATCTTATAATATATGAATTACAATATGAATTTTATGATATATAAAAGCTACATATTATTTCAAACATGTATGCTTTTAATTAGAAGGAAACCTGGATAAGAGAATAATTGTTGAACTCAACGATGAATAGTGAGTGACACAACACATGCTGGTTTAATAGTGGTATGTTCACACAGAAAAGTGATCATATTCATTTATGTATATTGCTGCTTGTAGCGAATGCTTAAATCACTCAAGGACAGTGAAAAGAATGAGTCAAGGTTTAGTAAGGTCTCAGAGAAGAGAGTGATAGATGCCAAGTGCCTGCTCTGGTACCTTCCGAGGCTTATGCAGGGTTGCAGAGCTGATGAATGCATGGTCATACGGGTGCACACACACCCTCATGAACAGTCATATCCAGGAAACACAGGTTGTTGCTCTTTCTTTTTTTTTTCCAATTTGCTGAAAATGTAGAGTAAAACAGCATATTGGTAAACTACTTTTGTATTCTTTAGTAAACTCAGGGTAAATTTGGGTCAGAAAATTTTCTCATGCCATCATTTGGATACAAGTTATTTGGCTTTCAAACTCACATTTTGTTCATTGTTGAAAATATTTTAAATAGAAAATATCTCTGCTAAACTTCAATGCAATATTTACATGCTTTCTCTCAAATAATCACTGATACATTCCCTTTTTAAATGTGCAAAGAAACATGAGGTTTAAGTCTCAGCTGATACTTTATTTACACTCCTGCTATCAGGGAAGATTAAAAAGTCAACAGGTCATGTTAGAAATTGTGATATAAATGAAAACAGATGAAGGAGAGAGAGAGAGAGACAGAGAGAGAGAGAGAGAGAGAGAGAGAGAGAGAGAGAGAGAGAGAGAGAGAGAGAGAGAGAGAAAGAGAGAGAGAGAGAGAGAGAGGGAGAGAGAGAGAGAGAGAGAGAGAGAGAGATTCCCCAAAATGACTTCTTATTGAATAGTTGGTTAAAAAATTTTTGCAGAAATGTCTCTGTGTGAATCTAGCTCTGAGATTTTTAGCTCTTTGCTACTTTATAAATGCAAAAAAACTGGCATTTATGTCATTTTGCTCATACAACAGGGGTACTTTTATTCCATTTTCTAGTCCTATATGCAAAATAACGGCTCCTCTTGCATGCCTCAAAAACTTTGAATATAAATTAGGTCATGAATATAGGTGGGGAGGAAAAAGTTAACGTTTTCCAATGCTTATTACTTGAACTTTCAAATTACTTGAAGAAAATCACAAACTTCCCTAAAATTAAATGTAGGCATAATCCCCAAATCATATTTTATCCATGCAAAGCAGTTACACGATTATATTGGAAGTAGTTATTTTTCCAGCTCCAATTTTTGTCATCTTTTAGTGTTTGAATTCGAATGGATCTTGCAGAGGAAGACCTGGTAAATTCTGTATCCTCACACCAAATAATCTTGAGTATTGTGTTCATATTACCAGGTTGAGTATAATAAAGTGAATTATCATAGCCAAATTTTGTTTACCTAGCAAATTTGAAGTGAATATCTACAAATGAGATAATTTGAAAAGTGTAATCACTTTACTGCTGACTTTACCATCCTGAACATAAAAGATGGGAATCTTAATATACTGATTGCATTGACAGACCTTTAGCATCCTATTTCCTAAATTAGGATTTGCTTGGTGCTTAGATCTCTCTCTCTCTCTCTCATTGTCCATTAATTATCAATGCATTTCATACTGCTTATGAATCTAAATCATTTTATTCTCATCATGGAGTGTTCACATCATTAAGGGACTTTCAAATTATTAGCAAAGACATGTACTGTTAGGTTTCCTTTTTCTTATCTGTCTTCTGAAACATAAAAAAAAAGAAAAAATAGATATTCTATTTGATTTTTTTCCCCGAAGCACAACTATGAAATAACTGGAAAATTTCTTCTAAATTAACAACAACAAAACACACACACACACACACACACACACACACACACAATAAGCCATTGAGAATTGTGCTTACATTTTGGGGAAATACTTTACTATTAAATTGGAATATTTGTGTAAAAGCAAAATGTTACATTACATTTTCTCTGATACTGGATTCACTTATACCTGTGATTACAAGGTGAACATATGATGATTGAAATGACAAGAATAGGGGAAACCTCCAAATGAAAGCAAATGGGAAGAGTTCTGGACAGGGAGTAAGAACTGTGTTCTCAGTTATACCACTAGTGAGCAGTTTGCTTTTCAAGTCATTTTACTCTTTTTCACCTGAATATCAGTGTTTTTTTCTTTTTTTTAACAGTGAGAGGTCAGTGATACAAATTATTTAAAAAATTTATTCAGTTCTATCAGAAGTACCCTCTGAGATACTTTGGAATTGAATTTTGTGTGTGTGCAAAATTGTGTTACTTATTTCATTCCCTGAGAAAATTCAATCCATATTTTCTGTGCACACAAAAGATGAATTCCATCATTGCATGAGCTTGTAGTATTTGTCTAGAGATTCTGGCCTTTCAACAGACTTAAGCTGGGAGTTTGAACAAATAATTTAATTTCACAGAATCTCATAGTTTTCTTAACTACAAATTGGGGAGATTAATGTTTACTTACCTGCTAAAGTATTATATGGATTAGTTAACAGAGGAAGAGCACACATTTTGGAGTCCCACGGTTTTTATTCTTTCTTCTTGACCTCCTGTCTTAGATTGCTTTTATCTGTATTGTTTATCTGCTAAGCCTACTGATTTCACAATCTTCCATTTATTACCTTCATAATTTGGGAGGTCCAGTTTACTCAGTGAATTTCCAGCACTCTCTCTCTCTCTCCTGCTGTTTTATTACGTTAGAAAGGAAGTTTGTTAACCTGCTTTTATATTCATTCTAAATACCTCTAGTAGTTATCTCTTTTTAAGTTTATTCCTTTTGTTGGTTTAAGTTGGTTTAAGACTCAAAAGAGATTATAGGAACACTCTGAGTTTTCCCTTAGCCTTGTTAGGAACACATGTGAAATGCTGTGATAAGCTAGTAAGTGGAGTAAAATGAGCAATTAGAACAATCATGAATGCGATTTGGTGACGGTCTATTGTTGACTAAAGAACACTCAAGGTAAATAGCACTATAGTAAAGAGACAAAAAAAAAATCTAGTGTTTGAGATCATAGGTTCAGTGATTATGCAGCACCTCTTTCCAAATTGGGTGTATCCCTTTTTATTGGCATGAACTTGAGTAAAGGTCTTCTATTTTTCTAGGCACAGGTCCCATGTACAATATTCAGATACTAATAATTTTTTTTACATAGATGTTAGAAACATTAAATCAAACATCGTAAGTTCAGAATTGAGAATAGTAATTAATGCATAGGAGATGCTCAATAATTTTGACCTCTAGTATTATTGTATTATTGTAGTAGTTGTATCCTTCCAAGAAATATTCTATGGTAAGTTTTAAAGAATTTGAGGCTGAAAATGGCACTCCTCAAATGACATCCTAGGAAAGCTCAACTTTGTAAATTATCTGGGTCTTATGGTAATAGTTTCAGTGTCTAATCCAGTACATGTAGAGAGAGAACCTGGAGCAGGATATTAACCACACTAGACACCTAGAAGATGTTGATTTCAATCATACGGAACATACTTTTCTGCACATTAGTTCCCTACTATGTTGTTTTGTACCCATGAATATGTTCTGACTTAACCAAAACTGAGCATGAAAAACAAGTGAAAGTATACATCATAACTCAGCATGTTTTATTTTTGTAAAACCATAAATAAGAAGTATTCTTTGAGTAGTTAAATATATTTTAATATATTATCATTAAATTAAAATGGCACTTTCAATTTAATAGCATGTAGACTCATTTATCTGACATTTTATAATATGCCCCATACAATATATATAATAATAAGTTCCCAATGGTACCTGAATATTTTTGACAGACTGGTCATATTTGAAGATTTCACAACTATCGTACTTCATATTTATTATTCAGTATACACAATTTACCTTATTATCTGCTGTGCTGTGTGCTATGCTCCCATAGCACACTAATCTACACTGCTTTATTTATACTTCAAAAATTCCAAAAGCCCAATAAACCAAAAATGTCTACATAATTATGCAGCCGATTCATTTGATGGGAAACTTGAAATGAAAGATGTGAGGTCCCTGGTAGTACTTGTCCCTTCTGATTTGTGTAGCTCTTCATATGTTTCACGGCAACAGTTTAACGGGCTTTGATTATGGGGTGCTGCTGTAGATGCTATTGGGGATATTCTATAATACACAATGTGTGCACCATTTCACAATTCAAAAACCTGAAGGATTCTGAATCCCTGTAACATACCTCATCCTAAGTATTTTGGATAAAGCATTTGATCTACTAAGGATCATGTTTTGATAACTAAACTGTGTAACATTAGAGAAATAACCAGTGTTATTTCTTCAAAGAAATCATTTCAAGTGCTGATTTCTTTGTTTACTTGTATGCCTAATGTTTCAGGGCCCCCAAAGTCTTCTGTTTTGAACAGGAGACTCAATTATCTTGCACAAATTTACTAGAAATAACCAAAAGTTGTCTATATTCCCACCCTCCCCTAATCACAGCTAGTTTAACATTGCCTTCCATAGTCAACAGCATCTAATACCTCTCCAAGAAGCTTGTTAATCTTCCCATAAGACAACATGGTCTCTCTTCTTTCTCTAATATGTCAAGATAAAAATCTCAAAAAAGGTGAAGCTACATTCCATCTCCTCATGATGATTTGTCTTGCTCTTGCTTTTTTAGGCACAGGGAATTCCATGTGTCAAAGGAAGTGATAGATAAAACTATGAATGATGTTTGTAGACATCACACTTGTCAGAAGCATCTATCATCATCTTCTCAGGAATAAAACACTGTATATTCCTTCCATCATGAATTTCCTCCCAAGTAAATTGTGTTTGCAATGAGGACTGTTGATGTGGCAGTTATTTTTAACCTCTCTGGTACAAACCTTCTCTGACCTTTACAGCATGAGTCACCACTGAGCCATATTTAATGTTAAGTGTTAATACAGCTACAGAACTGGCATGAGCGGCACATAGAGTAGGCTAGGTTAGCATAGATTTCATTTGATGAATTGGAAGCTGTAGACGTAAGATGAAAGCAACAGTAAGACGTGTCCAATAATAGGAAATTAGGTAAATGAATTATGGTAAATCCTTATTGATGTAGCAATGTACAATTGTTAAGATTATAATGCCATAAATTCAAAGATAGGCAGTTATCAGAGAAATTTTTTAAAAAGTAATGTTTAAAAGCAATATGGAGTATAATACCAACTTTATATATATGCATACATAGCTATGTAAATAATATATACTTTGCTTGAAAGAAAAGACAATGGAATTATTTGTGTCTAAAACTTTTGTGGTGATAGTTCCAATGAAGTTGAGTTACTAGAGATTTTAATTTCCATTTATTTGCCTTTCATCATATTATGCATTTTTAAATATATACATATTTACACTTGTGTGTATCCACTGTCCATTCATAGCAAGAAGTAGAATATTCTCCCAAATCAGAAGTCCCATACATAGGACTCACAGTGGCATTCTTCTCTTCTCTACAAGATATCACCACTTTTCAAGACTGTGAGCTATCACCCTGCTTGCAAAATAACTGTTAGCCTGATAGTTCTGTGGATCCTTGAAGAAGACAAAAGATTCTTAGTACTGAGAAAAGGACTGTCTCACTTATGACAGAGTAGACAACATTAGCTTCACGTTCCCATTACCTCAGCTTGCTTCCCAAGTCCCATGGAGGTGATGAGGATGCTGGAGGGAAGTTTAATGTACAGTGGGTTTGCCTTTCAATTGAATAACCAGGAGCTTAAAAAACTACAGTATTTTGAAGAGATTGCTAGAAACCTTCCCGATCTTTGCTCCAAAGACTTTTCTTTATTCCTCTTGGTAGCAAGCAAACCTGTCCTCCACCCCAGAGGGACACAAACATCCTTGAAAACATATTTCAGAACAAAATCTGTCAACACTTCTGCTCAGAAGATAAGCAGAAACAAGTGAGACCCATACAGATTATCTTCAAAACCACCAACTTGAATTTTTCTTAATAATTGCACTGCTTTATTTCTGCTCTTTAAATCTAATTAATGTATCTCTAAACAATACATGGTTTCCTGCTTTTGAAATTCAAATTAATGGAGCATCAGTACTTATTTTGATATGATATTTTAAACCCACATTAAATTTGGATTCATTCATGGCAATATATGTAGCTATAGTTATCTATGATCCTCACTGTATAATATTCCATTGTTTGAATGCATCAGAACTTAGCCCTCCATTGCATTCATTCATTTAGCTTGTTTTAAATTTTCTGTTCAGGTGAAAATGTTGGCATAAACAGTCTTTTATAAATTTCTTAGTACTTTTGTTCAAGAGTTTCTCTAGAGCCTTTAATAGGAGAGTGTTAGAACAACGTTCAGGCATACAATGAACATTACTAGATACTGCAGTGACTGTTTTCCCAATGGGTTGAATATTGAAAACCTTTTTTACTTTTTATTAATGTTTATTATCTGAACACCTACAATACATGGGCATTTCAGGTGCGTAAGCATTCTTGTCAACATGTCAAATTTCCAAGCATGTCAACATGTCAAATTTCCAAAATTGACTTAGTAAAATATATATATGATGTTTTATATGTATGTATATAAATATGTTTTATATATATTATATATTATATATTTTGTATATTATATATTATATATTAATGTATATCATTGATATATATGTATATTATATATTTTATAGACATATGAAGACATATCATTTACATATATTTTTATATATTAGATATAATATATTATTTTATATCTAATATATTATATATAAATATACATACTATATCTTTTTTAATAAGTCAATTTTGGAGATTGTATTCATTACCATACTATATTGGCATTGCATTTCTTAAGACTGATTATAAAGCATAATGTAAAACATTGTTACAATGATCAATTTGACTACTTCAAAATGAAGAACTTAGGGCCATAAAATATACCAAATGAAATAAAGGAAAATAAAATTAGGATAAAAAGGCAAGCCATGAATTGTGGAGTAAAGTTACATATATTATTGGCCATTAATTATTATTGGCATATATGTATTTACGTAGATAGCCAAGTGGCCATGTCTATTCTCTTTCCTAATGGATCTGCAATAGCAAGTCTGTTAAATACAACTGTTCATGTATATGTGGGTGTTTCAGTAGGCTAATTTATGTACAATGATCTATTTGTGTATTCCTATTCCAAAACCAAAATTAATACCCATAGATTATAATAATAATTAGCACTAAGTAAGGAAAACATTTCCATCTTATTCTTCAAGGATGCATTGGCTGTTCGGGTTCTTTCTCTTCCATTAAATTTTTAGAATCATTTTATCAAGTTCCCTCACCTAACCACTCAAAAACATATGGGAATTTCTATTAGAATAGCATTGAATCTATACGTTAATTTAGGAAGAATTGAAATATTTATAACATTAAGCTTTGATTACTTAAAATGTATATTTCATTAATATAAATATTCTTTTCTATGTTTTAATAAAAATTATAATTGTCTCTTGAATATTTAATCAGATTTATTTCTAGCCAGTTTGTATTTTTGATGCAATTAAAATGATATCTTTGAAATTTCATCTTCTAAATGATTGTTATTAATTTATAGACATATAATTGAGCTTTGTATATTGTTTTTATATCCATCAAACTGTTAATTTTAACTGTTCACCTATAGTTTCTTCTTGATTTCTCTATACACATATCATCTGTGGATAATGACTTTTTTTTTCTTCTTTTCTATTATTTTACACCTTTTTTTCTTATTCTTGCCTTAACAGACTGGCCTGGATATTCTGTATGGCATGGAACTGGATGGTGTTAGTGCTGTCATCATCTTTTCCCTGAATTTGAAGAAAATGCTTTCAGCAGTCATACTAATTATTGTGATTTTAGTTGTTTTTTCCCCCCATAAATAGCCTTTAGGGCTAGTTTAGAGAATTCTCTCCTCTTCATACATTGCTGTGAGTTTTTCTTTTTATTTCTATTAAGAATGTAAGCTCCCAGAGGGTAGGAATTTTCAATTGTTTATTTTGTTCACTGGTGTATCACCAGTGCTTGGAAGAGCAATTAGCATATAATAAATGACCAAAAAATGTTAATCGTTGAACTGGATGTTGGATTTTGTACAGTTTTTTCTTCCCTGCATTGATTTTGACAACTACATAATACATATTAATATATTTCCTAATGTTAAATCAGGCTTACATTTCTAAATTGCTTTATAGGGGAGCAGGTGCTAAGAGGTACGGCCAACATTGTTGTGGCTATACAAATTCTGTAGCAAAATATATTCTTGTAACCAGGTAGACATGGCATCAAGCTGAGACTCTCATTTTAGAATATAACCATATTTTCTCTTTTTTCCTTTGGATTTCAATGCTGCAATATAGAAGATGTATCTTACTGTACACAAAATAAAAATCTATTCATTGCCTTCTAAACATTTAGTTTCCAAATCAAGACACAAAAGGATGGGCTTATAGGGTAAAGTTCAAAACTGAAATTTCATTAACTGGTGTGTTAGAAATAGCCGTGACACACATCAACTGTGTAATGTCTGGGTTAAGTCAACAACAAAAATTAGCTTAAAAGGGGATGTGTATTAAATCACCTTTAAGTTTGATTTTCAGCTCTCCCCTTGTTTTCTTTGAAGAAAGTATGAAAAAAATAAAAGTCCCTAAATTTATTGTGTCCTATTAATAATTTTGATGTATATATTCCAAACCTGAGATTGTAAATGGTCTTGCTATTTGAGACTTCTTAAGAAATATTCTTCTGATAAGTTATGTGGCATTTCCCATGTCTAATCATTTCTTGGAACATCTACTAAGTCGTTTTTCTATTGACTATTTCTCTGCTTGATTGTGTTCCTGCACTAATGACGAGAAACCAGACCCTTCCCTCACTCTACAGATTCTAGAGATAAAGGATGCATCAGAAGAAAGTAATTCTTTAACTGCTTACATGGTAAAATATATACGAGTATGAGTTGCCCACTTACACACAAATGGAGTTTCTTACCTACTTCCCAGCCATTTTTATGGTCACAAAAATGTTTCTGAATTCAATATTGACAAATTTCATTAGCTGTGCAGGGTATCAAATCGCAAATATTATTGTTGCATACTGACTAACTTTAATAATAGAAATTCATGCCAGCAGCATATATTTATTTGTCATTAGCATTGGTTAATTAAAGGAGAAAGAATAAAACTAGACTACACATGACATCATTTTTTCCTAAATGTTATATAAAAACCAATCTGTGGCAAGTGCAAATGAGCCTTCTGTAATTTTTTGGCCCTGATGAAATTTGTGACATAATTATTATTTTTTATAATAACTGTTATATCTGTTTGATAAAATGTCCTTCATAGATATTACAAATTTTGGCAGTTCAAACCATGGACAATATATCAAATTGGGTGATATATTTTTTCATCCATTTATCATTTATATCACACTCTAGTATGTCCTTTCCATGTCTAACCCTTAAGTCTCAACTGCTGCCCTCTGTCTGGACCCAGCTCTCCTGCTTCCCCACTTACCCTGGCAAAACTTGCTTATGCCATTTACTCATACTTGTATATGGCTGATTCTGTTTGGTATTATTTTTCTTGGAGATATTTGCATTTAATAGAGTCCTATGACATGTTTGCCCAATATTTCCTCTTTTCACCAAAACGTTGGCTGTGCAAAAGTCTATTTCAAGGTACAATGAGCTTTCTATACTCCCCGGTCACCACTAAGGAACTGGAAGGGTGAAGTACAGAAAAAGACAGCATCCTGCAAAAGCATTTTCAAGCTAAATTGAAATAAGAAGCACATTTCAGAGCTATTTTGTTTGAAAGACTGGAAGACTGATGATTTGGGATCCTTACAATATTTCATTGTCAGTTTCATTTGTAATGACATCAAGTATACTTTATTTGTCTCCTCTCTAGGAACAACATCATTTGGGCAAAACTTTTACATTGGTAACCAGGTATTTCTCCCTGAACACTATTCCCCAAGGTGGTGATATAGAATATGTAGTTGGATCTGCAATATTGATTAGGGAAAAAGGTGAGGCAGAGTGTTGATTGATTCTTTTATACTTTTCCTTTGATATCCCCTCTCCTAAAAGAGCTTGCTTAAGATTCTATTGAGCCCTCCAGAGACTCCAAGGACAGTCTAGAAAATAAAGCTAGAACTTCTGTGCAAATTGCAATTGTTAGACAGCTGCCAACAGTACATCATAAGAAGTCTTCTGAGACTGCATTCACACTCTGCAAAAGGACTAAGATGAACTACTAAAGTTTACTATAAGTATGGGGGGGAGACAAGGCAGTTAATGGATAAAATAACTCCTGGCTCTGATACACTATATGAGATCTAGCTTGGTGATCTGCTTGGGGGACAAGGCCTGTGGTTTTCATTGGTAGAAAATTTTAGCTGCTGCCCCGTGAAAGAAACCATCAACAAAACAAAGAGGCAAACAACCGAATGGGAGAAGATATTTGAAAACAACACCTAGTAAAAGGAGTTAATATACAAAATATATAAAGAACTCATACAACTAAACAATGAAAAAACAAAAAATCCTATTAAAAAATGGGCCGAGGATCAGAACAGACACTTCTCCCAAGAAGACATACAATTGGTCAACAGATATATGAAAAAATGCTCAATTTCACTAGCTATTAGGGAAATGCACATGAAAACCAAAATAAGATATCACCTGTTAGAATAAGATATCACCTGTTATCAACAAGACAAATAATAACAATGTTGGAGAGGTTATGGAGAAAAAGAAACCCTTACATGCTATCCGTGGGAGTGTAAATTGGTGCAGCCACGATGGAAAACAGTATAGAGGGTCCTTAAAAAATTAAGACTAGAATTACTAGAAATCCCTCTTCTGGGTATCTACCCCCAAAGTCTGAAAACATTTTTCCATAAAGATATATGTACCCCTATGGTCACTGAAGCACCATTTCTGGTGGTCAAGACATGGAAACAGTCGAAGTGTCCTTCAATAGATGATTGAATAAAGAAGATGTGGTACATATATACAATGGAATACTACTTGGCCATAAGAAAAGATAAAATACTGCCACTTGCAACAACATGGATGGATCTTGAAATTATCATGCTAAGCGAAATAAGTCAGGCAGAAAAAGTCGAGAACCATATAACGTCACTCATATGTAGGATATAAAACTGAAAGCAACAAATGGCAAGACAAAGAAACACAAACTCATAGACACAGACAACAGTTTAGTAGTGGTTACTGGAGGGTAAGGGGGGAGAGGAGTGGTAGAAGAGGGTAAAGGGGGTCAAATATACGGTGATTGAAGGAGAACTGATTCTGGGTGGTGAACACACAGTGCAATATATAGATGATGTAATACAGAAATGTACACTTGAGACTGAGATAATTTTACTAACCAATGTCACCACAATAAATTCAATAAAAATTAAAATAAAAAGAAATTCCAATGCTTAAGTGCTTAATTTATGCTTAATTATTCCAATGCTTAATTTATTTTCTTTGCATTTTTTGAAAGGTTTGCCTTGGCCAAAAATTGAGTAAAGTATTCCAATTCTATATAATGGTTGAAGTGTTCTTGGGGATTAAGTAACAGAAAGAGTACCTGAGGATTAACTTATTGTGTATTTTATTTAAATGACTCTGGCAAAATCATAAAGTAGAAATAATAAAATCAAATATTACTTTGTTATAGCCCTGTATATCAGTGTAGCTGTTTATACTTCCAAAGCACTTATCTACTAGATGTTTCACATTTTTTAATTCTCGTAATGATCCCTTGAGATCTAGACGGGAAGTGCTCATAGTCCTACCTTACGCAGCGTGAAACTGGATATACAGCAATCCTTGATTGAACATGGACAAAAATTCAGGTACTCAACTTTAAAAACAATAATGATATTTCTGTTATACTTCTTTAACTTCCATTATATCATGTTAAAAGAAGGAAGAATAACTAAAGCAAGAGCTGCTTACACATCACACACTATATTAGTAGCTTCATAAAAGTCATCTCCGTTAATTTTCACCCTAATGCTTTGAAGTGGCTGATAATTATTTTTACATTACGAGTTTTAGGAATATGGATATTAAAATTCAGAGAGGTTAATTAACTCGCCCAATGAAAACCGCTAGTATACAGCAAAGCTAGCATGCAGCATTAGGGTTGGCTAATGTCAAAGACTACTACTTTTCAGGGGCATTATGCAAACCTTTCCGTTGACCTATGATCAGCAAACTTCACTCCTTTCCAAAGTTACCTGTTTATTACATCTTTTCTGGCTTCTCTTTGCAACTTTTCTCTGCCAAGTGTGATCTATATGCTGGTGTTGACAACCTAGATAGTAATTATCCTTTGCTGGTGGCTGTGGCAGTGCTTTTCCCATGAATTACATCTTATTCAAAACACTGTGAGGTGCTAAATTAAAATTTGTAAATACCTCATCTAAAGTCTAACAAAAAAATAATAGTGGATTTTACCTAATTAAGAACATTGTAGAATTTCAATTTCACTTACTATAAAATACATCTATAACTTAGAATTGATTAAGATTACACATTTAAAGTGTCAGGCACACAGTACACGTGGCACATAAGTTTTTCAGGTTTTTCCCCCTTTTCTTGCCTGACACAAGATGCCAGGCATATAGCAGTTTTCTCCTGTTTTCCTTTATTCTCCGCCTGCCTTTAGGGGTTCAGAGTAAAAATTCTATGTGTTGTTAGTTATTTGGGCTCTTTCTTTTTTCTTTTCTGTTTTCTAAACAAAAACAAAAACAAAGCTTCATCATATCGTGTATTATGAGGTCATTGTATAGATTCCCTTAGCAATAAAAAATCTGTCTGATAAATTTGATCTTGAGATGCTTCCAAACATAGTTTTTTTAGAAAATATGTACTGCTAGTGTTCTTTTCACAAAAATAGAACTTTTTTCATGCTTTGAAAATATTCAGTACAGCCTTGATTGGAGACTATTCTTAAAATATGTGAATATTATATTTGATTTACATCTCTAATTCAATCTTTGAGATTGCAGTTGTACAAATGTAACTGGAATGTTAACCTGGACTTGCAATCTTGGAAAGCTGCTACAGACCAGTTTTTGCCACCTGTTTATTTAGTGAAAGCATTTCTCAGGGTTGCCCTTCACTTTGTGGATATAGCTTTGTTTTAACATGTTCAGAAATTTCTCAGATTTGAAAGCCTTTCTAAACCTACCTCTATTTTCCTGAGGCCTATCTGCATCATTTTAGCCCAATGGATCACTCCTTCTAACTATATATAGAGGGTGCCAAAGAAACATATACACATTTTAAGAAAGGAAAAAAAAACCTATTAAAATTGTAATACTCAATATATACTAAAAACAAAAGATGAATATAAGTCACGTTTGACTTCTGCAATTACAAGAGGTCCTCAAAGTGGTTACCATCAGCATCCAGACACTTCTGATTATGGTGAACCACTGCCTGAGCAACGATGACCAAAGTGTCTCCTTGTATACAGTTTTTTGGCACCCCTCATATTTAGTAATCTGTACCACACATTGTATCACTTAGTTCTTTCTAATTACTGCATGAAAGTTATCTCCTCTCTCTAACTAGACATACATGTTTTGGGTGTTCTGTGAACTCTAGAGCTAAGCCTAGTATTAGAACAATTACAAGGCACCTGTGATGTATCTGTTTTATGGTAAACTAGAGTCATTGGGGAGGAATTACTATGCAAGGGTGGATTTTCCTCTCTAGTTTACGCTGTTTAGTTCCACGTTGATAAAGAACAGAAAATTAATTTTTTCTTTTGTACCAGTTATTATCAACTACAGGTAAATGGCTATGCTGGAGAGTTTTAGAGACTCCAGCAGGATTCACTAAGTAGTGCCATGATTAATTAGCAATCCCTTCCTTAAGCACAGAAAGCGGGGATAGGGTAAAAGATGGAACACATGAGTACCATTTTATTACACTATTACCATTTATTTTTTTTGGTTTTTTTCATATTTTTTTCACATCAGTTTTTATACAGGGGAGTTAAAATTATTAACTAAATAAATGGAATGATATAAAAGCAAATATAAGTAAACTATTTCCAAGCAAATCATCAATGCTTAAATCTGAGTAGTTACCTTTTAAACATATGCATTCCTTATAGACAGAATCAAATACCAAGAAAGAAGCCATAGAGGTATGATTTAAATATCCATACTGGTTCTTCCCTTCTATGCGTGAAGATGATAATATCATGCCTTTTGAGATGCCATAGAGAATGAAACCATTTTTTGTATCCCTTTTATAGTCTCTTCTTTTTCCTCCACAGGGTACTGAATTACTGAGACATTTCACACTTTTGTGCATAAGAAATCTGGATCATTAATTCATAGAAACTTATACTATGTAACAGAACATTTTTTCACTAGTGGATAAACATTTACACACACATTCCCCTCTCTCTATTATCCAATAATTTACCTCCATTTGGAATAATTCCTTGTTTTACCCAACATGGCTTAAGACTTCCCCAATAATCACAGAAATCTCCTAGTAACCACAACTATTTATATACACTGGGGATTATTGATTTGGTTATCTCATTCCTGACAGGTTCAGGTTCTACTTTCCTTTATTTCACATCCACCCCTTCCTCCCCATTATCTGTGACTTCAGTGCCAACACAGACACATTCCCAAATTCTTTTCATAGTCATTATTTTCAACTTGACGGAAAATTCTCCCATATATATGTCATTTTCTCCAAAATGGATGGGGCTAAACAAGTAGATCTGGGAAACAGAAAAACTGTGAATCAGAATCTGGCTTGTCATTCAGAATTCAACTTGAAATCATTTCTTGCAAAAAGTCTTTTTTGTGCTTAACCAGTTTCTCATGAGATTGTACTATTTTCTGTTCTTGCATACTTTTGTAAGACTCTATGCTTACCTGAATCAGCACATATATTTTATGTTTATTAGTTTATGAGTTAGCTCTGAGTGCAGGGGGAGAACATCTCATTTATTTTTGAATTCCCTGTATCAGTCATAGTACATGGCATATAGTAGTCTCTGTCTTTGTGGTTTTAGAATAACATTGTAACCATGGGAAAATGAGACATACTTTCAATGGCATAAGTAAACAATAAGTTTTATATCACTAAAATAATTTTATTCTAAACTTCAGTTTTGTTTCACATGAGAATATATACCAATACTCTATAAACCAGCACTTTCATTTTTATAATGATAATAAAATGTTTACAAGCACAGAACTATTTTGCATTGCTGGGATACTTCTTCTTTATAAAGCCCCAAGTATTTTATAGCCAATGATATAGCACTCTAATTACAGTGTTTTGAGGGACAAATAATTTACTAACAATTCCTTATAGCTCGTTAGCATCTGGAACAGAATATTGTAGTGAAGATCTGTGAGACTATGGAAACCAACCATCTCTTCTAATTAATAAGACTATGAAACTCCAGAGAAGTGGCAAAACCTACTAAGGTCTTACAGTTGGCTAGTTATAGTGTCAAGACCAAACCTTATATTTCAAATATAAAGGAATATAAGTTCCATGAATCTCAAACTGCCTGCCATTCCTCCACCTCTGTGTAAAGTCATTACAGGAGGAAGATTTGCATGAACTAGAATGACCTATGATGAGGAATATACTACTCGGTCTATAATAAGACGTACTAAGAAGTACCCTATACCCAAAGGGAGAATTTAGCAAGCTAAGTAGTTCCACGTCTATGAGAGATACATGAGGTTTACAAAGCATACTACACAGAGGTTAAGAAAGATTTCCCTGAACAAGTGAAGTACATTTGAAGAATGAACACTTATTAGTATTAAGATGGGAGGGAAGAATATTCCATGTAGAAAGAATAATATGTTCAAAGACTCTTGGGTGGGAGAAAAGGAGGCTATTTCAAGTGACTGAAAGATGGACAGTACAACTAGAAAGTTGTGAGAAGGGTATCACTGTTCCTAGTCCTTTCAGCAGACAGAGCTAGGAAATACATGTATGTATACTAATCTATGCATACACACATTCACATTTATTTCTGTACCTACCTGTTTATACATTTGTAAAATGTGTACTCATGCCAACACCTCAATTTCAAACACCACAAGGTTTATCCTAGCTTTCCCACTTTCTTTATCTGTAATTCTCTTCTCTGACACTGAGAAACAGTGCTCTCAGTATATACAATATATTTACTTATTTCTTGAACCATAGTATTTAGTTGAAGTATTTTCAGTTTCTAAATGAAATAATTGTGTGTAGTTCTTTTTTGTCTTTTGCCTTGTGATACGCAGGCAAAATATTATTTTCCAAATTAACTTAGGTTAGTTCTCTGATTCCACCCCATCAATGTGATTAAATTAATTATCAGAAGTAGATTTTTAAAATTACAGTTCGTATTTCATTTTTGAATTCTTCCCTCATCCCCGTCATCTGCTTTTTAAAACTTACGTACTATACAATTCAATCTTTGCGGTAGACAGTTCAGTTTGTTTCGGAAAATTCAGATTCCTGTGCCCACTACCACAGCAGGATACAGAAAATTTCCATCACCCCCAAAGTTCCCTTGTGTTCTCATTTACAGGCACCTCCTCTCCACACTCCCAACAGATGAGTGATTGTAACTCAGGAAGGGGACACTGGAACTCTATGGCACAACCTGCAGCTGCAATCTACAGGCAGAATTTTTTCTTCAGGAAAGCTTTAGCCTTTCTCTTAAGGCCTTTCTAGTGACTGAATCATGTCTACTCTAATTACCTAGGACAATCTCCCTTACTTAAAGTCAACTGTTTACGGACTTTCATCATAGGTACAAAATACCTCCACAACAACACCTAGATAGCATTTGATTGAATAACTGAAGTCTAGCCTAGCCAAATTGAAACAAAGAACAAAACATCATATTTGAAGCAAATTAAAAAAGATGGTGCAGGAAACGTTTGCCTTATGGATATCTCCTCTCTTTTTCTTAATAAAAACACAACTAAAATATTTTATTTTCTCAGCCAATATTATAGTGAGTGTGTGCAAGAGGCAGGATTCAGACCAATAAAATATAAAAGATCATATGGATTGTTTCCAGACAAGTACTAAAAGAAGACAGGCTTCTTTGGCACACATATCCACTTTGCCCTCAGTTCCATAGCCTCCCTATCTCCTGGACATGGATAAAGTTGTAGGCTTCATAGCATCCATTATGTATGTATAAGAAATAGGATGTAAGATGCTAAATCTAAAAAGAACATGGGGTTTCTGATAAATCATGGAACATCCATATCATTCTTGGACTACCTACTTTTGGACTTCACCAAGAGAATACAACTAATCTTGCTTGAGTTACTGTTCTTTGGGCTTTACATTACAAAGCTAAATGGTGCTCATATATGCAAGTTTAAGCCACATATATTTGTCTATAACCCAAAATTATAATCACATACATCTAGATAACCTTATTTTTCAAATAACATGACAAAAATATTGAAATCATCATGTAGTTTAAAATCTATTGGAACTTTATTTTCACTCTTTAAATAAAATACTTAATAAGAAGTAACCAGACAACATTATTCAAGACACACAAAAATGCACTTCAATAGAATTCTGAAAAACTTAACTAAATATACAATTGGACAACAAGTGGATAGACTATTTTCAAGACATAATTTGTTGTTTTCATGGAATTAGAAATTCGGGTTACTAAGGAATCACAGTGATCATTTAGATGCCACTACTTATTTTACAGGTGAGGAAACTGCACTGAGACATATGCAATAATGGGTTCCCTGCCACACAGGTCATAAGCAACAGAATTAGATTTAGTTCACCATATGTAGAATTATTTAAAAGTAATTATTTCTATTGTATCAGAAGAAATCATCTTAGTTTAAAATATAAAAAAGGTATTAAAAAGATTATACTTAGATTATACTTTTTTTTTTAGGAACATTGCGTCTTCATAGAAATCTAAATTTCACTTAGCTCTAACAACTTTACTGTATGCTTGAGAATGAAGTTTGCCATACAGGGATAAAACAAAGGGTAATTAATAATTCATGGATTACATAAGCAATAGTCAAGAATTAGAAAACAAAATATCTTGGATAATTCCGACTTGACATAACTTCAACTGTCAGGTCTATTGCTGTTTCCTTAAGGTGGATTTTGAAGAAATTATCCACAGTTACATAATTATGTCTTTTTACTTTCTGTACTGAGCACTTTTTGGATCTAAGCTTATATAATCCCCAGGAATCACAACATCTTTAGAAGAAAAAGAATTCCCTATTTGGAGGACTTGTAATTGCGCTCATGATATAATAAAACAAATACGCTGCAGTTGTACTGCTCCAATTGATTCCCCAAAGAGTAAATGAACTGGTTAGAATAATTCACTGTTTTTATTTTTGTGTGTATGTTATATTTTTGTATATAACATTCTACTCTAATAAAAAAGGCAAGGTTAAATTATTGAGTAACACATTGTTTCAATAATAACAAAAAAAGATAGTCTAAGCTTCTCACTTACAGATAGAAAGTTACAATCTAAAATAATAAAATGTCTTCTCATGGCAATGTAGAAAGAGGGAGAAACAGGAGAGAGAGTGTGTGATCACTAAAAAATATCTGGGTGTCTGCATTTCTAGCTTAATTATTCTTCTATTAAATCATAGGACTCATGAATGGCTATTATCAACCTACCTACCTTATGTGTCAAAATTTGTATGGTGATATCTGTACCTCAAAGAAATATACGAAAGAGGATAACTTTCAAAGTGAAATAATGATTTGAAGTAAACTCTATTTTCTAGAAAGCTTAAGTTGCATCTGTACCCTGTAAATATCTCCATGATACTCATCTAATTCATTTCCCCAGAGTTGTGATACTGGATTCAGTTTATAGCTATTGTTTTTTTTTTTTTTTTTTTTTTTTTTTTAAGTTTTATTAGAATATTTCCATATGTGTTTGGGAATTTAGAAACACAGATAAACTTGAAAATCATTTGGCTTTCCTAATTTCAGTTGTCTGTCAGTATTCTTATTCCTTTGAAGAGTGTCAAATTCTTATTTGTTTTTCCCCAATTCTGAGTTTGGTTTCGTCTTCAACTATTTAGATTCAAGTAACTCTTTTATCAGACAGGTCACTCAGTGTCCAATAGAATGAATGAGAGAAAAGAAGACATAAAGGAGTTCTAGCACTGTTGCTGACACAGTTTGAGATTGATCTGATCTGCAGAAAGAATATTCTCCCTCTCCTGCGAATTACCAATTTAATTTCTGTGGCTTATGATACATAGGTATGACTTAGAAACCTTCAACAAAAAGATGGATGATTGACTACAAGCAATAGTTAGAAGAAAACATATTCAGCTGTTTTCTCATTTGTCTCAGTTTTCGTGGCAGTTATAGATTTCCTGGGGTTCAGAAATTACTTTAAAGCCAGTTTTGATAAAATAAGAGCAAAACATCTGTTTTTCTATGAAAATTTTTCCTGGATTGAAAAATAATTTTATTATTATGCTTAGTTTAATTTTTATAAAATTAAATAGTTGGTTTCACTATCAATTTTTTGCAGAAGAGGTGTCAAATATTTTATACAAAACAAAATGCGTTTTATTTAAATAACATTTACTATATGTCACTGTAATAATCTCTTTCAAATATCTATTCAATATACACAATAAATCATTAAGGTAGGTATTATTATCATCCCACTTTTACACCTGAGAAAATAGCTAAATAAATAATGTAATTACTGAGGTCCTACTTATGTGTACTATTTGAATTTATTGTCTTACTATAAAATTTATGATAAAAAATGAAATATTTGATAAAGCTCCATTGGCAAATGGCTGGAAAAATAAAACTGTTCCCTTTAAGTTTGATGAGGAATTTTTAGCACATTGTAAGTATTCTTCATTTATTTCTTAGCTTAATTGGTATTTGCACTTCACAGTAGAGCTATTTATCTGAATAATAATGGGCAAAAATAAGATGTATCTTACTGCTTCCGGGTGAACATGGAGTATGTCTCTTATATGGAATGCAGATATCTACACACATAGCAATGTAAAAAGTGATTATAAATTACTTTGAAAAAGAGTACCTCTCGAATTAGCATCCATTACAATAAGGGAAAACTGGGAAAAGACTACTAAATAATTGATGTGTCAAAGATAAAATTTGTAATGGAATTTATGAAATATTTAGAAGTGAAAGACAACAAAAGCATTTCATAAATAAATTTTGGATTTTACTAAGAAATATTTAGATGGTTTTCTGACCAAAAAAGCATATAATAGAAAAGACAATAAATTAACATTAAAGAAATACATATTCAAGTAAAATGAAATTTAGAAAACAAATTTCATACTATACTCTAAAAATACACAGAAATAAAAGTGTAAAAGTAGAAATTAATGCATTGAGAAAAAATATAAAATAGTGAGGATCAAACAAAACTTGAAGATTCATTCAAAAAAGATTTATGATTAAAAAAAATACATTTAAATGATAGAAATTTAAAAAGGGAACATACTTATAAATCAATATACAATAGAGATTAGAATATCATAAAAGAATATTCTAAATAAATGTTAAGTATAGTTAAAAACTTAGATGAAATATACAATTTAAAAGAAAACATAAAATTTGCCAAAATTGTCTCAAGAAGAAATTAAAACTGAAGTAAACTTATGCTCATTAAAAGAATCAAATTAGAATAAAACATTACAAAAATAAACTAAAGTGGTCTTGAGAATCTTCAGTTAAGTTTGACCAAAGTTTAAGGAAATTCCAATCTCTCATTTATACAAATTATTAGAGAAAATTGAAAAAGATATCTTTCTACATCAGTTTAAGGGGCTTTTTGAATAATAGCAAAATTTGAAAGAATGTAAAGTGAAAGAAAAATCAGAAGCCAATCTAATGTAAATATTTGCAAAATTAATAAATCAAATAGCAAAGTTAAGCAATGTCTAAAGAATATATTGATTTAAAAAAGATTATTATAGGCCCATGAATATATTTAAAGTAAGTATATTTATTAATGTAGTTCAACACCTTAGGGAAAAAGAGAAACCTACAGTCATTTCAATAGGTGCAGATAAAGTATTGGCTGTAATTCAATATCTGTCACGTAAAAATTTAGAAAAAATGAATAATTTCTTAAAATAAATTTATTTTTCCAATATGTGACATAGATAATATTAGTGAAATATGGCATGCTTTGCTTTTAAAAAGTCACAAAGTATATGTCCAATGTTCCATTTCTATTTATCGTTGTACAAAAATTCTGACCAGGTTAATAAAAAACTGTATCAGAAAGAAATTTTCAAGATTAGTAGAAATTATGATTAGATGTCTATATAGACTCTCAAGAGAACATAAAAAGAAATTGGAATGTACAACTGACTTCAGAATGATGATTTAACTCTTACAAGAAACAGTCAGCTGCAAAAATTGCAATGTTTTCTTTGAAACAAGATATGCCTTAAATGTGGCAAAATGATACTTGATTTTTTGGTGAATACAGTGGTGTTTGTTTAAATATTCTCTCTATATTTCTTATGTTTGAAATAGCAAGGAAAAAAAAGAAAAATCACAATTATTTACATAGGTGTCTATGCTTTCTGAAATGACCATCCCTGTTTACATATTTAAAATTGGATTGTACATTAAAATTCATCTTATGTGAGCCTTTTAAAATTTAACTATTAGGTAAATAGGATAGTCAGAAAGTAGACTACTCGTATTTAAAATATGTTGAGATGGACTACTAATGATTTATTCTCACCTCTGATTAATTAAAGACAAACAAACAAAACAAAACACAAAAAGCCCTCCATAATCCTAGTCTTCCTGCTGTAGGGAGAGAAAAATGCCATTTTAGATTTCTAATGTACAACAAAGAAGCCAAAAGAATTTTTGAGGGGGAACTATAGAATATATGTGTACCTATACACCATATACCTATGATGTGATATACATCAGTGATATATATCTTAAGAAAATAGTAGATGACTAAAAAAGTAGTTGACTATAGTTTCACTTTGAAATTTTGAAATAATTTCCTCATACAACTTAATGTGTGGTGACAGATTTACTTTGCTGTAAAATGCAGGATATGTGCCTGATAATGGAACTACCTAACTGAGATGCACATACTAAGTTAAACATATTTAAGTAAAAAGTAAGCACCTCATCACGGTATTTATATGCTTGCCAATTTTGATCTATATTGTAAAACATTTTGATGCATAAGGAGCAAAAATGTAATCTAATTACACAGAACACCTTGATTCTATCATTTTATGCCTGCAGTCTTACCACTCACAACTTCCATATTTTAAACGGAGACATTCTCAAACAATGATGTATAGGTTGATCTATAAATTTATATTTCAACTTCAACTTTCTATTAATTTGGAAACTACTTACAATGAAATAATTGATGTGACATTAGCAAGAACAATCAGAACTGCTTTTGCTTGAAATATCATTCAACATTAGATCAATGAAAGAAATTTTGGTTCTATATAGTTGTAACAATAAAATAATAAAATCTTGTGTTTATAAAGAGTAGCTATGTGAGAAATCTTATTCTTTTCTCTATTAATTAAAAAAAACTCTATAAAATACATCTTTATTTTGAGCTGTTGGTGAACATATAAACAAGTAGACATTTAAAATGTTTTCACTGTTAAATTTGATATAATTTGTTAAAATTTCATCCATGCTTTCTATTTGATCCTTCAATTTACTTATAGGAAGTTTATTTGATAAGATTACTCAAATGCATCAACATGGCTTTTTTCTACAACACTGTTCTAATTAGTTTATTGAGACCAGCAAATATGGAAATAATGGTATCTTAAGGCAGAAGCTGTATTGATCCATAAGCAAATTACAATGAAAGATGAGATGCAATAGATTAAAGGTGGAGATGTCTTAAATATGTAACCTGCAGCAGGAAGGGAAAAAGTCCTCAACACTGCAGTTATAGCTCTATCAATAGTATCCTTTTGTGTGGCTCTTTAATAAAATAAAAAATAAGCACCTATACCAGGGCTGCTTACCACAAAAAGGACAAACCCGGCCCAGTAGGTCACTTCACTTATAGCAGGTTTCACTGCTGACATGCCTACCTTAACAGCCACTTCAGTGGCTCAGAGCTCTACTTCTGTCTTCATCTTTTTTCAGGAACTGCCTTTCCACTACACTGTATTTGTGTGTGTTATGGGTTGAAAATTGCATTCCCTGAACATTTGTGTTCAATGTGACATTATTTGCATATAGGATAGTTGCAGATATAATTACCAGTTAACATGAAATCATTAGTGTAGGTCTTGATCCCATATGACTGGCGTCCTTACAAAAAGGGGAAATTTGGAGACAGACACATGCACACAAAGAGTATGCGAAGACGAAGGCAGAGACCAAAGGGATGCTTCTATAGTCAAGGAATGTCAAGAATTCCCAACAAACAAACACAAGCTACTAGGTAAGAGGCATGGAACACATTCTTTCTCACAGTCCTCAAATGGAACCAACCCTGCCAACACCTTGATCTCGGACTTCTAGCCTCCAGAACAGTGAGCCAATACATTTCAGTTATTTAAGCCACTCATTTTGTGGTGTGTTGTTTATGGCAGCTCAAGCAAACTAAGATAATGCATTTTTAACATCTATTCAATCTCTAATTTCCTTAATCAGCCTGCGTGGGGAATTCAAGTTATCTCTGTAGGTACTAATTATTCTATAGTTTTATATATTGACTTCTAACTTGCATAATGCTTGGTTGCCTGCCACAACACAAATTTTCTCGTAAGTCTTGTTTCTTTTAGATTGTGATTTTTGTGAAAACTCACATTCTTTATTCCAACCATTTATGAAGAAAAATTTCAAACATGCAGTAAGTTTAAAGAATTATTATTTCATATATAAATGGAATCTAAAGAACAAGATAAACAAACAAAACAGAAACAAACTCATAGATACAGAAAATATTTTGATGGTTTCCAGATGGGAGGGGGATTAGGAATGGGTGAAAAAGGTAAAGGGATCAAGAAGTATAAATTGGTTACACAGTAGTCATGCGGATGTAAGCTATAGCATAAGGAACATAGTCAGTAATATTGTAATAACTATATATGGTGTCAGATGGGTACGGTGTCAGATCTATCGGGATGATAGATGGGAGGGAAGTTGGAGGCAGAGTGAAAAAGGTGAAGGGATTAAGAAATACAAATTGGTAGTTACAAAATAGTCAATAAAATATAAAGTAAAACATAGGAAATATAATCAATTATATGGCAATAACTATGTATAGTGCCAGGTGGGTAATAGACTAGTCAGGGATGTCACTTCTTAAATTATACAAATGTCTAACCACTATATGTGATGTAATGTACAGCATAGAGAAAGAATATAATCAACAATATTGTGATAGCATGGTACAGTGTCAGATGGTTGCTGGACTTATCATGGTGATATATGTGATGTAATGTACAGCATAGAGAAAGAATATAATCAACAATATTGTGATAGCATGGTACAGTGTCTGATGGTTGCTGGACTTATCATGGTGATCACTTCTTTAGGTATATAAATTTTGAATAACTATGATATACACCTGAAACTAATAATATTTACATTAGCTACATTTTAATAAAAATCTTTTTAAAAAGAAAAGAAAGAATCAATTAATGAACATATATACTTATTGTCAGTAGTCCATTATTGTTAATATTCTGCTATGTTTATTTCATTGCATTCCTCTTCATCTATCCATCAATTTGTCTTAATCATTTGAATGCACGTCCAAGTAATGTGAAGATATCTGTACACTCCAACAACAAACACTTTATCATGCACGTTATTAGCTGGAGTCCCATATTAGTTTTTTAAAAAAATATTGCACAAATTCCAGTGCACAATTAGATGAGCTTTGGTAAGTACAGGCATACCTTGGAAATATTGCAAGTTAGGTTCCAGACCACTGCAATAAAGCAAATATCACAATAAAATGAGTGCATGTACAAGTTATGTTGGCATTTTACTATAGTCTATTAAGTGTGAAATAGCATCATGTCTAAAATCCAATGGTCATACTTTAATTAAAAAATACATTATTGCTAAAAAATGCTAACCATCAACTGCGCCTTTTCGGAAAAACAGTACCAATAGAACTTGCTTGACATAGGGTTGCTACAAAGATTCAATTTTGTATAGGAAATGCAATATCTGTGAAGTACAACAAAATGCAGTACAATAAAACAAGGTATGTCTGTACATATTTCTGTGTAACCCACATATTCATCAAGATATAGAACTTTATCATCATTTCAGGAAATTCCTATGTTAATTAGTTTTAAACACTCTGATATCAGAGTCCAAGACTTCTGTGATTTGGGTTTTATAGAACAGTTTTGCGGGTTCAAGAACCTCATGCTAATGAAATCATACAGTGTATATTCCTTTGTGCAGATCTTATTTTATTTAGCATACTGTTTTCCAGATTCATTTGTGTTATTTTGTTACCAGCCGCTCTTTTCTTTGACAAGTAGTATTCCATTGTATGAATACACTATTATTCCATTAGTTGTTCACCTACTAACGGATGGTGGGGCTGTTTCCCTTTTATGACTGTTAGAAAGCTGCTACAAAATTTCTTATGTAAGCTTTTTTCCCTCAAATTTAGAAATTTTTCCTTTTATGTATCACGCTTTTGGTGTCAAGTCTAAGAACTTCTGTCCACCCTTGATTCCCAAAGATTGTCCCCTATTTTTCCTAAAAGTTTTATAGTTTTATATTCTACATTTAAGTCCACAATCTATTTCGAGTTAAACTTTATATAAGACGTGGCAGTTTGTTCAAGGTTAAGTTTTTTGCCTATGGATGTCCTATTGCTCCAGCATCACTTGTTGAAAAGGCGATGCTTCATCCATTGAATTGCTTTTGCATCTTTGTTGACAATCAGTGGGCTATATTTGTGTCGGTCTCTTTCGGAGTTCTGTGTTCTGTTCTGTTAAACTATATGTCTATCTCTCCATCAATAATACGTGGTCTTGATCACTGTAGCTAGACATTAAGTCTTGAATTTGGGTAGACTGATGCATCCCACTTCATTCTTCTTTTGCAAAGGGGTTTTAGTTACATAAGTTCCTTTGCCTTGCCATAGAAAACTTAGAAAAACCTTGTCTATACCTACAAAAAATTTGCTGGGATTTTTATAGGAATTGCATGAAATCTGATTATCAATTTGAGGAGATTTGACATATATACCATATTGGGTCTTCCAATCCATGATCAATATATGTTAATCATGTATTTAGATTATTTTTGAGGTCTTTGATCCAAATTTTCTAGTTTTTACCATACATCTCCTGCACATATTCTGTTGGAGTTACACCTAAGTATTTAACTTTTTGAGTGATAGTAAATGATATCATATTTTTAATTTCAGTGATCCTGTGTTTATTGCTAGTATATAGAAATGCAACTGATTACTGTCTGTTTACCTTGGGTCCCTGTGACATTGATGAACTCACTAATTAGTTCCGATTATTTTTTAAAATTCTTTTGGATTATCTACATAAATCATCATGTCTTCTGCATACAGACCACCTTTTACTTCTTGAACTTTCACATTCCTCTCTTTAGATTCCCCAAGAACCGAAACTCTGACTCACTAGGTCTCTGTCATCACAATTTTCCACATAGGGTTGAACTGTCTTTTTCAGAATGTAACTTTTCCTATTTTAAGCCTCTACTATTTTCTCATCATCTTCATGCATTCTCCATTTGATTCTTATCCTGTACTGGAATCCAGAGATGGTTATGATCATTTTGAAATATTTATTTTGTTTTTACTCAGACATCAATTAATTAAGAAAAGTAAGTTAAAATGACAACTCTGAATTCAATTTACTATTTTTGAAGCCCATATATGGAGTTTAATTATAAATCTTATATTATTTGGGCAATTACAACAATACCCTTAAACAAAAGTGAGTCAACTTGTCCTTTGTCATATCATTAGAATTAGTACCCATGGGGGAAAAAGTCTTTGACCAATGGGAAGAGGATCTGATGAATAAATTACTCTGCATTCATCTTTTGAGACAGACTTCTTGAAGAGGAAAAGTATTCTTAGAGTCTCAAAGAAGGCATTCTGTAATATCAAGTCATAATTTGAGCTTGATTCTAAGCAGTATTTAGTTAGTAATAAATCCAGTTATTTGTTTTTTTCTCCTTCTCTCACTCCCTTTTCCTCTCACTTCTGCTTTCTTGGGATTGCATTCCCTAATAAAGTAGCAAAATATAAACTTGTGTTTAAGGCTCTACATTTTTTAAGAAACATATGACTACAAGATACAGCCTATTGGAAAGTGATTGCATACGCACAGGAAATTTTAAATTATTTTTAATATTATATAGGACTCATTCAATCTAGGGGTGATATTTAGTCTCTCTCTCTCTCTCTTTCTCTCTCTCTCTCTCTCTCTCTCTCTCTCTCTTTCACATGCACACACACACACACATATATACATATACGAAGGTTGGACAATTAAGTTCATGAACTGACCACCATGCGCTTACAAGCGTGTGTGTGGGGGGGTGTGTGAATGGGTGTGAGTGTTGACACGTGTGTACCAAAGAGTTGTAACTTTATCATTGACGCCATTACTCAGAATGGTTTTGAGCACCTAGGAAGATAAATTATTTGAAATAGCAAGTTTAGAAGGGAGAGTATCTTCATTAACACTCTCAATATGCCAGGTGTCGTGTTGGATGTTTTCATACTCGTCACTGCTTGCATTGACATCTTACAGTCATTCTGCAAATTGGAGGAATTCAGTCATTGCTTTCAGTTCATATAATTTGTGGTGTGTTTTACAGCCTTATTGTCAACATTCTTATTTTTCTCCCTTTTATATGCCTAGCTACGAGAGAATTGTACCTCCCAGTCACATTGACATCACATTTGCCATATGCCTTGATTAAACTAATGAAATATGAGGGTCAATAACAAATCACACCTGTAAACAAAATGTTTAAGAGCCTGAAGAAGGTTTTCCATATACCCTCCCTCTTTTGCAAACTCTACATAAAACAAATTCACAACTCGCTCGTAAGGGCCATATAGTGTGAGCTAGAAATAAACCTCTGTTGTTGTGAATTACTAGGATTTTTAGGTCATTTGTACTGAAATATAATAGACTATTCTAACATATTCACTTAATAAATGGTGACACAAACATTCAAATGTTTAGGTCTTAAACTGAGAAGTATAGAATAAATATGTTGTTCTCAAAAGGCATGCAATGTCATTAGGGATACAAGATCAGAAAGATAAAATACAAAGGAAAATATTAGGAAATCCAAACAAAATCCTAAATGAGGGAAATAGTCAAGAGTTGTAAGAGGATTTCAGAGGAGACAGTGATTTTTAATTATACTACCGTTATCTTCCCTGTGCTATTATTTCTTCTTTTCCATACCCTAAACATATATTTTATTTCATACATTTATTTCAAAAATAAGCACATTCTCTGTCTGTATCTTTTTATTAATTATATGTCAGTCTCACTATATTGATATATACATTATAAAAATAAAGATATATCTTATATATTTTAAAACTACAAAGGTAAAATCAGTATACCATCCTTTTGACTTATTTGTTCCCTACTTAAGATTCTAACAATTGTACTTCTGTTACGACTTATAGACTCTGATTATGCATTGAAGAGTCATGATTTTGGTTGTAAGAAATAATGCCGGTACTAAGCCCAAATATAAATTATTATTTTAGTATCAGGGCCTCAAAGAAAACAAGGAAGGCCAAGTTTGGATAAGCTGCCAAATTCAAGGATGTGCTAGAGAGTCAAAAAATATGTATTCATTTTTTTGGCTTCATAAAATATGTATATATTATTACAGTGTGGCCAGTATAGGACCTGACTTCCACTAAGATTACAGAAAGTAGGGACTTTTCCAAAATGATATATTAGGTTTGATTGAAGGACAGAGCGGAGAAAAAGTCAAGTTCTAACAATAGTCAATTAAGATTTCTATAATCCCAGTTATTGCAATTTATGCACATTTTAGCTTCCTCTGCTAGGCATATCGCGCAACTTGCATTCTAACCCATTGAATGTTACTCTAATAGCTCTCACTCACTTAATCCACTTCAGTAGGTATAACAATAGTAACCATATATACATTTTTCATAGAGCTAATAAGAAATGATGAAACAATAGTTCAGGTCTATGAAAAATTAAACTTCCGTACCAGTTACTACTGTTCAATGTCCATTTAGATTGGTCTCACATATAACAGAATTAAACATCACAAGAATATTTACAAAAATAGTTTCATAATGCTTGTAATATAATTCTCTGACAACACTTAAGGAATGATCTTGCTTAACCTGAGCATTGAGAAACCAAAGTTCCATTAATTCATCTGCTCACACTATAGGTTAGATTTATCATATTTATACTGTAGAGAGGAAATTGACAGGACTATTCTTCTTCAGTTACAATTCTTTATTACTTTTCTCTAAAGATCAGCATCACTTTTTTGTATATTATTAAAGACATCAATCTAAAAATACCTGAAATGACTCTAACAATTGACTTGCTAGTGTGGTGGTTTGCTCAGCTGACTGATCATGTTAATTGGATTAGTGAACTACAGAAATTATCCTTAGTTTTAATGTGTACTCTGAATTTGACAGTTTGCGACCTCTAGAAAATCAATTTAGTATGAAGGAAGATGGGCCATTTTCACAGACAAAATTAGAGGAACTAATGTAAAACTGAATAGGTTATAGAATAAAATATTCTCACCCATGGAGTTCTTTAAGGACCTAGATATACCATTCCTAGGAAAACCTTTAAATGGAGTGTAATACAGTAGAATAGTTTACTCTAAAAATTTCGGACATGTCTTACTAGAATACTTTCTACTATGTTATTTATTTATTTATTTATTTATTTATTTATTTATTTATTTATTTATTTATTTATAATGTTATTTAGATTGGGAAAAAAATGTAAGGACAACTAGAACATAAATATAAAATAAATTAGGGTTTTTTTGAGAGTTATGGGGTGCTGCATCGTTTAAGAGACTGGAGCTGTACACACATTTCCATTCTTCCATGTTCTTAGTGCATGTTGATTAGAGTCTGTAGTGAAAGTTTAATAGACGAAGCTCCTGATGCCTTGGGGAGTGATTCAGTTTGGAAAAAACAAAAAAACAAAACAAAACAAAAAACAAACAAACAAAAAAACAAAAAAGAAAAACACATAAGGAAAACCAGAAGCTGAATAACTGCAAATCAGAATGGCAATGTTATAACATTGATAATCAAGGTATCAAAAGAGAAGCAAGATCAATAGTTTTGGAAGAGTCTTCCAATATATTTCCTAGTATTTTAAAAGGTCCAAGTATTCCAAATGTGTATTTTTTACACAAAATTGCTTTAATATTTTTT
This sequence comes from Rhinolophus hipposideros, assembly GCF_964194185.1. Taxonomy (NCBI): domain Eukaryota; kingdom Metazoa; phylum Chordata; class Mammalia; order Chiroptera; family Rhinolophidae; genus Rhinolophus; species Rhinolophus hipposideros. The sequence continues at coordinate 40,944,557 of NC_138058.1, forward strand.
TTTTTTTTAAAGAGGCACCGTCATCTCTGACCTAGTTTGGAAAACACCCTTAACAGGTCTTCTCGCTTCCACTCAGGTTTCAAGACAGCACATTCTACAGTTCAAAAGTCACAGGTCTCTTTATATAGCGGTCTCTTTATTTATTAAAATGGCAACATGATCATGCCATTTTTCTGTTTGCCATGTCATTTTGAGTAGGAACAAATGCCTCATCAGATGTTTCTCTCCTGTCTCGTCCCTTACCTACATACATGGTACTTTATTTCCACACTGTAGATACGCTGGACTTCAGGGATTTCTAAAATATCCCCAGTCCTTTCTGCTGCATGAACTCTGTACATCCACCCTCACCTCACTCCTCGTGTTAGCATGGTTAACTCCTATCCTTCAAATACCAGTTTACATGGACTTAGTCAGAGGAGCCCGTGCCTACTATTTACTCTTAAGTAGCTGCCTCCTGCTATCCGCCCTCAAGAACTATGTTTTGGTCTTTATAACATTCAACACAGTTTACAGCTGTGTGTTTGTATTAATTAGGATACAAGCCAAGCTGCTGTCAAACAATATAAAAAACTTGACACAAGATTCAGTAGCTTAAATAAGGCACAATTTGATTTCTCACTCCCCAAATAGTCCAGAGGTGAATGATCCTGTGCTTGGTGTGGAGGGTCTGAATATTTATCATGTGCGCTTTTTAAAAAAATCTTTGAGTTAAAGAAAGTTCAGCTTTTCACCAGCATTTAGCTATCCGGCAAGGGTGAGGAAAGAAGGCTGAGGCAAAGAGCATTGTAATGGAAGCTATACATATTACTTCCACTGCATCTTATTGGACAAAACTTAACTATATGGTCACATCTAGTGAGAGAGATGCTGAGAAATGTAGTCTAGGTTGGCGATCACTTGTCTAAGTAACTCAGTGGCAAGAAAAAAGAGGAGAATGAATAGTGGAGTATAAATAATAGCCTTGCTAAGGTAAAATTTTTAAAGAGTTTAATGTCTGTCTTTTCCATTAAGTAGTAAGCTCCATAAAGACAGAAACATGACTGTTTTATTTTTGTTGTTGTCTAGCTCAGTGACTGGCACATAGAAAGTACTCAATAACTATAATTCAATAAATAAAATGAATTCAGAATCATTACTCTAAGATAGTTTATCACATTCTTTTATTACAGCCCTCATAAGTATCTGGTATTAGATAATTTTTGTATTTATGTGTGCATTTTCTGTCTTTGCTACTAAATTGTAAGCTCCAAAAGAGTAAGGAACTAGACTATACACTTCAAAGCTATATCCTCAATACATAGTACACTGTGGGCATTAAATAAATGCATGTTGAATTAATAAATTAATGTAAAAATACAATTGGTTCCCCCATTTTATAAATCGTTCACATTTTATAAATTATTTATAATATTTATAAAATATTCACAAGATTGGGCAGTTGACAAATTCCAGAGCTCTTTCCTGTATAATATGTTTCAATGTTTTTCTCATTATCAGCCCCACCCATCCAAGGCACCATTTTAGACATCCTACCCAATGCACCATGAACGTTTAATACCACAGGTCCACTATATATCTGTCTATATGCTGTGGCCCTTTGGAGAGCCACCGACCATTGTAGCATTATATTTAAGAATTTTTTTGTCTCTCTATAACTTGGAACCAATTTTTGTTCCCTTGGGGATGAGATAGCCCCTGTTGAGAATGCTTGCTTTATACCAGACCATTATTTTAATTTAAGTAAAGAATGGCAAGGGGTACCATTCATGGATGTCACTGATAGAACATATAAAATCAAACTAACTTTTGCTAAAGCACTGTGCAAAATTGTGGCATTGAAACCAAGAATATGGTCTAATAATAAATTTAATTTAGTTTACTTCTCCTTAGTTTTTAAATTACATTTCTGTCTATGGATATCTATAGCTGCCATCACTTGAGTTATTATAATTTGTTAGAACCTGGGCTAGCATTTTATGCATGTTTTCTGATGGAAAGCCTGTTTTGTGGATGAAATTGTTCAACATTTTTGGGTTCAGTATACTTCAAGGTATTTTTTTTTAATTATAGTTTACTGGGGTGACAATGGTTAATAAAGTTACACAGGTTTCAGGTGTCCTATTCTGTAATACATCATCTATATATCACATTGTGTGCTCACCACCCAGAATCAGTTCTCCTTCCATCACCATATATTTGATCCCGTCTACCCTCATCTAAAAACCTCCTTCCCTATTACTACTTCAAGGTATTTTGAAAAGGAAAACAGTCTAATGGGATAGCTGGAAGAGGCAAAGAAACACTGTAAAGTACGGGTATGGGCAAGGTTATTTGCAGTTTTTTTAATTCAAAATTGTTATTTCCTATGCACAGTATAAAATTTTATGCTAAATTTATTTATAATAGATGGTATTCAGGTCTAGATACAGGTCTAGATTCCACTATCATATTGCATGATTTAATAGAGGAACTTTTCATGTCAGTGAAATTGCATGTGCCTGACCTGTATCTTATTAGTTAATTACAAATCATAATTTTTCTTAACTATATTTTAGAGTAGATGATTTATTATTATTATTATTATTATTATTATTATTGTTATTACACACTACTGGAGCTAAATGTATAAACGATTTATGGATTTATGCAATTATATAGAATCCCAAACAAAGTGTTAAGCTACGTTCTGTTTGAAAATTTTCGTTTACTTTTAAAAATTCAATGATTCATGAGTTAATTTTGTTTCCTGCATACATTTTTGTAAACTTACTTTGATAAAAGTATTTTAGGTTATATTTGAGGTTGAAGATGGATGTTACTCGGACATATCATTGGCGGACCGCACAAAATAAAACTAATTTTGCCAACAGAACACGGAGAAAAATGTTGGTTTGAATAATTTAAGGAGTAATACCCAACTCATCCAAAAGTTAGTTTCCTGGCAACCTTAATTCTCTGGAATATAACCAATAGGCAACAAGTAAAGTAATACAAAAATGATGACCTGTTAAACAGCATTAACAACATGTGTATATTTGATACCTGTTTTAAAGTTCTGGTATTCAACACTCTCCCCTGCCCACATTACTGTGACATTAATAGTATTTATCACTCTTAGTTATAATCATTCATTTATTCTCTATCTTCATCCCATTAAATTATAAATTCACTAATGGTAAAAACTCCATTCAATTTAATATCACCTAGAAAAATAGAACAATGTTGAAATTAAAGTGCAGAAAAAACATTCCATAGGATCCCCGAAGATTACTAGTTCAGGTAGCATATCTTGTTCTTCCTTATTAACCCACTAATACTGACTTCAGTGGTTTGCATGTTATTGTCCAAGTTAATATATAACTGCAATAAATGTGATACCCTGTTTCCCCAGGTTGCACCTATTAAAAGCAGTGCGCCAATGGAGCTAGGCGTAGGCACCAGGGCTACGAACAAAAGAAACAGGAACAGAGGGCATAAAGAAACAAAAAAGAATCAGAAGAAGATGCCAATGACATAAGAAAATTAGTATCGTTACTGGAATCATTAAGAAAAGGTTGACTGATATTCCATATAATATCTTTAAAAGCAGACAAGTATATAATAAAATACAAAAATATTTTTAAGTAAAACTAAAGGTTCTTAAATCAATAAGCTTCAGTTACATGGAAAATTAGTTCCTTAAAACACATTATTTACATATGATGCTAGATGAAAGAGATTACTCTATTGTTAATTCAAGAATCTCTTTGGATTCACTTCAACTTTAGAAGAAAGATCATGTGAAAAGCCTATGATGAGTTCTATGATGAGCATTTTTTTTTTATTTTTTATTTTTTGCTTTGGAAGCTTCTCTAACATCAAAAATTCTTTCTTAAGCTTTTACTCTGCTAAAGTGGAGCTGTAATGGAAAATAGTATGACACTGAATTTGCATTAGAGATTAGAATAAAAAAAATCATAAAGATGATGTAATTTCTTAGTACTTAGTACTTAGTACTTAGAAAAATCCTGCCTTCCCAATTAATTAATTGGTAAGAGATAGTACATTAGCCAAATAGCAAAATATGGTATGGGTTTATTCAGTAAAGTCTAACCAGCTTACATTCTTTGTTGTATTTCTTGAAAAACTAAAACAGAGTGCAACTTTGAGATGTAGGTATACATGTCAGAAATTTTTATTTGTCTCTATAACCTAACACTTTAGGTTAGTATTTTTATTTTCTTTCTTTGTTCCATTAGCCAATTTCAGAAGGAGGTTCTAAATATATAATAGCCTGGTTCAGTTCAGGACAACCTCTAAATACATAACCATCCTCTCACTTATTGTGCTTTATAAAATAGTCAACATGGTCCCTTCCAGTCTTCAGATGGTGACTCCTCTGAACTATTTCCAAGGGTGCAAAAGTATTTGAAGTGTTACAGCCCTCCTTTCTCACCTGTAGGTTCTGATATATCATTTTGAGGTTTGATATCAATAGCCATCACCATAAAAGCATAAACTATCTAAAGATTAAAAATCATAAAAAAAAGTCTTGGTGATAGCAAAAGTAATTTAGAAATGATCTTCACTATCATTCTTATTTTGCACAAAATAAATTCGAGACTCAGAGAAGGGAGGTAATTTTCTCAAGATAACATCTGATGAGAGACAGCATACAGTGAATGCTTAATAGATATTCCCTATAGATGAGCCCTTTATATGGGTTGTTCTCTTTAATCATCTTAATGAAGCTGTGAGGTACATATTATGTTATCCTTATTTTACCAATCATCTTGTTGAGTATAAGAAAGTTTCTTAAGTGGAAGACTCTAGCACTAGAAATCAGCCTGTTGCTTTCTGAAACCTTATTCTTTATATCACATTGTAGTGCATGATTAATTCTCTATTTAGACAAACTTAAGATAAAACTTTACATTGTATCTTTATACAGATTTCATACTTAATTTAAGAACACTTGGGGAATGCAAAGCCTTGAGCTAACAAATTTGATAGCTTTGCAGCCATTGTCAATCATTTTGGGGCACATTTTAAAGTTAGAGACATCTGTGAAACACTCAATTTATTACATGAGTATCTATCTACTTCCATATACATAAAGCCAATTAAATCCTATTTCATTGGTTCTTAGTTGCACATTTTTATTTACTTTTTTAACTTTATAAAATCAGGATGTTCTTCAAAATGGAAAGCATCTTGTAAGTGATACTGGTTAGGAGGCACATATTACAATTACTGTTGCAAGTATGCACACTTGATCTGTTGCACATGAAGTGGCTGGACCACTGAAACATATATTTTTCTCAGTTTAAAAATGAAAGACCATTTGTGAAAAAATATGAATACCAGTTGTTCTCTGAATACCTTTCTTGATATTTTCTTGTGAGCACGAAAGTCTCACCATCTAAACTTGCAGAATAGAGGCAGTATGCTTTCTGTGAAAAAATGCTCCACCCAAAATATATGAACAACAGAGACTTTGATCCAGCACGGAAATTCCTTGGATATTGTTAACTAAGTTAAAGAAATAAGACACATCAAGTCCTGCCTATTAAGAAATGACAAACACATGAATGAATTTGTTACACTTACAATTTCCTTTTTACTATGTGTACAGATATGATATATAATAAAACATCAAAGTATGAATATGTCTACAGGAGCAACAACATATGACCCCATAACTTGTGCAGGAGTTGCGGGTGGAGTGGGAATCAACAATTAAAAGGGATACAGAAATGCCAGAAATGTACAGCTATTGTAAAGCTTATGAGTATATTCACAACATAAAAAAATTGATAATGAAGAAATAAATAGAATATTTTAGATATATATTAAAATTTTAGAGACAAACTATATAATATCTGAAATGAAAAATAGACTAGATGGAGTTAACAACAGATTATACACTAAAGAAAAGATTAACATGAAGACATAGGAATATAAACTATTGAAAATGAGCCAAAGAAGAAAAATAAATGGAAACAATTTAAATAGAACATAAATGACATATGGAACTGTGTCAAGCAGCCTCACATGGGTGGTGATGGGGAATAGCTGAAAAGGAAAGGTTGAAATTTTCCAAATCTGATAAAAGTTTTATGTCACAGATCCATGATGTTAAATGGATCCCAAGCCAAATAAACATAAAAGAAACCTTATCAGGACAAATCATAATCAAGTTGCCAAAACCAGTGATAAAAGAGAAAAATCTTAAAAGCAACCAGAGAAAGCAGGAGAAACATTTCTCACAGAGAAGAGAGTTAAAGTACCCTTCTCTTTAGAAACTGTGCAAGCCCGAAGGCAATGGATCAACATCTTAAAGTGCTAGAAGAAAAAAGAATACTCTCAACCTAGAATTCTATAATCATTAAAAATACCTTTTAGAAATAAAGGCAATACCAAGACTCTTTAAAACAATCAAAAGCTGAGAGAATTAATTACCTTTAGATTTCCATATTAAGAAATGTTAAAGTCTTTTTCAGGAAAAAGGAATAGTATCAGATGGAAATTTGCATCTGCACGAACTAAAATAATACAAGAGGTAGTAAATATGTGTGTACACATAAAATATATCTTTTCTCATTATTTATTCTTCCTAAAATATGACTTGTAAAACCAAAACAGTAACAACAATTTAGAATTTTCAAAAAGTATTATGGCACCCTGAAACCACATTTTTCTCTACATGTCTCATATCTATCTTAGTGCCTTTTAGTTCTTTAACGTTTTTTAAAGTTACCACCCTTGGAATATATTCATTTAAGCAATTGTGTTTTTATGTACAATATATAGACTTTCATATCAAACAAACTTTTGCCAACTCCCTTCTGTAGTACCTAGCAATGAAGGATATTGCAATAGTCCTTAACTCTGTGTGTGTGTGTGTGTGTGTGTGTGTGTGTGTGTCTGTGTGAATAAAACTGGGGATTCCTTTTTCTGTGTGTGAGTTGAAAGCCATAGTAAATGCAATTCATTGATTTAACCTAGCACTTTTTTTTCTTCTATGAGAATATTTACCTTAGTTGGATAGTTGTCTATAGTCTTTAAGACATAGCCCTTCTCAGTTTAAAGAACACTGTGATAACTAAACCAGACTCATTCCCATGCAATACATGGAAGGATCTTAGAAAATTTTACTATGTAAAACAAGCCAGAAACTAAAACTATATTTCGTATGATACAGATGATATGAAATTCTGGAAAAAGCAAATCTGTAATGACAAAAAGCTGATCAGTGGTTGCTAGGGGCGGAGTGAAGGGAAAAGATTGACTATAAATGATTGACTTTTTGTACGATGGGGATATCTCACATCTTGTATGTGATAGCAGTTACATATCCATAAATGTTTATTAAACTTAATGAATTAACACTAAAAAGGGTGAAGTTTGTCATATGCAAATTATACTTCAATAACACTGACTCCCTATCCATCCCCACCTCCAAATAAAATTATTTTTGTCATGGTCCTCAGACCTCATTTCTGGAGAGAAATTGTCTAGAGTTTTAGACTAAAGCATCAGCTCTGTCTTTTCTATGAATTCTATGGGTAGCTTTTGATCCACCCTTATTTATTATTCATGTTCTTGAGTATATCATCTGCATACTTAAGCAGTGCAATTTTTTTGAGCTGCTCTTTCCCTGACAGAATTTCTCTCTCTTTTTTTTTTTTTTGTTTATGACATCACTCAATGTATTACTGAAATCTCTGCTTTCAGTTATTTGATGTCTATATTTGGGAGGTGTGATACCAACTGCAAACCAATGTCTAATATGTACTAAACATTTCTTAGGTACCGCTGTTCAAAAGTCTTTACATATATTCATTATTTGTTGACCACAACAACCTTGGGAACTATATTATTCTCATTTTATGCATGAGGAAACTGACAAACAAAGAGAAGCATAACTTGCCCAAGCTCACAGAGCTAGTAAAAGTTGAAGCTGGGATAAGCCTGTCATAAGGTTAGTAGTGAGCAAATTCATCAGTCAATTTTTGGGTCCCATATTCCAAGTACACTGTTTTCACTGTCCTGGATTTTACTAGAAAAACCAAACAACATGGATCTCTATAGTCTGCGCCTTTAGTCTCATAACAATGTAAAAAATCAACTTTTCCTTTATATTTTGACATGATTTATTAGCCAAACAAAGGACATCAAGTTTCACAATGCCTTATCCAATTAAGAATGCTCTCTTTCTTAGAAATTGGCTTCTACTAATATTCTAATTAATTTTAGCTCTGGTAGTGATTTTACAGTCAATTTTTTCCCCGTATTAAATTATGACAATAAGCAGGGGCATTAAAATACCTCTTGTTAGCATAAAAGTATATTTTCTTCCTTCATATGCAAAACAAACGATTTGTGGAACCTCCTGAGAATGGATAGAAAAGAGTGTGTTAGTGAGAGTAGCTTGTTCAACCTTCCTCTGATTTGCTGCATGTTCTCTCCAATAGTAACTGTAACAGTGAAGTGATTGGGGAATGAGTTCTCTCAGCTTTGACAGTCACCAGGGCCTATCAGCTGTTGATGTTACTGGCCAGACAAGCCTATTTTATCAAGAGTTTGAAGGTATCAATACATTTACATGCATCATTTCTTTATTGAAAGAATCCAATATTCTTTGACCTCCAGGGAGTCTGAGCTATTTGAATTTTATCACAGCTCTCCACTTCAGTAACTCTAGAGGGTTTCAATTAGCATGTTCAATTAAAACTTGGTTAAGCGCAGATTTTGCTGTATCCTAGCCACCTGAGTAGAGTGGCTGGGTTTCCTCTTCACTCATGAATACTTACCTATACCTACCTATACTGATGTATTCTATTAGTATTAGAATAAATGTCATATCTCTCAAAACTGACATGTCACCAATATTTATATATCTGCCACTTTTTTCTACCCTTTTTATTAATGCATCCTCTTGTTCTGCCAAAAATACTATGGGGTATTTGTTAGAGCATCTAGGAAATACTGCAATTTGAACTCCAAGATTTAGAAGTCAAAGAAATCATCACTTTTCTAGGTGAACCCGACATAGCAGATGGCCCCAGGAGATCTCATGAGATTACATGTCCCGCCATCAATTGACTTTTTTATCCCTCTTCCAGGACTATTTTCCTTATACAGGAGGTTTGAAACTTTATTTCCTTTCTTGGGATTTTTGTTCCCAAGTATTTTGATGGTGTTCTCCTTAATTTGTCAAAATTAGGTTGGATGCTATCGGCAAGTTTTAGTCCAAACAGAGTAAAACAAAAAAGAACAAACAAAACAAAAACAGTCTCATAGGAACAAAGAACAAAGTAATGGTTGTCAGAAGAGTAGAGGGATGGATGAAAAAGATGAAGGGGAATACAGTCAATAATAAAATAGTGTGATAACTTTGCATGGTGACAAGTGGTTAGTACACCTACTGTATTGATCATATTGTAAGATACATAAATATTGAATTGTTATTTGTATATCTGAAACTAATATAATATTGGATGGCCAACTACACTTCAATAATAATCATCATCATCATCATCATCATCATCATCATCATCATCATCATCAGAGTAATCTTCACGGTCAGAGAGCAGTTGCTCCTATAGTCCATAAGGCGACACCAGCACATGAGGGGGTGGGGTCAGCCATCAGTAGCTTCTTTTTCCATTTCATATGGAAAATAGCCACCCAATGTATCCAATTTTAACTAATATTTACTTTACCCCCAACTCTTACTGTAATCTTTTTATTCCTCCAATTTCCTTTTGCTTCAATTGTTATATCAGTCACACGTCTGGCAAAATTTTGCCAAAACAAGACCTTGACATGAAGACTGGAACATCCATTTATGTGGGAGGTGAGCCTAGAGTCACAAATTAGATTAGGAGAAAAGTGAGACAGAGAAGGAAAGTAAAAAATAACAGCAAAGAACAGGTGTATTTATGAGTGTTACAGAGGACTGCCAGGTAAAATATAGGATGTCCGTCCATTTACATTTGAATTTCAGATAAATAGTAAACACCTTTTCATATATACATGTATGTGCCAGATTCTGCATGAGCATATTTACACTACAAATGATTTGCTGTTTATCTGAAATTCACATTCAACTGGGTACCCTGCATTTTTATTTGCTCAATCAGACAATCCTGGTACAATACCACCATGAACATGTAGGGGTAAATGCTGACATACCATAAGAAACATACCTGTATTTCAAAATCATCATCTAGAGGACAGCATGGCCCACTCCCTTCCCCACTATGTTTAGGGCTGCTCTCATTGCTCCCTTTCCACTCTCCCACCTTCATTCAGTGTCATGTCTGCTGCAGACCTCAGCAGGCTCCTCTGTGTGATGCTGGGGAAAACCCTCTGCAGAGAAGACAGACACATGGACTTGAAGGGGGAACTGCATCTCTGGCTGTGGCTTCATTCCTCTGTGACTATAAACTCCCACCACAAAGCTCTCTCTCTGTAGCTCCTTCCTGTGAGCTCCATATTCACCATTCTTCCCGCTTTTTCTTCAGCCCAAGGTTTGGTGATGGCTTTTAACTCATTGTTGTCTCTAGGTTTCTCAGTGTCCTTTGTCTGCCCCTTTAATTCTTCATTCCTCTCTATTCACTTGTTGAAGTATTTTCATTTGAACCATCTGAGTAAATTTTATTCCTTTCTAAGACTTTGAGTGACAGCCTATCAAATTTGATGTACATTTATGAACATGCACGTTATTATTTCTCAAAATAAAACAAGAATAAGCATGAGCGAGAGAGCGAGAGAGAGCGAGAGAGAGGGGGGTGGGCTTTCTGAGTGGCTGATTGGCAGTAGAGGAAGAACCCGTACAAGCAGAACTTGGTATTTACTCCCTTGGGACTGGCCTATATACAGGAAAGTTACATTCTGGTCTGATAAGTGAGCTCAGTGGGAAAGGTTAAAATAGTGGTGAATGTGTTCAATTCAAGGAGGTTTCAGCAAATCCATCTGGCTGCATGCCTAAGTCACATCTTCTAATATTTTTCATCAATAATAGATTTTTTTTTTATCATCATCTGTCTGAGTCCTGTGTAAATCTTTCAACTTATTTAGAAAACAAGTTGAAAGAGAAGTGTATTACATATGGAGTGCCCTAAAATTGTATTTGGGAAATAAAACAGAGAGAAAAAGGATTTTTGATGTGCATAAAACATGCTTGTTAGGCATTAGCAATTAGGAACCACACACATCTTTTACTTTAATGATGTTCACTGACTTATTTTGTGCCAGGAGGCTTGTGTTACACTTCTGTAGCTGGCTTTTAACTGGCATAGTCAAGGCAGAAGGTATGAGTGTTCAAGCTCTGCTAAGTATGAGCCATGAGGAATTTTTATCTTGTCAAGTCACTACATTTTATGTCTGCTTGTCCACAGGCAAATGGTTGTTTTCACATCGGTGAGAGCTTTTAACAGATACTAGCATTCAGGTTCTTGTTTGACCTTGAGCTTCAGATTCAGCTAGCCAGGGCATTGCAGGTGAGGCTGGGGCAGAGATTAGGTCTTTTCAGACATTGTTGGGAGATACAGTATTTTCTGCTCTTGCTCTGTCTCTCAGCCAGATTTTCAGGTAGTGCCTTTTAACTGAAAGACTGCTCTGTATGTTTCATGTGTACGTGTGAAAAATTCTAACTTATTTGCTAATGCCAGGCCATGGTAGTCAATACTAAACCATCTCTCACAAATAATAATAACCGTATTTAGAAATAAAGGAGTAAGCTCAGGGGCTAAAATGTCATAGTATTTGCCTTATTTGTAGGTTTTAATGATCATTTTGTCTACTATCATGCCCATGGTCTCAGATTGCTCAGACTGATTCTGGATTTGTTAACTACCTAACTATCGACACACTTTAGAATGCGTATCACACACCGGGAGAGACTTCACCCATAAAAAGCTGATAGACAGAGGGTAAGAGAGAAGGGGGTGGTGGATAAGGGTATAGGGGATCCAATATATGGTGATGGAAGGAGAACTGACTCTGGGTGGTGAACACACAATGGGATTTATAAATGATATAATGCAGAATTGTACACCTGAAATCTATGTAACTTTACTAACAGTTGTCACCCCAATAAACTTTAATTAAAAAAGAAAGCTGATAGATTATGTTAATGTACAGAAAAGAAGAGTGCGTTTTTATAACAACTATATATATCCTTTTATTATGTTGATATAGACAAATACTGAGGACTCAAAGGAGAAGGCTAAAATTACAAAGGACCATTTTCCATTAACCTCTAACTAGTAATCAGATTTGCTCAGGATATCAAAGAGAAACTTGTAAAGTTTGTAAAATGATTTTCAGTTTTAATATCAGAATAGTAGTACTAGAATAGTGGGAGGAAACAAAAGAAGTAGATTAATGAAATGAGCTGTAGAAAGTTTTAAAGAAAATCCTTAGAAAAAATATGTGTATGTCTAAAAGAATTTAGACATAAAACATAAATATTTAAGGATAGGCTGGATAGAGATGAAAGGAAGTACACATATAACTACCTATGTCAAAATATCCTTAATAGTGATATTAGAAAAAAGAATGTGTAGATGTTTGATCAATTATATGAAAAAAGAAAAACTGGGGCCCACCAAAAAATCTAACAAAAGAGAAAGAGTCGACTTCCAAAGAACTTAGAAGCTAGAATAAAGAACAACAACAAAATTAGTTGAACAAACCAAAACCTATTTCATAGATGGTCTTTTTTTCCCTTTCAATTTAAAATTATTTTTAGTTAGAAGTCTAAATCTACTTCTATTAAGGTAAAGCATTAATCTACTCTATGATGAATTTACCTTTTTATATTAATAGACTTTGTTGTTAGAGCAATTTTAGATTTTAGAAAAATTTAGATTTTAGAAAAATTGAGCAGAAAGTACAGAGATTTCCCATGTACTACAACTCCTCTGCTTCCCACACTCTGCCCCATCACACATGCAGTTCCCTACCATATTAGCATCTTTCCTCAATGTAGTAGTACATCTGTGACAATTCAGAAGCCAAGTTGATGCATTATTACTAACAAAAGCCCCCAGCGCATGTCAAAGTTCATTCTCGTTTTAGACATTTTATAGGTTTTGATTCATGTATAATGATATACTCTACCATGATGATATCATTACAATGTCATGCAGAATAGCTTCACTGCCCTAAAAATCCCTTGTACTCCACCTATTCGTCCTTCCTGAACTACTGACTACCAATGACTTTTTTACTATCTCCATTATTTTGCCTTTTCCAGAATGTCCTATAGTTAGGATCACTGTAAAACTTCTATTCACATTGGCTTTTTTTCACTTAACAATATGCATGCAAGTTCCCTGCATGTCTTTTCATAACTTGGTAGCTCATTTCTTATCATTGCTGAAAAACATTCCATTGTATGAATGTGCCACAGTATGTTAATCCATTTACCTGTTGAAGGACATCTTTGTTTCTTCTAAGTTTGGGCAATTGTAAATAAATCTGCTAGAAACATTTGTGTGTAGTCTATGTGTAGATAAAATTTTCAATTTATTTGGGTAAATATCAAAAATATGTTCCTGGATTGTATGGGAAGAGTGTTTTTACTTTTGTAAGAAACTGCCTATCTTCCAAAGTGGCTGTGCCATTTTGTTCTCACCAGCAATATGTGAGAGTTCCTGTTACTCCATGTGCTTGTCGGCTTTTAGTCTTTTCAGTGTTTTGGACTTCAGGCATTCTAACAGATGTGCATTCTAAATGATGTGGTATATCATTTTTGTTTTAATATTCAATTCCCTAATGACATCTGACATTGGGTATTTTTTCATATGTCTTTTTGCCATCTGGGTATCTTCTTAATTGATGGATTCAATATTTAAGTATCTTATATGTGCTTCACTTTCTAACTTACACATCCATAGGATGGATGTGTAATATTATATATGTATAAATATTATATAATAGCAGAAAGCTTTCATCATGAAATCATAGATAACAATTGCTTCATTACACACAATATTTGAAGTTCAAGTTGGTATATTATGCAATGTTCCTCATCCTAATATTTTTCAGTATTTGCTCCAAAGTGACCGTTGTGTATTTTCAATGCAGATGCTTAAAGAAAAAAAATTTATTTCAATGAGATAACGAACTATCATAGATTTTAGGACTATTCTATTTTAGCTTTTTTGAAAATTGTGAAGATGGCATTTAAAAATTCATTAGTAATTTCCTGGAACATATGATAGCTAAAAAAACAAAAACAAAACTAGTGAATATTTACCATATTAATATTTCCTATACACAAAATAATTTATTTAATGATACCATATATATAAAGAGATTTAAAATTATCCCTTTGAATAATTTGTGTCCCTACATAAGTTTTTATATTTTGGCCTATTACTCTCTTTAGGTTTAGTAAATATGAAGAGAAAGAGTATAGACAAAATCATCCAAAGAAACTAAATTATTGGTTAATTCTATTATGAAGGTGTTATTTCCATCCATATGAAGGTGTCTTCACAAACCAAGCCAGAGTTGCATTTTACAGGTTCTACAGATGTATTGAACTTGATAGTCTTAATACTAGCACAAGTAGTTTTAAAATCCATTGTAAAAGAAAGTTCTAACCAGATAAACCGTCAAGAAAATAGATGATTTAACTCAGTAGGGGGAATAAAGCTTAGAATTCACAAAAGTTGGTGCTTTTGTCTGTGTCTCAGATGGAACTTGATTTAAAAGCATACACAGAATGAGGTAACATAGAGCTGACGCTTATTTTACCTGTCAAGGACCTATATATAAATTACTTCACAGCTGTACTTTACTACTTTTACACGTCAGTCTAATAAGATTTTTGTTTTTGTTTTTGCAGGGCACAATTAAACTTAAATTTAAAAATGAGCAGGAATGAATGATCCATTTCATTCTCTATTTCCTCAGTAGACAGCTCAAAGGCTAGGTGCCTGTCCTTAGATTAAGAGAAATATACATTTGTTACTGTATTAATGATAATCTCTCATGTAGTCAATGAGATGGCCTACATGACTGTTGCCCTGATGGATCATTCACCATGATAGCTTAAAATGTCAGATACCTAACCTGATAGATTCTATTCATTCTTAATTATATTGAGGCACAAAGTAAACTGACTTAGAAATTATATTCATTTTATTTTTAGGTCACAGAGTAGTATGTAGGCACGGTACATCTAACTAGAAATTTACTTTTCATGGTAAAAGCAAAAGGTTTCATTAGTTTCTTCAAATTCAGTGTATAGTACTTCTGCTATATTTTCAAAAGTATAATTATGGATGATAAGTATCAATAACATAATAAGAATAAATGTGATTTAATTCATAACTTGTATTTAAGGAAATAGATAGTTATCATTTACCAGTTAATAAAATCTAATCAGTTATTTTCAAAATAAATTCAGCACAGTGGATTGAATTTATTTGTGCTCAGCCCTAAGAGTTAGCACATGGTTTCTTCAGAAGTTTGACACTTATTTTCAAAGGGGAAGAAATAGAATCATAAATGCTCTCTATATATCTTTTAGTTTCAAAATAGTAGATTTGTAGAATCTTTGAAAATATACTCAGACTTTCCTGAAATACCACATGTTGAGTGATTAAAATCTGTTAAAAATAAATTATTTTCTCCTAAATTTTTGAAAAGTTAAGAAGTATATAAAAGTGAAGAAATACTATAATTTGAAATCTACTCCCTGTGGGTATTTTGAGCTAAGTAATATTACATTACTGAGGCATTTTATGTTTCAGATGGTTTTAATTTAGAGATCAACAATATTTTTTTTTTCCGTGAAAGACCCAATGGTAATTTTCTTAGGATTTGCAGGCCATAGTGTCTCTGATGTTTGATGTGTCTGTTGAGGAACAGGACCTTGGAGCTATTTACTCTGCCATTTTTGCTGACATCACCCTATTTGAATTGCACAGTTTGGGAGGAAGACCCTTAGCTGGCTAACAAAAATGACCACGTTAAGCACTTTTGATGTATACCAATGTGATATGGTTGTTTCAGGGAAAAATAAGTCAAAAAGTGTGTGAAATTATTTGTGGTGCAAGCTGAAGTAGCAACTCTTTTAGAATTATCATTTTAATTGAAAGAATTATCTACACTCACATTATGATATTCAGTCTTGAGTATTTGACAGATAGTTCAGAAATGAGTGAAGTAAGCATTGTATTTGTGGCCAATAGTAAAAGTTGAGATTTTAAGTGAAACTTAAAGGTATGGAGAACTTATATTGACCACCATAAGCTTGATAGGTTCTCAATGAATAAATTGTTTTCTTATGAAATCTATACTTATATTAACAATTTCTTTTGATGTTACATGAAATGTCCTAACATTTGCAAAATTTGTATGTCAGTGAACAAATATTTTCTAAATAACCAATGTATGATGTTATAAAATCATGCACTGGTAAAAATCAAATTCATACAATGTACAACATAGACCAATGAATTTTAATATACAATTTTAATATATGTGATTTTTTGACTCCACATTGTAACTTTCTTTTAAAGAACTACCACTGGTCAAGTTTTGGTGTAGTATAGAAGAAAAATACTCATAGTTATCTGAAATGGCAATTAAAATACTCCTCCCTTTTGCAATTACATATCTGTGTGAGTCAGGATTTTCTTCATATACGCTAATTAAAATAACACATCATGATTCGTTGAATGCAGATAGGAAAGTCCGGTTGCTCTCAATTTAGTCAGATAATAAACTGATTTACAGAAATGCAAAAAAAAATGACAGTTTTCACTGACTTTTTGATTTGGAAAAATATAGTTATTTTCATGAAAATAGTTATATTAACATGTAATGCATTTGTTTTTATTTTTAAATGAATTAATAAATATGGCTTTACATTTCTAAGTTTTAATTTCTAAATTGGCTAATATGGATGTATAAAACTCATTGAAACACAAGCTCTTTAGAATCCTTAATATTTTTAAGAGCATAAATGTTGTACGATATAAAGGTTTGGGAACTGTTGCTTTAAGAGACTCTATAGTTCCCCGGTTATGCTCGCTTTGGCATTAGCATGTTGTTTTCAAAAGGGAACGCTAGTGCACTGTTAGTGGGATTGCAGATTGGTGCAGCCACTATGGAAAACAGTATGGAGGTATCTCAGGAATCTGAAAATGGAACTACCCTATGATTCAGTAATTCCACTCCTAGGCATCTACCCGGAGAAATCCAAAACTCCATTCAAAAATCTGTATGCACTCCTATGTTTATTGCAGCATTATACACAATAGCCAAGATGTGGAAACAACCGAAATGCCCATCGGTAGATGACTGGATTAAGAAGCTGTGGTACATTTATACAATGGAGCATTACGCAGCCATAAAGAAGAAAGAAATCTTATCATTTGCAACAACATGGATGGATCTAGAGAACATTATGTTGAGTGAAATAAGTCAGAAAGAGAAAGACAAGTACCATATGATTTCACTTATATATGGAATCTAAAGAAAAGAATATGTGAATGAACTAATCAGAAACAGTTTTGGGGACACAAAGAAAAAAAGGAGAGTTGTTAGATGGGCGGGGGGTGGGGGTTGGGGATAAGGGGAAAGGTGAAGGGATTAGGAAGCAGCTGGTAACCACAAGATGGCCTCAGGGTTTTTTGAAAATTAATTTGGGTAACGTAATCAATAATGTTGTAAAGATTTTGTTGGGTATCCGATGGACACGTGTCCCATTTGGGAGACCACCTCAGGGATACTATAGATGCCTTATCATGGCACTGTACACCAGAAGCTAAACAATAATGAATGCCAACTATAATTTTATATATATAATGTGATGGCTCGGTGCGAGGCCGGAGGGATAGTGGATGGGGGGAGGGGGGTTCACAGTGTGAAGGATATAAATGATGAACGTCTAAGTATTACCTTGTCTTGTACACCTGAAACTAATAAATTTTTAAAAAGGTAGATATCTAAGATGATGATAAACTTGTGTGACACTTCAGTTTTTTCATATATTTCATTCTATGCAAATGTATGTGTAATTAATTTTAAAGGGAAAATAATATTTTCTGAAATTGGACTTTGGTTTTCTTTCATTCAGAAATTGATGCACCTTTAACCAATGTAGATATGGGAGTAGCCCAGGCCCACTCAGATCCACTTTTATGAGTGGACTATTGTCCTGATTCATAATATCTTTGGCCTTCAGGGTAATTATTATTGGGTCTACATTTTTTAGTTAGTATTTCATCCAGGTATTATCTTCAGACCTCATATCTATTGAATAATATGGAGGTCAACAAGCCTGGCTCACATGCTCTGTCAATAGCTGCTTGTGATGTGAGCCCTGCTGCATCTCTCTCTCTCCCCTGAGGAAAGAGCTCTACTTGGAACATGTTCTAAGTGCTGTCGGACACTTTTTCTCCCAGCATTCATCCAACTGACACAAATAAAGGGAGTTATGTAGGGGAGGGCATAGGGTGCATCAGACCGTTTATTTCTTTTTGTTGGGAAGATTTCTGTACATATTACAGTGAAATGAAGGAAATTTTCTCAGTCTATGGATGAATGTATAGGACACCTGGATGTTACTGTGCTTCCTGTGCACTCATTAGTCATATCCAAGCAAAAACAACCACAGGTATCATTATGAAATCACTTCATGCTTATCACCATGTGGTTTATGTGTACAACTATGTAACAGTTTTAAAAGTATATTTATAGTGAAAAAGAAAAACTGTAGTAAGCTGCAATTAAAATTGTATAGAAATATAATTGCATATGCTAAAATAAAGCTGTCTCCCCATTTCTGAAAGACAGAAAAAAAGAAAGAAAGAAAGAAAGAAAGAAAGAAAGAAAGAAAGAAAGAAAGAAAGAGAGAGAGAGAGAGAGAGAGGGAGGGAGGGAGGGAGGGAGGGAGGGAGGGAGGGAGGGAGGGAGGGAGGGAGGGAGGGAAGGAGGGAGGGAAGGAGGAAAGAAAGAGGAGAAGAATAAAGAAAGAAAGAAAAAAGAAAGTAAATGAAAACAAGACTTTTTCCCTCTCACTTTAACTCTGAGAAAGCCTGGCTTGGTCAACCTGTGGACATTTTGGTGGCAGAAAGAATTAATTCTTTATTACTGTCTTTATTTTGCCTCAAATGGTCTGATCTATACCTAATAGAAATTTGGCTATTTAAAGACAACCTATCATGTATTCTCTAAACTACTTTTGTCTTTTATCACATACATTTTTTCCCTTTTGTCTCTAAGATCAAACAACGTAGGAAACTAATCTTGGTAACACTTGAATATTATAAACTTGTTAGTCAAAAATAATACCTGCAAACAGATTTTAGTGAAACAATGCTGACATCCAGTGACTACTTAAGCTAATGCTATTAAAAAAAAAAAAATAACAGGACCTAAGAGAGAGTGTTCATTTATTTAAAGGTCTAGTTAAGTTGAAATACTGTTGTTATCTGCCTGACTGATCAATGTATCTACGTCAGAATCTAGGAAACATCTTGCTTGGATAGTCAATATTTCTGAAGTCTCTGGATTATCCATGACTGCTATTCAATAAATGTCTATAAACCAACTACTGTTAAAGTTAATGTGCCTAGCCTATATGATATATTTAAAGTTTCCCCAATGTAGAAGTAGAATTAAAAATATATATAAATAGAAATTAATTTTATGAAAATGGACACTATCCTGTGGGGTTTGGGGGCTAGAAAGAGAGATAAAGAGGAAGAGAGAGGGAGGGAAAGAGGAAGGGAGGAAAACATTTTAATTTTACTATTATAATATATATGTGTCAATTCATATATTTTATCAGTATAATCATATATGACATTAAAATAGCCATTTTATGTATTAAATAAGGATTTACGCCCGCTAAATAAAATACAAGAGCTATACTAGCAGATATACTAACAAATATATTAAACCAATAATAAATATTTTTTAAAAATACAGTTCTGGTATATCCACTTCTCATAACCCATCTAGAGTTAACATAATTCCTTTAAATACTTTTATAATTGCAAAACATTGGTACTATGCGTACATGCCGATTTTATGTGGTTTTTACAATTCATTTCTTTTTATGGGTGGTTACTGTTATGTGCCTTCCAGTTGGCTGGACTCCTGGGGACTCTGAATGAGTGAGCTGTCTCATCATAAAGTTTTCAAGAAACATAAAGACTGAGAAAGAAAATGTAGCAGTGGTTTACCATTACCTTCTGCTTCACAGTGTGTGGGTCCAAACCACATGTGCTAGGGTCGGCAGTGTCACAAATTACCAAATGCCTATAAAATGTAAGCACCCCTTGGGTCTAATTGGTTGGTTAAATATGTAAAATATTTCCTAATTGCAACACTTGCATTCCTAGTTGATTAATGCTTTTGTACACCTATTAGATGCCACCTATTATATGTGCATTAATATTCTATGGTTCTTTACAATTTTCCCATGCAATTAAAAAAATTTTGTTTCTTGTTTTCCTGCTCCTCTTCTTCCATGTTGATGGTTGGGAATTATTAAAGCAATCTCTGGTAACTATTATTAGGATATCAAAGATGGGATTATGATGTTAGAGATGTTAGAGATGGGATTCTTTCAATATTTCATCCATAGCGATATTATTACATCTGACTTTAAAGATTGATGCTTCTTTACATGAACAATTACTACAGATTAATGCTTTTATCATTCAACTACCAACACTGAAATTCAAATTTTTGGTTGTGTATGTATACATCAAAATGCATATGCATATATAATATGTTGAGAAAAAAAATCCATGTATTCTTTTCTTACTAAGAGCATTTTTAAAATAGAATGAGTGTTTAATTTTGTCCAATTACTGATGAATCTATAAAGATGATAATAATAGGATTTATTTCTTGGCATTATTATGATTAATCTTATTATTAATAGATTTTCTACTATTGAAGCATACTTACATAGTACATAGGTTAGTTTTTTTACTTAGAAAGCTCCAAAGAATGCAAAGAAGTAAATAAAGATATGGCCTAGAAAGTGTGACAATTTCTTAGAAAGCGGAACACAGTGGATTTGTAATACATGGCAGCGGCCCAAACGACAGGGAGACTATCTGGTATGGTCTGCGCCATTGCAGAGTTTTCTTGTGCTCAGGATATGTTTAAAGTCAAGGAATAGTAAGAAAATACCCCTGCTTCAGTAAAATAGTATTCTTAACCAATGGAATGTGAAGAAAATGACAGGAAAGGTTATCAAAACAAGCCTTGAAATGTTTTCATTAATCTTGCAATGGAATATACTATTGCTTTTATTTTTAATCCTGTTTTTACAGTCTGGAAAAGGCAAAATTTCAAAGCTTTTACAATATTTACCTTAAGTTTTGTAATGTTGGATAAATATTTGTCCTGTTTCTCAGATTTTCTTCTCCAGATTCAATATTCTTTCTCTGGATTCCATAAAACTTACACATCATTCATTAAAAACAGTATCTAATGTATATGTAATCTGCAAGTCCCATATCTTCTCAACCCTACATTTAGAGTCATCATTTCTTTCTCATTATTTTGTTTTTCCTCATACTGTATGAGGAAAAGAAGATAAAATGACTGACTTTACAGACTGATACAAACCTTAATTAATTGTGAAATAGTAGTGAACATTTGTCAGTACCTTAATTGTCAAAAACTATTTTATTTCACATTTTAAAATTGTAAGACATCTTACTTTCTATTATATATTATAACATTCAGTAGTATTTCCTTTTTTTGACTGCTCTTTAGGATAAAAAAAAATGTATAAACTCTTGTTAATCCTTTATTTAAGTTAGATCATAAAGGAATTGGTAAGAGTTCATAAATGAAAATGAGGCATTTTTAGAAGTCATTTTAGTTGTTTTATCTTCATAAAGTAATGTATTTAAAACCAAATCATCAACAATTGCAGTTGTGAAAAAGTTTGCAAACAGATGCACTATTTGTACAGCACATTAAAAAGGACAGAGGGTGTGGAGGAGAGACTGTTCCATGACCTGACAGACTTCCTGCTAGATCTGGGCCAGAACAGAGATTGCTTCCTGTAAATCTCAGAAACTATCTGAGCAATCCTTCCCCCATCCCCCAAGTCATGCTGGTTCCTAGATGAGGCCGTTTTCCTGCCCTGGACAAGCATGTAAGTAAGGCATTTTCCCCTTATCTGGGGCCAGTCAAGCACCAGAACCACTACCCATCCTACTCAGTTCTATATAATACTTTAGAATCTGGCATATGGTGCTGAGGAGATCCCCTTTGTCTTGCCTGCACCCAAGATGTGTCCCATGTATAAGTTTACTAACTAAACTCTACTAATTGCCTCTTGTTTTCAGTCTTTCCCTGCCTTTTGCTTACAGAAGCAGATTTTTAGACCCTGGGCTTTTCCTGGGTCTGTGTGTACTAAAAGAGGGAGTTTTTATAGATGAAGTAGAAAAAACTCCTTAGTAAATAAAACGAAACATAGTCTTTCTTTTTTATTACTTATACTGAGAAACTGCATAAGGACTCATTCTACGTCATCACTTTGCACTTCTTCAGTAGAGATGAAAAGAGTTCATGAAAATTAATATTCACAAAAGTTAACTCTTGGCAATTAGAATAAGGAAGAATAGAAGGCTAAGGCATCAACACGATTGCCTCATCCTCAATCCATTGTTACTCCCAAGATTTGACTGATGCTGACTACCTGTTAGCAGCCTACACTGCACATGGGAATGATAGCCCTGAGGGTCAGGACATCCCACTTTTCTCAAGAAGGATTTGTCCAACTGCGCAGCAGAGTACCTAAAATTAGCAAGTATTCAATAAATATTAAATATATATATATATATATATCATGCTGTGTAGAACAATATTAAAAAGAAGAGTCTGCTATGTTACTGATTTCAGAGTTTATGTGTTATGATTTTTTTCTTAGTTATCTTTATGTAGATAGATGCCTTGATTTACCAACTGAAATGACAGGTATCTAAAACTAGGCACAATATTTATCACCAATTTTTCTTCACAGCAAAACAGCACACAGGATCTGTTCAACGGTGATTAGTTGAATAACCAAATACTTTTTTTTACAAGAAAGAAGTAATTTGTATATTCCAAATGCTATTATGAATAATATCAATAAATGATAGTAATAAAAATTTATAATAATTTATTTGCAATTTATAATATAGTTCATATATGGGCATTGTAGAAAATATCCATTTTACATAATAAGTTAGATGGATTGTTTCTGTGCTTACTATACTCTAATTTCCAATTAACTTTTCATTATACATTTAATTATATCACAGGTCATTTTAATTACCTAGGAGTAGTAATGGATTACTCAGTTTTCATGGTACTTCCCGTAGAATTACCAAATAAAGGGTTACTCTCCTTTCCCTTTCTGATAGAATGTGTCTCTAGTTACATATACTGAATGCTTTCTTGAACTAAACCAATCTCCTTTTTCAACTACTACAGAAAATATCTCTTATTTTGACAATGGAAAATGTCCAAGATTCTGAGGGTCATTAATGAAGTAATTTTGAAGACTATTTTGAAGCTCTGTGTTAATATTAAGCTTGCCAATATTTTCAAGAGAGGATTAGTATATAATTTAAGGTAAGTTCTAGAGCCAAATGAAACCACTGATTTTAGAATCTGACATGGCGTTTTACTAAGAGAAGTCTTGTCTGTATGGCAAACAGATGAAACAATGACTCTCTTGAGATTAATTTGCATACCACCCGATATTTTCATGCTGAGAAAGCATTGGCAACATCCTGATTTAGAGGCATTTAGCAATTTCTATACACAAAACCTATGAAAGAGGCAAATTTCCTTTAAATAAAATTTTTTCCCTTAAATGAAAAATTTTCCCTTAAGTGAAACTTTAGGCTTAGGTTAGGCTTGCATCCACGCAATTTGTAAATAATAAAAGTGGTATTTGACTAAACACTGCCAAACTACTAAAAACATAAAATTTATTCCTTGAATGCTTATTTAAAATAATATAATATTTTAGTATGTATACATGTAGTTTGATTTTAAGATGATAGTAGAAAAGAATCTAGATGAAAATCCTATAGGTGTTTAAAAACTATAGATGTTTAATGCACAATTTATACTTGTATAAAACAAAGTTTTGTTTCTGGTCATTTATATAACTAAACCATATTCCCATAGATTCAGAAAATGTATCTGGTGTCAAAAACAACCTCAGAGATTCATACTACTTGAAATGTAGAACTTAGAACCTGATGTACGGTAATGGGGAGAATCTGTATAATTTGGAGTATTAGAAGATCCAACATGATTGATAATAATAAAAGTAACATAATAATAGCTATTATTTGCTATGTATTTTTATGTTTAAATTATCTTTTCAAGAGCTTCTTCTTATTAACTCTTTTAATGCGAAACAACCTTATGCGGTTTGTTATCCTGAGTTTACAAATGAGGACTCTGAAGCAGAAGGATATTAAGATACTTGTGCAAGATTTTGTAAATAGTGATTTCAGGACTCTGGATTTGATCTCTGTTAGTGTATTTTATCACTTCAAAAGTTTTTCTATTAAGAGTGGAAATCTTGTTCCTTAAAAGCTGGACTCTTGCACCTTTGAAATAGTTGTAACATTAATAGAGACCTGATAGGTTTGTGGTCAGAATTAATAATGCTAATTTTAAAATTTTTATAGTCTAGAAATCTAGTTCACTCTTAACATATATTAATATGTATCACCCAATGGATATGCCAATGTGCTTACGTGAGTGCTTTTTCCTATTATAGTTGACCCTTAAACAACATGGGGGTTATGGGCACCCACCCCTGCACTGTGAAAAATCCATGTATAAACTTTGACTCCCCCAAAACTTAATAACTAATAGCCAAGTGTTGACCAGAAGCTTTACAGATAACATAAACGCAGTTGATCAACACATATTTTGTACATCACATGTAATATGTACTACATTCTTACAATTAAGTAACCTAGAGAAAATAAAATGTATTAAAAAAATCATAAAAACAGAAAGTACATTGACAGTATTTGTGGAAGACAAAAATCTGCATATAAGTAGACCCACGCAGTTGAAACAAGCTGTTCAAGGTCAACTGTACTGAGATTGGAGGCTGGCAAACTTTCTCTGTGAAAGGCTCTGTAAAAATATATACTGAGGCTTTGCGAACCTAAAAGTCTCTGCCTTAATTACTCATCTCTAGCACTAAGCAGCCATAAACATTATGTGAACATATGAGTGATTGTGTTCTGTTGATGTAAGAAAGGCCCAAACCTGTAAAGAATTATTATAAGAGTTTGTTTGAGCCAAACTGATGACAAATGCTGGGAAACATGGTCTCAAATTCTGGAGAGAATAACAGTTTTACAGTTCCTTTCATGGGTTTGAAATTAAGGAGGAAATGTAAGAGATTACAGGCAAGCAGGAGAAATCCCAGCAGGCAGTGGTTGGATTACAGGATAGTTAAGGTTATTTGCTGTCTGGAAGGTCTTACAAGGAGGCGTCTGAAAGAGCAGCTCATGCATTGGAAGGAGGGGGTCTGAAAAATAGACTTTTCAAAGGTGTGTTAACCTAGGTGCACAGAAACAATGGATAGGGCTTGCTTAAAAACCTTTCACTAAAGAAGTTACAGGCTTGGGGCATGACTAACCACCATGGTCAGTGAACGACAAATTTAAGATTTATTACAGCACCCTTTTTCACGCACAGTTTCAATGAAACTTTATTTACAAAAACAGATAAACAGACTAATTAGGCCCACAGGTCTAATAGTTTGCCAATCCACTCTTAAATAATGTTGATTTAGATGGCAGAAAGGTTATATTTAGGTCTTATATTACAGACTTTATAACTAATATGTAGCTGTGGAGGCACATTATATTGAATCTTAACTAGTATTTCCATCATAGTATCTCCAAATAGAGAAAGCTGCACTGCAGTTTGGTAGCCTTCCCGGCATGGTTACTTATGGGATTCTGATTATGTGGTAGCTCTCTCAACAACTCAAATGACACATACTGTATTTCTAAGATCCCAAGTGAGCAAACAGGTTGACACCTGAATTAATAATTAGATAAACCAAAGCTATTTTCACATATCCTTCTCATGCAGCTATTTTCAACTGTACATAAGACAACTGGAAGATGGAGATTTTATACACAATGTCAAGAACTTTGCAAAATGTAATTCTATGTAGAAACAAATTTCTGGGGAAGTCTCTATTATATTTAACTGGCAGCTTGACTGCTGAGCAGATGATACTAGTGCAGAAGGTGCTGCATAAATTTCTCATCAAAACAGAAACATAGACTTTTTTGTGTGAAAGCAATTTGACTCCCTGTGCCTATGTCTTCAGTTTGTTTCCCAGCGAACATCAAGTTTGAAAAGAGAAATCCTGTATGTGTGTTTATTACTATACACGAAAAATTAAAAAAAGATATGCTTGGAAAAACACATAGGGAACAGATATCGTGTGTTTTACATGTAGTTTGTACATGTAGATGCTTGATGAAAACAATATTTAACTCTATTTTGTTCTACATCAAAACTTAGATGTACTTTCACATGTTAGTTATGTTACAATATCCTGAGTGACTTTAATTTCCATGAAGATAATGGAAATTCCAAATTTTGAGCTTCATTCTCAAATGTCTTTTCCTCCAACTTTATAAAGTTGACACATAGACTAAAGCACCTTCCAGACACTCTGAAACAAAGATCTCACACATCTACACATAGAAACCCACGCATCCACTGCAAAAGTGTGGATTTGCCCCCAGACTTGTTTGCTTTCCTGTGTTCCTTAAAAAGAAGAGTACCTCTTCTCTTGCAAAGCTAAGTCCTCTTCAGTCTCCTTTCTAGCATGCATATACTTACTTAATAAAATCATTTGGAGAGTCATTCATTCATTCATTATTTTTTTAGTGTCTATCCTATTTGTGGAATTGAATTCTAACTTTGTTATTTGCCATCTTTTGACCTCTCTCTCTGTTAATTTCTTCATTTTAAAACACAGGAATTGGAGGTGTACCTAACTCATAGTGTCTTTGTGAGAATTAAGCTATTACATGTAATAGTGCCTGTGGTTTCTTGCCTGGTAAATAATAAGCATTATGCACATGTTAACTATTCTTATTATTCTTTCTTTTATTATGTTTTAGGTCTGTTTTAGACCCTGGCGATTTACTAGTAACCAGGATGACAAAGACCTTGATATAAGAAGCCCACATTCACATGGTGGCAGGGGGGAGGGCAGGTAATAAACAAGTAAATTGATAAATAAAATACTAACATCAGCTACTGACATGTACCATGTAAATAATCTAAAGTTGGTAAGCTAGACTAATACGAAGTGGAGGTGGGGCAGGTGATGTCTGGTAGAGTGCTGGGGAAGATCTCTGTGATAATGATGTTTGAACTGGTATGTAAAGAGTGCCAGGTAGCCTCATGAGGACGAGAGGAAATGTATTTCAGGTAGAGGAAAGAGGAAGTAATGTCTCTGATATGAGAATGAGTTTGATGTTTCATATAAAAGAAAAGTGTCAATGTGGCTAAAAAATTGTGTCAATTAGGCTAGGTGAGTGGGTAAGAGAGAGGAATATATTAATCATGGGGAGAATGTTTGTTATTGGCCATAATAATATAGCACCTGGCATTGTATGCCCTCCTACTATACACAACTATAAACTGGACAAACTCTATAGAGTAAGTGCTTCTAGTTGTTGGGAAACAGGTAATGTAAGGCTGTGTCCCATGTTCCCCTAGGATGTCTGACGAGCCGCTCTCTCCCTGGTGCAGTGCAGAGTACTGGAGCCTAAGAATAGGAGACATCTTGCTAAGCCAAGAAGGCAGACATCACAGTTCAGGGCTCCTAAAGCGGCTGAAAAGTGCAAAGTGGCCGAAAAGTGCAAGAGGAGGTATCTGTGCAGGAGGGTGAGGTGTGAACTCGGAATCTGCAAATGGGATTCAATGACAGATTTTTGGCAGAGCGTTGGGCTTCAGATACACCGGATAAGACTGCATGAGGCCTAGGCAAGAGCAGTTACTGTGGGGCTGAGGGCACAACAGAGGTACCAGCGGTCATTGTTTCTGGAAACTGGAGTTCCAGCCTCATAATTGGAGGGATCTTGCTGAGCTTCTCAGGTATTCAGATAAGAAAAGGAAAGAAAGATCAGGACTTTGGAGAAAGAACCATAAGGACTATGCCCTAGAACAAGGGTTGGCAAACATTTTCTGTAAAGGGACAGATAGGAATTATTTTTGTCACATATTCATCTTTTTCTTTTTAATACATTTTTATCAATGTAAAAAAAAAAATCTTAGCTGGGAACAAACACAGGCTACTGGATTTTTTCACCTGAGTATAGTTTGCTAACCTCTATTCTAATATAAAATCTACATTCTAAGGTTAACAGCAAAATTAAAATAGTCCAAGTCTAATAAATAACAAAATCAAGACTGAATCATTAAAAAGATCCCCCAATAATTCAACTGCTTCTCAGGAAAAAAAAAAACACATTCTTTAGAGAAAGATGTTTTATAACCGACTATATCATCAACAAAGTGAAACATAAACTCAAAAACATGTATAAAAGTAGAAAGATGTGACCTATAATCAAAAAGAAAGAAAAAAACATAATAAAATAACCAATAGAAATAGATGTCAAAATTGTCCAGATGTTGGAACTAGCAGTTAGGAATTTAAAACATCGATTTTAGATATGTTCAGAATTTAAGAAAAAACATAGTCATATTGAGCAAACATATGGGGGAATCTCAGCAGAGAAATTAAAACTATTTGAAACAAACCAAATTGAAATTTAAGAACTGAATTATAAAATATAGGAAAGGAAATATTCACTAGATAAGCTTCACATCAGATTGGAGATACCAGAGTAAAGGGTCAGTGGCCTGGAAAACAGTCCAATAGAAAGTGTCTAATATGAATAACAGTGAAAAAAAAATGAGTGGGATAATAAATGAATAGAGCCACAGTGACAGGTAGGACATTATCAGGCAGTAAGAAATCACGTAGCTGGAGTCGCAGAAGAAGAAAAATACACAATAGGGCAGAACAAATATCTGAGGAACTTATGAATTAAAAATATCTCAAATTTGGTGAAAAATATTTGCAACTTAGAGATGCATACATTTTAGTGCACTTCAAGTAGTGTGGATAGAAAGAAAAGTACGCCTAGGAATGTCATAGTAAAGCTACTGAAAAGCAAAGATAAAGAGAAACTCTTCAAAATCAGAAAAAAAGAAAAGAGAAACAGTGTAAAGAGGGAAATTAAAATGCTAATGATAGCTGCCTTTATTTCCAAAAATGGAAGTCAAAATACAAGAGAATGGCATCTTCAAAAAGCGAAAGAAAGAAAGGGAGAGAGGGAGAGAGAGAGAGAGAGAGAGAGAGAGAGAGAGAGAGAGAGAGAGAGAGAGAAAAGAAGAAAGAAATGTAAGTACACACATTTCTAGAAATATCCTCAAAAATAAGGTAAAATGATTTTTTTAAAAAATTGAGATAAATGAAAGCTAAAAAAAATCAAAGGCAAAAGATTTGTGCTACAAGAAATGCTAAAGGACATATTTCAGAATGAAAACAGATGGAAAATAGGGTCTACGTGAAGGAATTAAGAGCAGTGGATATGAAAAATTATAAATTTAAATAAAAACATATCACTGTATTTTTCTCACTTTGATTTCTTTGAAAAACAATAGTCTCACTAGCCCGTTTAAGTTAGAGGAAGTCCACCAGATCCTTTCTTTTCCACAGATTAAAATCTCTTCACACGAGAAAAACTACTTGAGGACTCTGGAAAATAAACAATAAACAAGTGAACTGGAAAGAGTGGTTAAAACTTGAGCGATAATGTGTTCAGAGGTGAGTTATTCATTCAGTTTTATTTTTCCAACATTTTATTGTAGCTTTGAGCTGAGAGCAGGCATCCTGTCAGAGCTTCCATGAAAGAATGATCAGATAAAACTTCAACAGAAAACCCATTTTTTCTGGCCAAAAGAATCTGGAAAAGGAATCTCTATGAATTGAAAAAGGTAATGGGAGAGTGTCACTTTTTCATTCGATTTTTAACTTTTTTTTTTTTTTCCTCTCAGCATTCACCCTAAGTCAACTTTTTCCCCAAAAGTTTTCTGAAACATCATCTAACCTTCTACTTTAAGGAAATAAAACATAGAAGAGCAAATTAAACTCAAAGAAAACAGAAAGAAGAAAAATAATAAAAATAGCTTACCAATGAAATTGAAGACATAAAAACAATAGGAAAAACATCTATGAAATGAAAAGTTGATTTACGAATTAGACAGATGAAAAATATGAGGGAGAAGACACAAATTACCAATATGAAAAAATGAAGGGACTATAGATATTTTGAAAGTTTAATAAGAAAATACAAGAAACAAATTTATGCCTAGTTTTCTTAATAATAAATTATCTCCTAATAAAGTTGCTATTATGAATATGTGGTAAATTCAGTAAAAATAGAACATTTGTATAGCTCCAGCAATGTAACCTTATCAGTTAAAACAGCAGAGAGAAAAATAAAACCAAACTTCATCAAAACTTTTTTTTTTTTTTCAATTTCTAGAGTTCACTGTCCAATAAAGCTTTCTACCATGGTATATACCAGAGGTGCCAAAAAATTGTATACAAGTGGACATTTTGGTCAACGTTGCTCAAGCAGTAGTTTGCTGTAATCAGAAGTGTCTGGACGCCGATGGTAACCACTTTGAGCACCTCTTTTAACTGCAAAAGTCAAACGTGACTTGTATTCATCTTTTGTTATCGGTATATATTGAGTATTACAATTTTAATATAGTTTTTCTTTCTTAAAATATGTATACATACTTTTGGCACACTCTGTAATACAAGCACTTCTCTGTTTTGTAGTGGTAGCTACTTGGGACTGAGGCATACTTAAACTATGGCTCGTGTATTTAAGAAATGGAATCTAAATTTTATATAATTTAATTGACTTAAATTCTGTTTATCTTAGATTTTTGATATGTCAAGATTATGGAAGTAAAAATGGTTCTTTATTTTATCCCATGTTTCCTTTCCTCGCAAAGGGTTCATACAGCTTTTATTCAACCACCATGATTCATGTACTGCTTTATAATGCCTCTGTTGATCTAGGCCACATACAACAATAAAAAGAATAAATTGTGTATGCACAGATATACACCTACATATACCACACATGTAAGTAACTACATGACTGATGTTGGAGAAGAATTAGATGTTTTGTCCCTTTATGTTTTGTTGAATTCCTTCAAAACATTAGATTATCTTTAGGCAAAATTTATGTGAAATAGATCCTAAAGTTTGCCTTAGCACAACACTTTTCACTAATTCCACACTGTATCTCAATTCTTACTAATCTTGCTAAAGAAAAATAAAAATTTTATAAACACAGTGGCATTTCAAGAAAAAGTGCTATACACACCCCATATTTCTTAGACAAAATCCTCTGTTCTGAGCCTAGTGAAAGCTTTATTAGGTAAACTGAAGTCAAATGACAATTGTTCTAACCAGTTTGTTTAAAAAGAAAATAAATCCACAGTGCTGTACTGCTACTATTTTAATTTAGTTTTTCAGATTTTATTATAAACTTGCCTCACATCGAACACAGCAAATGTGCAAAATCTATAAAATGTCTTTCCTTGATTATTGTATAAAACAAGTTATTGCCTCAAAACATATGTTACACTGAGCAATCCCCAAATGCTTCCATCAATACATCCTCTTTTGTATTAGGTTTCAAAAAGGTCATCAGTCTGCAAAAAGTAGAGCAAGCCCTGCCGATTTTCATGTCTTGGTTGGCATTAGCAGTCTCACTGTCATATGTGGCCTTTAGACAGAGTTTTGACCTACTGGAAAACAGGCAGTTCAGAAAAAAAGTCCTTTCTCTGCCTACTTCTCTGAAAGATTCTTTACATGCCATTTTTCCATTTTTTTTAGAAAAGAAATGAACAGAGTGAATATATGCATTCAGCAATTTTGGTCATTATGCCAACTCATAAATTTAAACAATTTAGAGCACACCTCTTGATTTAATCTACCCTACTGTTCATTAATTTGAGGAGGATAAAAAAGAAAGCATAGGGATAGGAGAAGAAAGCAAGCTGAACATTCGGTTTTGCATTCTGAGTACTTCGTTCATATTAAAAATGGGACCATCGCCATTTTGAAACTTTTTGCTTTGAAAAAAAAACATGATGTAAAATAGACAAGTGGTGTTACTAAAAATATTCTTGTATAAAGCTGATAATCTGAAAACAGTTTTTTCTTGCTTACTCTAGTTTTTTTGAAAATGAAGTATTGTTTCTTTTTCTCTAAATAGGTTTTTATTCTTATTTATATTAAAAAATTCACAAACATTTTATAACAATAATTTTCAAGTTTTCATTTTTAATTTTTTATTATATTTACAAAGAATAATATACTCATAGGAGTAGATGCAAGAGAGGAAAAAGTGCTAAGAGAAAAGTAAAGGGTAAATATTTACTACTCTTTTGAGAAATTATTCTGTGAAGCTGAGTAAATAAATGAGACTAGAAGTTGGATTATGGGAACATGTAATTTTTTAGTGTTGGGACTTTATATTGTGTTTGATATAATTGAGAATAATGCGGTAGCAATGAAGAGAATTACACTAAAGAAGAGATGGCGAGGAATGATGTCTGGGAGAAAGGGAGTGGGGATGGGACACAGAGCAAAAGTGGAGGATTTGGTCCTAGACAGCAGCCTAGAACACCTTATTCACTTTTAAAAAGATCTGGTAAAATATATGGATTCATATGCTGGTGGGTTGGAGGATTTGCTATTATAGTTATGTAGGGGTCCTATTCTGACAAACCCTAGGGATAGAAAGTGTAGAAGAGGTATTAGAGGTTTTTGAGAGGGGAGAAATGTCAAATAATCTAAAATAGTATAATACAGAGTCAATGAGCATCATATGGTAGACTTCCAGGCATTTTATAGGCTCATCTAGAGTTTCATTCTTTTTTTTTTCATCCCAGGGGACATGCTTATTTATTAAAAGATTTATTTTTTTATTAGTTTCAGTTGTACAAAACAACATAATAGTTAGAAATTTATCATTTACACCCCTCACAAAGTGATAACCCTTCTCCCCTAATCTACTACCCCTCTGACATCGCATAGAGCAGTTACATTTCCACCGTCCCTATTTATAATGCGGTACTCCACTTCTTGTGACTATATATAAAATTATAGTTGACGTACATTATTATTAAGCTTCACCTTCAGGTGTACAGCACAGTGATCAGGCATCTACACCATCTCTGAGGTGGTCTGCCTAATAAGACAAGCATCCATTGGATAGCCTACAAAATCTTTATAACATTATTGATTATATTCCTCGAACTGACTTGCATATCTCCGTGGCAATCTTGTGATTACCGACTGTGCTTTCTAATCCCATCACCTTCTCCCTCATCCCTATCCCGCCTCCCATCTAGAAACCCTCAGTTTTTCCTCTATATCTCTGAGACTGTTTCTGATTAGTTTGTTCATTTATTCTTTTCTTTAGAGAGTTTCATTCTTATAATCCAATGAAAATCTCTTGTCAGGGACAATTATTTCTATATTGGTCAACTGCAAATCAATTTTCATTATTCATCCTTCCATGTCACTAAGGAAAATCAAAACCATTATATGGCTGTATGCATACATCATTTTGGCTTAGTTTACTCTGTCCAGCATGGCCCTTTCCCTAGTATTCACATGCCCTGCTCCCTCTTGGTGGTCTGTTGTCTTCTCAAATACCCCCTTTTTCACTAACTTCCTGGTAGGAAATATCACCCTCTCTCCAAATGTTATTCTCCATCCCATTACTCTCTCTCTCTCTCTCTCTCTCTCTCTCTCTCTCTCTCTATATATATATATATATATATATATATATATATTATATATATATAATATATATATATATATATATATATATATATATATATATATATATATATATATATTTCCTTTTAGCATTTATTATTTTTGGTATATTATCTAACATACACTTTACTTATGCAGTTTGTTTATTACAAGTCTTCTACATTAGAATGTAAGATCTATGAAGGGAGGAATTTTCTCTCTTTCAATCATTACTGTATCTTCCAAATCTTAAAAATATACTTTACATATAGTTAGGTCTCATATATTCTTGCAGAATAAATATATTTTATCATAGCATCCTGAGCATTTCTCTATTACAATACCTAATCAATTGTTTTGTAAACAAAATAGTTATTTTTGTTTGTCTTTTTTGTCTGTAGTATACATCTATACATTATACTTACAGTATGTGATTTCATATATTTTATAAAAAGACACATTGCAGAAAATATGCTTAACAGAAGCTTAAAGGTATTAACTGATGGATGGTTGATGTTATATTTTTCTTAATCACTGTTCTAACTGTAAAAATATTTTTTTTCGAATTCACTTTTAACAAAGGCTTTAGGAGTCATTTGAGTAAATAATGTGTTATTGATTTGTATTTATTTATTGTAATTTTTGAATATTTTGAAATTTCATTCATATATTAATTTGTGTATGGATGTACGAATGTCTGACAATTAAGTAGGTGAACTTGTTGCAACGATGTTGCTAACCCTTTTTGATATCAGAGGGATTATTCATTTTGAATTTGTACCAACTGGACAGTTAACCAAGTTTACTGTTTGGAAGTGCTGAAAAGGCTGCATGAAAATGTAGACGACCTGAATTTTTCACCAACAATTCATGGCTCTTGTATCATGACAACGCACAGCTCTGTTTGTGAGGCACTGTCTGTTAGGGAGTTTTTAGCCAACAAACAAAAAAACGCATGGGAACACCCTCCGTACTCATCCTTACCTGTCCCCCAACAACTTTTTTCTTTATCTGAAGAGAAAGAAAATATTGAAAGGAAGACATTTTGATGACATTTAGGACACCAAGGGTAAAATGATGACAGCTCTGATGACCATTCCAGAAAGAATTCCAAAATTGCTTTGAAGGGTGGACGAGGTCCTGGTGTCGGTGCATAGCTTCCCAAGGGGTAACCATAGTGATATTCAGCAATGAGGCATGTAGCACTTTTTCTAGGATGAGTTCGCGAACTTAAATGTCAGACCTCATATGTATATACAAGTTTAGTTGTAGTCTGTAGGCTGTTTGTGTGCATGTGTCTGTGTACAGTACACACCTTCCAAGCTCTATGTATATTTGTGTTACTGACACAGTTAGATGCTATTCTGATATTTGAAGTCATTGAATGTTATATTTCAAAGTCTTTGGCCCATGTTCTTTTCAAGAGAGAATATTGTCTTTCTGCGTGTCCTATAAAATGAAATGAAATCACCAAGGACGTTTTCAGGTCAGCTTAAATTCACTCAAGTGATTTAAATATTAGTCTTGAAGTTAAACTATAATCTGTCATTTAAAACATAGGGTTAATGAAAAAATGCTGACAGTTTCACTGTGCTAGTGTCACTGCAATCTACTGCTTTATTCAAGGCACAAAGAAATGTCAAAAAGAAATGTGTTTAAAAATTTGATTCAGCTTTTATAATTTTAAGTATAGTTTATCTTTTAATACTGTTATATATGTTTATACTGTACTTGACTCTATATAGTTACTATCTATATAGACTGGCATACCCCATATAGGATACAGTGGAAGCACTAAAATAAATACATTAATGTGAATCTGACTAAAATATTGGACCAAGACTGAAGCATCCAAATGTATCTTACACCCAACCTTCTCTCGAGTACTAAGTAATATTAACCAAAATTATGAAATTGAATGTATTTTAGTATCCAGGACAGATGTATCAGACTATCATTGATAACAGTTAACAATACATTTATATTTAAAAATTCATTCAGATTTTCAAGTTTTACATGAGATCTTTCGAAATTAAATGCCCCAGCTCTACATTTTCTATTATTAAAATTTATTGCAATAGGGCAGAACACAGGACTGGGCATAATTAGAAAACATTTATTTTGTTAGTGTTCTCATTCCTACTGACTTAGTAATCACTAATAAATATTATTCAAATGAGGCTTTTCATACTTATCCACACATTTTTTTTGTTTTTTATGCTAATATTAATTTATTCCAGAGATTAAGCATATTACTGGTATGTTTAAGTTTAGTTGGAAAACAATTGATTATTCTCCATTATGTGCGACTTCCGTTGTACTAACTTGTTACTAATACTGTTATTAAAACTGACCATCTCATTGATATTTGGGTTTAAAAAAAAGTATAACAAAAACTTCTGAGTAGATTAAAATACATTATGTTATTTTTCAATTCCTGAAGAAGTTTGTGGAGTCTTCAAATTGTCTAGTATTTGGAAGGAAAAATATGAAACTTTCTTTTTATTATTGTTCTTCTTGGAATTGGAAAGACGGAAGAAATGAAACACGGTGAGAATCTGATCCAAGAATGTTCTAAAAAGTAGTATGAAATAGGCTCACAAGATATATATGTATATATAAATTTGGAACAAACATGTAAATTGTTAAATTTATTTGAAATTCAGTTAATTATTTCCCAGAGTCAGGAGCATGGTTTAAATACTGATTGAACAATGTTGCTTATATGCCTTTCTTGTTGAATAGCTTAATAGTAGGCAGAATAGAGCATACATTAAACATTTATTGGAGCAGTAATTGAACAAATGAATGGATGCAAAATTACAAAGAACAAGATAAAATATTGAAAGGAAAACGGATTAATAAGTAACAAAGAAACACTCCCTGGTTTTGAATTTTGTGACACCTTTGGAATGATTAAGTGATACATTGGATGATTTGGAAGAGATTAGATATGCTTCAGTGAAGAATAACGATAAAGTTTTAGTGACTTAAAACAATGAAGCTTTATTTGTAGCTTATGCTATCTGTCAAACATGTACCTGCTGAAAACGGACTGTTTCAGATGGATGATGGATGACGGGTTCATCTTATCAGGTGCTTCGATGGTCACCATGGAATGAGAATGACAAAGCTATAGGATATAGAACCTGCTGTTAAATGCTGTAGTCTAAAATTTGGTGCACGTCTATGTCCAGAAATAGTCACACAGTCCCACTTACTTTACGGGGCAGAATAGTACAGCTACTTGTTTGTCAGGGGGAGAGGGGAATTGGAGATCAGAGATAATGGTAATGTCTGCCATTGTCGAAATCAGGAGAGATACGGCCTAACCAAAGGCTAAGAGGTAGAATTTATTGAGAGCAGGAAAAACAAACAAACAACAAAAAACCTCCGGCCATTTGCCAAGCAAGACCACATGGACTATGATAGTCTGAGGAGCCTCTATTATTTATTAGGTTAATGGATTTGGGTTTGCTACAATGACTAATGAGAAGAGATTCTTAAAAATAATGAAATAAAGGGATAAAAGTATAAACCATACCTTGGGTTCAAAGAGCGTTTTATGAATTTGACTCCAAAGGCAAGGGAAGTGAAAGCTAAAATAAATGAATGGGACTATATCAAACTCAAAAGTTTCTGCAAAGCAAAAGAAACCATCGACTAAATAAAGAGGCAACCAACTGAATGGGAGAAGATTTTTGCAAACAGTGCCTCTGATAAGGGGCTAATATCCCAAATATACAAGGAATTCATGCAACTCAACAACAAAAAAACAAACAACCCAATTAAAAAATGGGCAGAGGACCTGAAGAGACATTTCTTCAAAGAGGACATACAAATGGCAAATAGACATATGAAAAAATGCTCAACATCACTAATCATCAGAGAAATGCAAATAAAAACCACAATGAGATATTACCTCACCCCAGTCAGAATGGCTATCATCAACAAGACAAATAGCAACAAGTGTTGGAGAGGCTGTGGAGAAAAAGGATCCCTCATACACTGTTGGTGGGAATGCAGACTGGTGCAGCCACTATTGAAGGCAGTGTGGAGGTTCCTCAAAAAATTATGAATAGAATTACTATATGACCCAGCAATCCCTCTCCTAGGTATCTACCAACAAAATCTGAAAACATTTATACATAAAGACAAGTGTGCTCCAATGTTCATTGCAGCTTTATTTATGGTGGCCAAGACATGGAAACAACCAAAATGTCCTTCGCTAGATGAATGCATAAAGAAGTTGTGGTATATATACACAATAGAATACTGTTTAGTGCTAAGAAAAGATGAAATAAAACCATTTGTGACAACATGGATGGATCTTGAGATTAGAATGCTAAGCAAAATAAGTCAGACAGTAAAAGCAGAGAACCATATGATTTCACTGATATGTGGTATATAAACCAAAAACAACAAAAGAACAAGACATTCAAATGAGAAACAAAAACTCATAGACACAGACTATAATTTAGTGGTTACCAGAGGGGTAAATGGGGTGGTGGGTGGTAGATGAGGGTAAGGGGGATCAAATATATGGTGATGGAAAGAGAACTGACTCTGGGTGGTGAACACACAATATGATTTATAGATGATGTAATACAGAATTGTATACCTGAAATTTATGTAAATTTACTAACAATTGTCACCTCAATAAACTTTAATTAAAAAAAATAAATTAAACAAACCATTACTATATATATTCAGTGCTTCATAATTGTGGCAGTTTTGCTTTGAGTAATTGTAGTAGAGTGGGAAAAGGGAAACTTATAGTAAAAAGAGCCAATAAACTTATTACAATAATTCAGGTATTAATTATGATTTCAATTTGGCTTGTAATTTTGACGAGCAAATACGAAAGGAGAAAATTTAGACCTTTCTATGAGGGAGGTGCACCGGACTTGACAATATATTTAATTTTAAAAGAAAATGAGAGAATTAGAAACACAGGCCAAGCTTATACATTTTAGGGATTGAGAGAGTGTATTTGTATGTTTATACATAGGCACAAGAGAGACAAGACAAAACAAAGAAATTTTCAAACAAATCAAAGCATTTGAACAATTTCAGTATCCGTGAAAATGATATCAAAATAGAAATAAGGTAAGACAAACAAGGCTTCTCTCTCTGCCTTTGAATAGCAATATGAAATTAAGGGTGAGATAATTTCCTATTCATGGAAGCTATTCTGCTTTGAAATTTACTCATACACTCAGATATGTTAGAAAGGTAATGCACTCTGTAATGTGGTCTTTATAATGCACAGTGTGACTGGCATGCTTTAAACATAACGTTTAGTTGCAATATTACCCCAAATTATCATAGCAGGGAGAGCCTAGGCAAACCACCAATTTTGACTCCACATGTATTTCAGATACAGAAAAATGGATAAATTGGCTTCTTTTGTACGCTCCTTTCAGCTTGTCTTTAGAGCAGTGAAATTGTGTGGATGGGGATTTCAGCTCACAGATAAGCTTCTAGAGGAAAGCTGCAGGAGTTGTTAGCACCTCACAGGGCAACCTGGACTGCAATGGAGCCCAGCCAGCAGTCATCATGCTAAAGAGGGTGGGTGTAGATTCAAAGGAAGGAGGTAGTTATTTCAAGCACCGAGCTCCAAGTATCTGAACTCCAGTGGGGTAAAGGGAAAGCTCAGTGGAGAATTGTGAGCATTCTATGAGGAAAGATTGATTTGGCTCTTCAAACAGCTATTACCCAAAGGGTTATCAATAGGCTCCCAAGACTTAATAAGGAGTGGTTTTACAGTTTTCTATCACTGTAGCTAGCTACATGACCTTCAACAAGTCGCTTAATCTCTCTGTGCTTCAGGTTCTTTCTCGGCAATATGGAGATCATGTCTAAAGATCAGGGAGTAATCAGAAGATCACACAAGGTCTCTCTTCACTTTAGGACATATAGTTCTATGATTCACAATGGGCTTTATTTATGTAGTGCACAAAGGCCTATGACTATAATGAGTCATCCTTATAACTCTGTAACCTTTAAAATTGTGACCACTTACCTCCTACCTGTATGTTTAACACCATTCTAGGTCTTCAGCTAGTTCTGCTTTGACTTGTGGATAATTTAAGAAATCCTTGATTGGTAATGCCTATGCATTAAGTACCTATCTCTGAGAGTGGTTATGAGAATTGAACGTATTAATGCATTAGAGTTCTTAACCTACTGCTTGACATATACTTACTATTCAATAGGTGTTAGGGGGTATACTGATGGTCATCAGTGAAATGGCCATTGTGCGAAAGGTGTCACAAACCTTTCTGCTAATCCACTACAACATAATATACTAATTCCTTGATGCCAGTAATAAGCCCTTAGTTTCTTCTTCCCACTGTGCATTATTATTCTCTTACCTTCCTTATCTTCTGTTCTTTGGCCTCATTTCCTGTGCTAGATCCTGAGCTGGACTTCTCAGTCCTAGAATAAAACATCTGTGCTCTGGGGTGTGTGGTAAGCTTGGATGCTTGGTGTCTGTTTGACCTTCCTGATGCAGGTGATCACATGGGCCTCTGATGACTGAAGCTTGTAACCTGGTATCCAGCTCTTTCCTCTGTTACCACTTCTCTCTCACTATACTTGCCCAATTTTTGTAGCTTCTAGTGAAGCTGCTAACAGATTGCAGTTCCTCCCTCATTTCTGAAAAATGTAGGAAGTAAGAGAGAAGTCAGAATACTACCTTTCACACGGATGATACTGGAGAGTGGGGGGGGGTAGGTAAGAGTTAAATGAACTTCTAACATGGAACCTCAGAATTAGGCAAAGCCAGGTTGGGATGGCTGCTGCTGGAATAAAGAGATTGAAGAGGAGAATGATGTGGGACTGAGTCTGGTTT
Organism: Rhinolophus hipposideros; assembly: GCF_964194185.1. Classification (NCBI taxonomy): domain Eukaryota; kingdom Metazoa; phylum Chordata; class Mammalia; order Chiroptera; family Rhinolophidae; genus Rhinolophus; species Rhinolophus hipposideros. The sequence continues at coordinate 40,985,332 of NC_138058.1, forward strand.
TCTTTGAATTTGTCAATTGGATAAGTGAATAAAGGTGTGGAAAAGATTAGAAGTGTCCTTAAGAGAAAAAAAAAAAAAAAGAATCCCTCCTTCTGGAAACTAGAAGTTAGGAATATCCATGTCCTTTATGTGTCTGCCTGACATCCTCACTCTCTCTTGATTGTCTGCACTTTCTCCTGCAAGGCATTATCTCTAGGTCTTAGCCACTTTTGGACTAATGCCTATGCCACTTATTAAGATCTTCTACATTTTATTTTGGGTAGCAGTAAGAGAGTAATTTAAGCCCTCCATAAAACCATTACCTTTTTATAGGGTTTTATACTAGAGTTAATGGGATATGTTTGTGTTCATAATATCAATTTAGCAAAAATAATATTTGGGTTTAATTAAAAACAGACTGCAGAGAGATGTTGAAAGTGCAATGTCTTCCAAGTAGATAAAAAAGCATATATATATATATATATATATATATATAAAAGCATATATATATATATATAAAAGCATATATATATATATATATATATATATATATATATATATATATAGGCTTACAATCTATATGTAAAGGCAAAAAATAAAGAAAATAATTTTCTGAGTAATGGGCATAGATTTACTATTTGTCATATTTCCCTATGTTGTGTTCCTCTCCTTTCAAATATGTGATACAGGGTATCATTTCTGCTGCTTTGTCGTAGTGTTATGTCCTCTAAGAACTTTTCCTTTTCATTGTATAAAATAGTGCTGCTGGTCTTCATCAAGCATTTTCAGGATTTGAATTCATTAAAATATTTTAATAGGGATGAAAAATTGTTTCACTTTGAAGAGTGTCCTAAGCGTTCCACAGAAACTAGTAACAAACAAGAAATTAACAGAGAAGAAACTTAACATAATGTCAAGCAGTAAAATAATGCAGAAAAGAATTATATGGGTTTTATCTCTAGTAATTATGAATAAGAAAAATAGAACAGGAAACCTGATAGGACTTACCTTTCTTGCTTTCCACTGTTTGCATCTCAGCGGCTGTGTGGTGCTGGTGGTGTGCGTATCTCACCCTGAAAAAGTATCGGTCAATTCTGTTCCTACAACCATATTCTTTTATGCACATTTACAGCCATTCCCAATGTTCCAGAGGCTGACAGAAGTCTTCCTGATCTAAACAATCATAATTGATAGCCTTCACTGAGCAAAACATGAGCTAAGCAGTTTGCTTAGGATATCTCACTGAATCTTTCAACTATTCCTAAGCTAGGTACTACCAGGCTGCATTATCCCCACTTTACTAAAGACACTAAAACAAAAAAAAACCCCTGAAGTTTAAATAGCTTATGTACTTTGTACAAGAAACATACCACTAAAAGTAGTTAAAGATAGAATTTTAAATTCTTGTCAGTCTGACTCCTTAACTATTGCCTAAGCCAATAGATTACAAATTTATTTACCAAGGCATGAGCAAAAGTAATGCAATAGACGGTGGAGAGAAGTATTAAGGTATATACTTTTTAATTTAGCTCATCTGTTTACATTTTTATTTTTGTGTATGTTTTAGAACACAAATGACATATTACTAAAGTATAGACAGATATATATATATATATATATACACATATATCTATTTATTTACATACACACACACACACACACACACACACACACACACACACACACCAGGGGTGCCAAAAAATGTATGTAAGGGGACACTTTGGTCAATGTTGCTCAAGCAGTAGTTCGCTGTATTCAGAAGTGTCTGGACGCTGATGGTAACCACTTTGAGCACTTCTTGTAATTGCAGAAGTCAAATATGACTTGTATTCATCTTATGTTATTGGTATATAGTGAGTATTACAACTTTAATAGTTTTATCTTTTCTTAAAACGTGTATACTTTTTTTTGGAACCCTTTGTATATAGTATATTGGCTCAATTTTAATTATTTTTTTTAATTTAATTTTTATTGATATGGGTATACATGATAAATCTGGAGGATGGCTCTGATTCAACTATATTTTCAAATATAACAAAATACGTTTCTGAGATCTACCCTACCTCTTTCTGCCCTTTCACTTTCTGGCATCCTCACTTCCTTAATCTCTAGGCAGCCATTCTCTTCATGCTATGTGCGAGGTATCTACAGATGACTTTGCTGTCCCATAATAGCTTCCTTTTAAGATCAGGTTTCCCCAGCTTGCCCTGCTTCCTCTATTTCAATCATTGGGCTTGCTCTTCATTCAACATTACTGCCTGGATCTCAGTGTAAAACAAATAAATGATTCATTAATGTGATCATGCAAATTGCTGATGAGTAACGGCATGAAATCTTCAGATTATATTTAAAAGTAAAGTATTTCACATCAAACAAAACTTTTGGAATAGAAAATGGAGGGAAAAATCAGTTTTCCCCTCCTTTTCTCAAAATTATGGATTATCAATTATGTGGAATATGTCCAGAACTTTAAAATGCACATTTTCACTTTGCAATATTGATGAAATTTAATAAAACAGACGTTTTTAAGGTAATACCCTAAATTAATTTTTATTAAACTAGGGATTATATAAATGCTGTCTTTTATATCTATATTTTCTCTTGACTATTTTTTTGCGGTTTGCATGTGGAATTTGATAATTTCTATGTGAAAATATAATAATGTCTTTAGCATAAAAACATTCACACTTAGGCCAAGATTCAAGTAAGAATATTCTTAACCATACTTCTTACATGGCAGGAATTAACTTCTAATATCATAAGGGTCTTAGAAAAAAGGCCTACATACAATCTCTTTGAAAAACTGATGCTATGTCATTTTATATTAGTTGTGAAAAGGAAGACCAGACTGAAGTGAAAACAACTAGATACGTCATATGGTTTTTTTTTTGTTTCTGAGAGCACTTCTTTACTTAAATCCATCATTCTTGAAGAATATGCAGTGAAGACAGAATTTTTTTTCTTAGTATATAGAGGAAGAGAGCAAAAGACACCTATGGAGTCTGAAAAACGGTAGTAAAGAACATTAGTAAATTCAGTTAAGATCTGGTAAGATTGTTAAATTATTTGCAAAGCTTGATTTGAATGTAATTCTATTCATTTCCTTTATCAACAATGAGCATTTTCACTGCCATGCTTTCAGATGACATCCATATTACACTGATCCATTTCAGCAAGCATTTTATCCCACCGCTCTAGAAAGCACGCAGATAGAGGAGACTCAAAGGACTGACAAAACATTCCCACGTGAGGCTGTGAGGAACTAAAAAGTCCATTCAATGATATGTCAGAAAGTTAGACTACAGAGACAAGCACAGAACGTCTCTGTAGACTTGGGATGAAAGCGATACAAACGTACATATATTGAATACTATGCATCAAGTACACATAATGAATGTGTGGTGAATTACACTAGCAACCCATTTCAATATTCAGTTGCTCTTATCAGAATTTGCCCGTATCAAAATATGAACTACAGTAATCCTGTTGGTATATTTAAGCTACATAACCTATTCTATTTATGTATCTTCAGGAAGACTGAATTATTCTCTCAACAGATTTAAAGCATCAAACATGTATTCTGACATTTTCGTATTTTATTACCTTAAGCCTTAAAATGTTGATATTTGAGTAAGTCTTTTACTTTTATGTCTTAGACAAAATAGACAAATGCATTTTAACTAACTTCAATTCATTACAGAATAATCCTGCCTGTTTATGGCCTGGCACCATCTATCATTAAAAGAACTGTAGCTAGTTCTCTAAAAAAATGGAGTTTTCTGTATTTGTTTACTGAATGATAGGTTAATTATCTCCATTTTCAGGTGCCTGAAATTTAATTTATTAAATTCTATGTTGAGCACAAGTTTGTAGCTACATTATTTAAAAATAGCCTGTTTTTTTGTTGTTTCTGTTTTTTTGTTGTTGTTGTTGCTGTTTTGCTGCAACCATTTCCTGCCACTACATATATTATAAATGAAAGAAGAATGGTTCTGTAATTTATTGATGTGTTGGTGCAAGACAGCAACACACATCAATAAAATAAAATAAAAACTTTGAAAATGTGAATCCAAATTGGAAGAATAGAGAAGAACCAATTATAAATGGAAATCATCAGTATTTGTTGTTGGGATAAAGATGAGTTATTCTGAAAATACACTTTTATTTAATTTCATCTGAATCAGCTTTACAAAACCAGAATTTATATAAGAATATAAAGAGAGCACACACAACACTATAACTTTGAAACATCGGTTATTCTACACTTCTCAAATCCTGAAATACATCTATTAAATCAATTTCATACCAGATTTACATGTTATGAACGGAAAGGTTTTAAATTTTTTTCACTCAAGAACATGAAATCACCAAAATCCCAAAGAAAAAGGTAGGGTCAATATACAATGGATATTTTTAAGATGAATTTACTTTTTGTGGGCTTCTGCCTTGGGAAAACATAGAATAGCTAGAATCTAAAGATTCCTCAGTCCTTTATAAAAATTTTATCAATTAAAGGCAAACTATCATGTCATGTCAATGGGAGGTACTAATATATTCACTAGCCTAGAATTCTACTGATCCTTTAACATTAAATTTACTTAAAAATGATACGTTTTTACAATTACTGAAGGGAAATTGATACATTATTATTAAAAAAAGTCCATACTTCATTTAAGTTTACTTCATTTTTACTTAATGTCATTGCTCTGTGCAGGATTTCATTCAGATCATATTACATTTAGTTGCCATGTCTATTTAGATTCCTCTTGGTTGTGACAATTACTAAGACTTCTTGTTTTTTGATGACCTTGACAGTTTTGAGGAGTACTGGTCAGATATTCTGTAGAATGCCCCTCTGTTGGAAATTGTCTGACCTTTTTCTCATTATTAGCCTGTGGCTATCTGTTTTTGAGAGGAAGGTGACTAAGATCCAGAGCCATTTTAATCCTATTATATCAGGGGTACATATTATCAAACATGATTTTTCACTGTTAATGTTGACTTTGCTCATTTTGGTGAAGTAGTGTTTCCCAGAAAGTGTCTCCATTGTAAAGTTACTCTTTTTTAAATTAAGTTTACTGGGGTGACACTGGTTAATAAAATTATATAATTTCCAGTGTACAATTTCATAATATTTCATCTGCATATTGAATTATATGTTCTCTACCCAAAGTCAAATCTCCTTCCACCAACATATATTTGACCCCCTTTACCCTTTTCTACCTCCCTCCCTTTCCTCTTTCCCTGTGGTAACCACTAAACTGTTGTCTGTGTCTATGAGTTTTTGTTCATCTGTTTGTCTTGTTCATTTTTCCTTTCAGTTCTGTGTCCTACGTATGAGTGAAATCATACGGTTTTCGACTTTTTCCTTCTGATTTATTTCGCTTAGCATGATATTCTCAAGATCCATCTATGTTGTCTCATATGGCAGCATTTCATCTTTTCTTATGGAAGAGTAATTAATATTCCATTGTATATGAGGTCTGACACTTAAATTTGCAAGCTTGCCCTAGAAAAAGTGCTACATAGCTCATTGCTGAATATCGCTACAGTCACCTTTGAAGTACTCCCCTGGGGAAGCTATGCACCAATGCCAGCACCTAGCCCACCCTTCAAAGCAATTTTGGAACTCTTTTTGCTGGAATGGCCATCAGAGCTGTCATCATATTACTATTGATGTCCTGAATGCCATCAAAATGTCTTCCTTTCAATATTTCCTTTATCTTTGGATAAAGAAAGAAGTCATAGGGGGCCAGATCAGGTGAGTAGGGAGGGTGTTCCAATACAGTTATTTGTTTACTGGCTAAAAACTCCGTCATAGACAGTGCCCTGTGAGCTGGTGCATTATTGTGATGCGAGAGCCATGCATTGTTGGTGAAAAGTTCAGATCGTCTAACTTTTTCACGCAGCCTTTTCAGCACTTTCAAATAGTAAACTTGGTTAACTGTTTGTCCAGTTGATACAAATTCATAATGAATAATCCCTCTGATATCAAAAAAGTTTAGCAAAATCGTTGTAACAAGTTTGTGAATGTAATTGTCAGACCTCATGTATGTACCACTCTAATATCCAAAATATATGAAAAGCTCATAGAATTCAACAACAACAAAAACCCAATTAAAAAATCGGCAGGAACCTGGCTAGTCACTTCTCCCAAGAAAATATACAATGGCCAACAGATATATGAAAAAATGCTCAATTTCACTAGCTATTAGGGACATGCAAGTCAAAACCCCAAGGAGAGACCAACTCACACCTGTTAGAATGGCTATTATCAACAAGACAAGTAATAGCAAGTGTTGGAGAGGCTGTGGAAAAAAAGGAACCGTCATACACTGCTGGCGGGAATGTTAATTGGTAGAGCCACTATGGAAAACAGTATAGAGGTTCCTCAAAAAAAAGTTATTGTTTTCTATCCTCCTTTCCATATTGCACTTTTTAGAAGGAAATTAGTATCAGTTCTGCAAGTTTTAACAAATAGTTAATATCATATATCCATCATTATGGTATCATACAGAATAGTTCCACCATACTAAAAAAATCCACTGTGCTCCACCTAGTCAAATCTCATGCCCTTGCTTTGAACTCTGTACCACTCATCTTTCACTTATCCAATATGCATTTTAGGTTCCTCCATGTCATTCTGTGTTTTGACAGCTCATTTCTCTTTGTTGCCAACAAATTGTCCATTGTATGAATATACTGCAGTTCGATTATCCATTCACCTGTTGAAGGATATCTTGGTTCCTTCCAGTTTCTCACTACTGTGAATACAGCAGCTGTAAATTTAAGCTACACAGTTTTGTGTGGACATAATTTTTAGATCAGTTCAAATACCTTGGAGTGTGATTATTGAATTATGCAGCAAGACTACGCTTAGCTTCGTAAGAAACTACCACATTCTCTTCCAAGTGGCTATACATTTTACATTTCTATTAGCAATGAATGAGACTCTTACTCTGCACTCTAACCAGCAACTGGTATTGTCAATTTTTGGGGAGAGGAGGATTTTAACTTTTCTCATAGGTTTGTTGTGGGATTTATTGTTGTTTGAATTTTAAGTTCCCTAATTATAAATGATGTTGAGCTTCATTTGTTAATGCTTATTTGCCATTAGTATGTCTTCTTTGGTGAGGTGTTTGTTCGTATCTTGTCTATTTTTAAAAATTGGACTGTCTCTTTTGTTATTGTTGAGTTTTTGAGGGTTCACTGTATATTTTGGATACCAGTCCTGTATTAGATATGTGTTTGGAAAATATTTTTTTCCTCTAGTCTTCAGCTTATCTTTCCATTCTCTTAACAGTCTTTTTCAGAAAAGAAGTTTTTGTTTTAATGAAACACAACTTCACAGTTTTTTTCTTCATAAATCATGTTTTTTTGTATTATCTAAAAACAGTGCCACACAATGAGATACCATTCCATATATGCACTAGCTGAATACAATATGAGAAAAAAAAGAAAATTATAAGTATAAAATGGTTCAGCCAGTTTGGAAACAGTTCGTCCATTCCTCAAAAAGTAGAATTTAAACATTGATTTTCATATAACCTAGGAATTTTACTTCTAAGTATAAACTCAAAATAATTGAAAACAAGTACTGAAACGAATACTCGTGCATCAATATCCATAATAGTGATATTCACAATGTCCATACAGATGAATGAATAAACAAAATGTGCCATATCCATATAATGGAATATCATTCAGTAATAAAATTAAATGAGATACTAATACATGCTATAACGGATGATTCTTGGTAAATGCTAAGTGAAAGAAGTCAAATACAAAAAAAAATCACATATTGTATAATTTCATTTATATTAAATATCCAGAAAAGGTATGTAAATAGAAACAGAAAGCAAATTAGTGTTTGCAGGTAAATGGGGAGTAACAGCTTAATGTTATCCTTTTGGGATGATGAAAATATTTTGGAACTAGACAGTAATGATGGTTGCACAATATTATGCATGTACTAAGTGCTACTCAACTGTACATTTTAATATACATAGTTAATATTATGTCATGTGAATTTTGTTCTAAGAAAATGAAAAAATATATTTAAAAAAGTGCATTGTCCAACCCAATGTCACGTAGTTATTTTCTTACGTTTTACCTTAGAATTTTTACAGTTCTGTCTAATGAGCTTTAAACTAATAGATGTTTTGAAATAATAATTAATATTTTGATCTACATATGTTTTTAGAGCATATTTTCTTAGACACCTAGTAATGTAATTGTGTACATTCTTCAAAAAGTTTTTTCACAGCAAAGGAAACCGTCCACAAAACAAAAAGATAACTTACTGAATGGGATAAGATATTTGTGAATGATACATCTGATAAGGGCTTAATATCCAAAATTTATAAAAAACTCAAACAATTCAACACCAAAAAGACAAGCAATCCAATTAAAAAATGGGCAGAGGACATGAGGAGACATTTCTCCAAAGAGGACATACAGGTGGCCAATAGACATATGAAAAGATGCTCAACGTCACTAATCATCAGAGAAATGCAAATTAAAATCACAATGAGACATCACCTCACTCCTGTCAGAATGGGTATCATCAAAAAATCAACAAACAACAACTGTTGGTGAGTATGTGGAGAAAAGAGAACCCTCACGCACTGTTAATGGGATTGCAGATTGGTACATCCAGTATGGAAAACAGTACGTAGGTTCTTCAAAAAATTAAAAATAGAACTACCTTATGAATCAGCAATTCCATTCTTGGGTCAAAGAAATACAAAACACAAATTTGAATAAATATATGTACCCCATGTTTACCGCAGCACTATTTACCATGGCCAATATATAGAAACAACTGAAATGCCCATCAACAGACAAATGGATAAAAAAATTGCGGTGCATTTATACGATGGAATAGTACTCTGCCATAAAAAAGAATGCAATCTTACTATTTGCAGCAACATGGATGGACCTAGTGTGTATTATGCTAAGTGAAATAAGTCAAAATGAGAAAGACAAATACCATATGATCTAACTTATATGTGGAATTTAAAGACCAGAATAAATGAGCAAACAGAACAGAAATAGACTCATAAATACAGAGAACAAATTGATGGTTGCTAGATGGGAGGGGGTTCGGGAAATGAGGAGAAGGTGAAGGGATTAGAAAGTACCAATCGGTAGTCACAAAAATAGTCCATGGATGTGAAATACAGTATGGGGAATATAATCAGTAATGTTGTAAAGATTACGTATGGTTTCAGATGGGTACTGGACTTATTGGGGGCATTACTTCATACATTATATAAATGCTTAACCACTGCACTGTACACCTGAAATTACTAAAAAATAATATTGAAATATATATATATATGAGGTTTTACATATATATATATATATATATATATATATATATATATATATATATTGGTGAGGTTATCACTTTGTGAGGGGTGTAAATGTTTACTCATTGTGTTGTTTTATACACCTAAAACTAATAATTAAATTGAATTAAAAAAACATTCAAACACTAAAGCAATTAGAATTTATTAAGATAATTTTTGTGTACATTAATTTTATTTTTCTATCTTGTTTATTCTCATAGTTCTGTTTGTTTTTATAATAAATTATTTATAAAGTTTTCAGTTGAGCTTCTGGGGTAATATATAGAATAAAACCCAGCAACTAGCTAGTATATGGTGCTTGTTATAAGTTAAAATATACTGAAATGGGGATGTTCTTGATTGACCTAATGAAAGGCAAGTTCAATTAAAATTTGTTGATTAAATAAATTGGACGTCTTTCATATCTGTAAGCATACAAAACTTATGTCATACAATTTTATATAGTTATGTTATAAAACTTCATAAAAGAAATGCAAATCAATTTAAAATACTTTTCCAGCTTGATTGTTCTCTTTGAAACAAAAAAAATTATCAATATGCAATGCATATTCAGAGGGATTAAACCAGAATATACATTTTACTTCTATTGGGAACCAGAAAATTAATATTAGGATGCTGGTGTCATCCCCAGTGTGGTATTAATAAGCGATTATAATGTAGTTTTAATATTTATTATCCTTTAGCTATGTTTTCATCTTTAATATAAATCTTTAAATCATTGAAAATGTTGCATTTTATTGTTTGGATATACACCTTAGTTCATTAAAGTTAGAAAAAATATATAATAGAAGTGACTCTAAACCAAGAGCATGAAGACATTAATAACATCATCAAAGGATCTTTCTTTACTGTATTCTGGGTAGCACTGGCAGCCCTTCACTAGGATGCAATAGTTATTTCAGTAGTTGACATATTCTTCACTGAATTTTTTCAAAAATAATATTAGGATATTTGGGGGTATTTATATATTTTATTCAAATATTTGACACCTGTCAAATTTTCAGAAGTTGGAGATGTTAATTTAGTTCGTTAAAATAATATTTTAATGGTGATAGAAAGGTACAATGTTCTAAAGAAGGCTGTTTTATAAGGCACAGAGAACAAAATATTTCCAAGAGAATAAGGATAATTTTTCTATGAATGAATATGAATGGGTATAGTAGCTTCAAAGATAGGAGTAATTACATCAAGCTACATTTGAAATCCTTAGAACTCAAGATCTCAGGATACCTCAGATTATTCAAATAAACAACTCTACATAGAGGTTTTAATGTTAAATACTTTCTGGCATGTTGGGTTTAATGAGAGCCTCAAAAAGCTCTTTTACTCATTCTGTACCATGCTGACCTTGGCACAAATCATATACCATGACCCATGAGAAACATCATCTTTGCTTGCTTCCTGCGGAAAGCCCTGCTCTTCTTCTTTGTTTCCTATGATCACTTTCTCACTGAAATTACTAGTCATTCCAAATGGTAGACTGGTTTTGTTGCTAAAGTCTGAATAGTGAATACACAATACCTTTAGAAACGATCTACTTAGATCTGAATAAAATAAGAAACGGTTTTCCTGTGTTACTCCCTATATTGCTCCCTAATATATTTACCTCATATCAGAGGCTTATGATAGGAAATGAAAATATGATCAGACTCATAATGTTCAAACCTATTTTGAACAACATTCAGTCTGTTTCTAAGATATGCTGATTCTTGTTCCAAACTCTCAACAACTATTGAGGTTTGAGAAGAGCCAATTGATATCACTCTTTTTCTTCCAGATTTTAGAATAACACAGAGATGAAATCACAGGTAAAGAGCATTTTCCTGATTAAAAAAAAAAATTGCTCTCACCATAAAATTTTGTAAATAGTCAAGTTGGAATGATTTAGATCAGGTGTGATTGCTGGCTTTAAATTCAGGCACTCAAGCATTTCTCACACCGACATTGTGAAACCTTCTCTTGTGCCACATAACAATGCAATGATTCAGACTAACATCTCACAAGTCAGCACATGGCAAAAGGTTCCAAAGTGGCAATGATGGATCCAGACACTTGAAGGCAGGAATGCCTACAAGCACCTCATTTGAACTGATACCCCATGAGCAAAGCTCAGCTTTACTGAAGAAGTAGGATTGAGAAAAAGATTGTAGGCCACAAATCCATAATGTCTTCCTGAACTTTAAAAATGGGGGCAAGATAATTTAATTTAAAGTGGGCTACTTCATTTGTTGCGTAAATGCCATAAATAACACAATCCTGACTCTGAATCTCACACTTTGACATGGGTAATCAATAAGGAACTAAGTGTCGCTTGTGTAGTCTGGAGAAAAGGAGTAGAGATTTTTGCAAACCAGGCATTTGTAGCAGGTGTGTCAATGGTACCCACTTCCTGTTCCTAATACAGCTGCACATGTTTCTGGCGGGCGGCTTGAATTTGTGCCCCTCAACCTCCGTGGTTTTGTCCTGCTTGGCATTAGATTTTGGCATGTCTGCACATAAAGTGTCAACTTTATTTAAGTTATAAAAGGCCCGAGTGTTAACATCAAGCATGCAGATGCAGTGCCTTCCTAGCCAAGCACACTTCCTGGACTACCAAAATAGTGCAGCTGCAACCATTGTGTGCCATTAGCAGGGACATTCTATAAATCCTAATCTGTTAAACGGTGGCATCATCATGAGTTGATCCAAGGGTAAACATTTACTATTTCAATTAGCTAGTGGGTAGATTTCTATAAATATGTCACTTTCCCCTTTAGAGTCTAAGTTATACATTTAATGTCAAAATGTTATTTATAAAAAAAAGGCTAAATCATAATTGCTTATTTAGTAACAACTCGGGGACATTTAGCTCGTGTCTTTGGATTTCTCAAAGTGTTTTACTTAAACAGTGGGAAATTATTTTGAGGTTAGGACTTCTATTTCATCTTTTTCTAAGGCATACAGATATTTGCTAATTCATTATCCTTGAAGGCAAAATTTGCAGGTAATCTTTATATTTTGGTTCCTTAAAATTGACTCGCATCTGTTCAGATCATTTTGCTGAATGACACCAGGCAGAAAACCAAGCGAAGCTATGGTGAGTTAACATCAATTAATGATAATATACATACTGCAAGCTATCAGACTTTGATAAGTAGAGAAGCAATAAGCTAAACATGATTATACTAATTTATTTCAAGTAAATACTAAAAAGTTGGTGTTGAGATGATTGTAAAAAGAACTATTGACCTAAAAAAAATAAACCTTTATAAACGTAGGAGTCATTAACAAAGTGACATTTATATCAATTGAATATTATAAACATCTATATTAGCCTATTTTTAGCAAGTACCTAATTTCAGCAATTGCTGTGATGATACCATAAATGTTGTCCTATTTTCATCATCTTTAAAAAACTGTTTAGCTAAAGTAATGTAACTGAATTGGTGAGAAATGAAACCTGATTGTTGCAGATACTATGGATAGAGCCATGAGAGACAGAATGAAACATGTGATTATTTAAAAATTACTTTGTGTGTACGTGTGCTTTTATTTAATTATACTCAATTTTAATTTCCATAGACAATGATAATTATATCTGTGTTGAATCCCTTCATAAAAAAGCTAACTAAACCATATTAATTCTTTTTAAAATTATCCATTCTTTGTTTTTCTTTCTCTTTCTTTCTTTCTCTTTCTTTTCTTTCTTTCTCTCTTTCTCTCTTTCTTTTTTAAGTAAGCTCATTTTTTTTTGCTCTCCTAAGATAGGGCTCTTCTATATTTGATGCATATTGTTTTGTAAAACTGAGCATTAGAAAAGTGTAAGATGGTTGTTAGAAATAAGACTTTTTTCCATCCTCCCTAAAGTTGGTTAACCTTCACTCCCACCTTATCAAAGCAATTATCTGATACATATAAATGTTAAATAGGTATAAGTATAAATGTATATTTGCAGGTCTGCCTGCAATTTCTATCAGATTTGAACACTGGAAATGCTTCTTTAAAAGGTAGACGTGTTTGTAGTCCTCTCAGGAGAAAATCTAATGTCATACACTTATTTCAGGCAAGATGAATTTTTTAAAAAGAACACTGAATAACTAAAGGCATGATAAAGTGTTTAGTTCTAAAAGTTACTAGACAATTTGAAAATGTCAGGACACACATTATTCTGTTTATATTAAAGAACCTGTCAGACCAGCGCATTTGTGAAAAATAACAGTGGTTATTTGTTTGGTATTTCCAACATTTCTGCATTTAACTACAAATGTTGTCCTTTTTCCCCGCCACTCAGAGCCTAAATAAAAAAGTAAAAATAATAATAAATAAAAAAATCTTTAAAACCATTCAGTACTCCCTCCCAAGCACATAACAGCATTATTAATATTTAAAGAGAACTAGTGATATTTCCTTTGCTATAGACTGAAGAGTTGTGTTCTTCCCAAATTCTTGTGATGAAACCTAATTCCAGAAGTGATAGTATTTATCGGTAGGACCTTTGCAAGGTAATTAAGTCATGAGAACTGAGACCACATGAATGGGAAGTGCCCTTATAAAAGAGACCTCAGGTATTACCTCCCCCCCCTTGATCATGTGACACATCCAAAAGACTGCTGTCCATGTACCAGCAAGCAGGCTCTCATCAGACACCAAATCTGCCACCACTTCAATTAAATAAAAGAGAAGAAAAAAACAACAGGAAAAATTAATTCAAAGAACAGCTGGTTCTTTGAAAATGATTAATAAAATTGACAAACCCCTGGTTAGACTTACTAAGGAAAAAAGAGAAAAGATACAAATAAATAAAACCAGAAATGAAAGAGGAGAAATTACAATGGACACCACAGAAATACAGAGGATCATACAAGAATATTATGAAGGACAGTATGCCACCAAGTTCAATAACCTAAGACAAATTTTTTAAAAATATATAACCTTCCTAGACTGAATCACGAAGAACTGGAAAATCTAAATAGACCAGTCAACAGTAAAGAAATTGAAACAATCATCTAAAACCTACCCAAAAACAAAAGTTCAAGACTAGATGGCTTCACTAGTGAATTCTACCAAACATTCAAAGATGATTTAATACCTGTCCTCCACAACTTTCCAAAAAATTGATCAGAGGCAATAATTCCTAACTCATTTTATAAGGTCAACATTACCCTGATATCAAAACTTTGTAAGGATAACACACAAAAAAAGAAAACAATAGACCAATATCTCTGATGAATACAGATACAAATATCCTAAACAAAATAATAGCAAATCAAATACAATACATTAAAAATGTTATATATTTTCATCAAGTGAGATTCATTTTAGGGAGATAAGGATGGTTCAACATACAAAAATTGATCAATGTGATACACCACATAAACAAAATAAAGAATAAAAATCAAATGATTAGATTACTCGATGCTGAAAAAACATTTACACAACATATTATTAAAACACTTAATAAAATGGGTATAGAAGGAAAATTCCTTAACATACTAAAGGTCATATGTAACAAACAAACCCTCAACTAATATCATCCTTGATGGCGAAAAACTGAAAGCTTTTCCTCTAAGATCAGGAACAAGACAGTATGCCCCTGTCAGCACTGTTATTCAACATAGTATGGGAAGTCCTAGACAGAGCAGTCAGGCAAGATAAAAAAATAAAATGCATCCAAATTGAGAATGAATAAACTAAATTGTCACTTTTTGCAGATGACATGATACTTTATATAGAAAACCCTAAAGACTCCGCCAAAAAACAACATTAGAAACAAATAGAGCAAAGTTGCAGCATACAAAATCAACGTACAAAAATCCCTACATTCTATTATCCTAATAATATTGCAGAAAAAGAACTAAAGAAATTCATTTTGCAATTGCAACAAAAAGAATAAAGTACGTGGGAATAAAATTAACTAGGGATGTGAATAACTTACACACTGAAAACAATAAGACATTATTAAAATAAATTGAAGAAGACACAAAGAAATGGAAAGATATTCTATGTTCATGGATTACAATGGACATATTACCAGAAGCAATATATAGATTTAATGCAATCTCCATCAAGATCCCAATGGCATTTTTTTAAAGAAATAGAACGCAAAAATCATCAGATTTGTATAGCGTCACAAAAGACCCCAGATAATCAAAGCTATCTTAAGAAAAAAGAACAAGACTGGATGTATCACATACCCTGACTTCAATTTATACTACAACGTGACAATAATCAAAACAGTGTGATATTGGGAGAAAAACAGCCAAGCAGACAAATGCAATAGAATCGAGAACCTGGAAATAAACCCACATATATATGGGCAGATAATGTTTGACAAAGGAGACAAAAACATACAATGATAAAAGAAAGCCTCTTCAATAAATGGTGCTGGAAAAATTGGAAAACCACATGAAAAAGAATGAAATTAGACTGCTATCTGTCGCCAAATACTAAAATTAACTCAAATTAGATCAAATACCTTAAAATGAGACCTAAAACAATAAACTGCATAGAAAAATGCATATGTACTAAACTTATGGACCTTGAGGTCAGAGAGGATTTTATGAATTTGACCTCAAAGACAAGGGAAGTAAAAACAAAAATAAATGAAGGGGACTATATCAAACTAAAAAGCTTCTGCATAGCAAAAGAAAACATCAACAAAACAAAGAGGCAACCAACCAAATGGGAGAAGATATTTGCAAACAACACTTCCGATAAGGGGCTAATATCCAAAATATGTAAAGATCTTGTACAATTATAAAGCAACAAAAAAAAAAACAAACAATCCAATTAAAAATTGGGCACAGGACATGAACAGACACTTCTCCACAGAAGACATACAGTCAACAGATATTACAAAATGCTCAAATTAATTGGCTATTAGTTAAATAATCAATTGCGGTAAATCATACCACAATGAGACATCACCTCACAACTATTAGAATGGATACTATCAACAAGACAAATAATAACAAGTGTTGGAGAGGCTGTGGAGAAAAAGTAACCCTCATACACTATTGGTAGGGATGTAAATTGTACTGCCACTATGGAAAACAGTACAGAGTTCCTCAAAAAATTAAGCATAGAATTAACAATATGACCCAGCAATCCCTCTTCTGGGTATCTACCCAAAAAATCTGAAAACATTTATTCATAAAGATATATGTACCACTATGTTTACTGCAGCATTACTCATGGTGACCAAGACACTGAAACAACCAAAATTTCTTTCGATAGATGACTGGATAAAGAAGATGTGGTACATATATTCAATGGAATAATATTTGGTCATAATAAAAGATGAAATATTGCCATTTGCAAAAACATGGCTGGATCGTAGATTATCATGCTAGCTAAATAAGTCAGAAAAAGTCAAGAACCATATGACTTCACTCATATGTAGGATACTGAAAGCAACAAACAAGCAAGACAAACAAACAAACAAAATCTCATAGACACAGACAACAGTTTAGTGGTTACCAGAGGGTAAGGGAGCGAGAGGGGTGGTAGAAGAGGGAAAAAGGGGTCAAATACAGAGGGTGCCAAATAATGTATACACATTTTAAAAAGGAAAAAAAAAACTGTATTAAATTTGTAATACTCCATATATATTGATAACAAAGATAACAAGTCATGTGCATACATTTTTTTGGCATTCCCAGTTTAAACTGGTCATACAAATAAATAACAAAAAATATCCAATAAAAACTTGGGCAAAATATATGAATAAGCATATCCTAGAAGAGGAAGGAAATGATGACAACAAGTTAATGTCAAGAGATTCTGAATCTTTCTAGTTATTCTGGAAAAAAAGGAAAAAAACAAAACAGTTACATAGAACTTTCACCAAATTGAAATAAATTTTAAATCCAGAAGATCTACGAAAAGTTTGCACAAGTGTATACACAAACATTTTGAAGAGAAATACAATACCTGGTAAAGTTGAAGATGTGCAGATCACAAACCCTAACAAATTTAGAAGTTGTGTTGTACATGAATATATTTTGTTGGTGTCATTATAATAGCAAAAAACCTAGACATAATCTAAAATCTTACTAAGAGGGAAATAGATAAATTGTTATACACATATATAGTTATATATTGTATTTATAATATATGTTGTATACAAAAAAATATAAACAAAATATGTGTATAGTGCACCATAAATTATAATACTATATGCCATATATACTACAATGTATGGTATGTATATTCATATATAACTTATATATGCATAGAGACTTTGACATACTACCGGGAAAGAATAAAATAACCACAACGATCTGCATTAAACTAACAGTTTACTGACCAAAAAGAACATATTTTAAGAGGATACACGAGTAATGCTACTTTGAACATTTTGTACATGTCTTTTGGGGCACACTGGTATGCAATGTGATTGGATATATACATAAGAGTGGAATTATTGGATCATATAGTATGGCTATTTATATTCATCTAGAAGAATTTGACAGTTTTTCAAAGTGATTGTATCTATTTACATTCTCAACGTCTACATATAAGAATTTCAGTTGCTCCACATCCTAACTAACACTCGGTATGCTCGGTTTTATAAAAAGTAGCCAAACCCATGATCTGGAGTGTGGTCACAACCATATATTTTCTGTTAGTCTGAATATCAATGTGGCCATCTAGTGATCCCAAAGCTCGTCACTTTTTCCCCCTTATTTTTAATATTTATAAGCTAAAACTCACACTATTCATTTCAAATTTGTCCATAAACAGTCTGAATGTGTAACCTATCTCTGTTCACTATAATTATCCTTAACATTATTCCTTTTAATTCATCAACACAAAAGGCAACACATATAGGGCCTCACATATTCCTGCTTCTAACTTAACCTCCAGAAAGACTTTTTCATTTAATACTATTTTGTGGCTTTCTGTAATTTTTACAGTACAGATCCATTATACTAATTCTCTTTGTCAGTAAAATTTCTCACTCCGTTGCAAGCTCCCAACAAAGGAAATACCTATCTCATATATCAGATTTTGGATTTAATTCTTCATGATGTTTTATACATACTTCAGGAGCAGGTATGTCATATCCGGGACTGATTTAATAAGTCAATATAAGCCTTATTAGCTGTTTTGGAGTTCTTGGAAATTAGTTAGCATTAAATGAGTAAATTCAGATTCTGATTCAGTGAAACATCTGGCATTGCTTCCTGAGGCTCTCTTAATGCTGGAATTTTCCCTTTTAGTTTTATTTTGCATCTCTTTTTAAAGATATGTCTAGATCAATAATGAAATGATATTCTCTCTTAAAGTTGGCCTTGGAAAACACAGTCTTTTGTAAGTCTTTTAAGTCTCTTATACTTTGACTTTTGTTTTGGTTATGATCAAAATAGTCTAGGCTTTAAAAAGTAATTCATTTTCTTAGATGATTAGGAAAAAACAATTATTTTATCTTTTACACAGTTGTCCACAAGAAATTCATATATCGGGTCTATTGGGAAATAATAAAATGGCTTTGTAAGTAAAAACAATATATATATATATAATCTCTGATTGTACCTAAACGTTTACATAGAAGTCAACTGCTATTTTTTTGAGACTTCTACATGTCAAGCAATTTCCATTGATTATCCTTATAATCTGCTAATTAATCCTATTGGAAAACTATTATTTATATTTCCTAATGGGAAACTGTAATTGAGCTATATTAAAATAAATAGATCTCATGAACAGCAAGTAGCAGAATTTAGAAATTAATTAATTTTTAAATTATGCAGTTTTTCATCAGGTTTTCATGTTGGGACTGTTTGGACATCACAGGTAGAATAACTGTTTTCTTGTTTTTTTCACCAAACGCTATGTGTTTGACATAGTGCCTGAAACTTAGTCACTATTTGACAAAAGTATTTTTGTCAATATTGACAATATTTGACAAAAGTATTTTTAGTTAAATAAATGAAATGAATGAATGATGCAATATGACTTTAAATCTGGCAGTAGCATACAAGATGAATGTGACTAGAGAGGCAGGAAGAATAAATCTTTACGGTAGTATTTTGAGTATGAAAGAGTTAAAAAACTTAAGCAATGTCACTTCAGTGGGAATGGGAAAGAAAGAAAATATAAATAGATAATAAAATTAGCATTCATATAGGATCTCTTTGTGGTTTATACCTCACGGAGGAGAATAACAAATTGAGCTACTAGTTTTTAGATGCATTGACCAAACTGTGATTATTTTGCTATTCTTTATTTTTTGTTTGATTATGCTATAAGCAACTTACTTTAGTCATCATATCTTTACTCCGAACTTCTCAAACAGTTGTTTTTGTTGTTTTGGAAACTCTTAATCTGGAATATTTTTGTTGGTACTGTGGATACAAATTTATGAAAGAATGTACTCTGACTACAAAATCAGGTGCTCATAATATTGAGATATGGCTCTATTTTAAGTCACGTTAGCATTTTCCTGACTAACATAAAGCCCAGAACTTCAAGGAGATATTTATTTATTTCACTTTATATTTGCAATTCCTGGACATGGTATGTGATTTGCAAAACATCTATAGTTGTTTAAGTGAAGTCATATTTTTGGCTCTTAAGGGGTATTTTTCATGGAGAGCCAACTGATGGAAAATTTGAGTATCCAATGTGAGTTAATGGAAACCATTTCCCTAATATCTGAGGGAGTCTGCGTGGAAATTCATCATTATCATTATCTCTAGGCAGTGTGTTGAGCACCAGAAAATCTGGGTATTATTCACTCTGAAAGCTTTGAGGGCACTCCATACATCACCTCCTTGCTTTTTAATAGACTTTAACACAGGAATAGGGTGTGCAAGGAATTAGAATTGCAATAGTTTCCCATGTAGTCAGAATTTTTAACAATGATTATCCCATACAAAACACACATTTTTCTAATATCAAGGAACATATATAAATAGATATACTTTATACCATATTTTTTAATGTGTTGCCAAGGATACTGGAATTTTTATAGTTGAAAGTTAGATTTGGCTATACTGTTTTGCTGTAGAGATGAAGTTAAAATTCAAATATCATAAATTTATTCCTGGTGCCCACTATGCATGGAAGAGAAATAGCGTTCATTAATTTCCAAATCTTAGTTACATTGGAAACTAATATGTTTTGGAAATAAGATAATTTGGTAAAGAAAAATATGAGGTAAATATGCTATTTGAACAACTTGTCTTGACTTTATTTATGAATTATTGCTCTGTTATATATGTTTTGAAACTGGCTCAGGGAACATGATACATAAACCGTGGTTAACTATTGACTTGGGAATCGTATTCTGCAATTTCTTTTCTTATTCCTAATCAGATAAGAAGTTTTGCAGTATTTACTTGAATTCTACCTCAATCCCTTTCTTTAGGTTGGTGATTCCCGAACTTTAATGCATATAACAATCACCCAGGGAGCGTATTAAAAATCCCAATGGCCAGGACACACCTCATGAGAATTAAATCAGAATCTCTGGAGATATGACACAGAATCAGTAGGTTTTAAAGCTTCCTAGATGATTCTAGTATGCCGCTAAGATTGAAAACCAAAGCTCTAGATTCTGAATTTCCTCTTTCTCATGATGAAGTGTGTTGTATGAGAATATTAAATACTTGGTAAAAAGCTAAAGGTCTAATTTCCATATCCAAGTAAAGTGTGAACCTTTTATCCAGATGCTCTTGCCCTCACATTCATTTGCTTCATCCTAAGGCAGATTTCTTGCTACGAATTTTTCTCTCTCACGGCATCTGAGATAAAGAGACATGGTCTACCTTCCTTTAATAGAAAAAGATCTATCTGCTCCTTGGTTTTCAATTACACTTTTCAGGAATTGATTCTATCTAAATAAACGAATGAAGTGATTAGCAACTAATGCCAGCTAGAGGCTTGAAAATCTAATTCAAAATGTATTTAGTTTTAAACATATACCATTGAAATAAATGGCACATATTCACCACAGTTAAAATACCTATATGTCAAACACCAGACTGCCAATAACTCTTCTTTCTGTGAATATTAACTTTTGTGTTAAGACTGAATAAAAATGTAAACCACCACAGGAAAAAAAAAACATAGTGAAAATCAAATATGCTACATGCTATTTTTATAACCTTTAATTATATGGGCATATATGCTTTAATTGTAGAAATAATGCTATCTTCCTTAAATCAAGCGTCTAAGTACCTGGCAGTGTGCTTAGGGGCTTCATATTTATTAGTACGTTTACTTCTATGACAAGAATTATTTGTTTCCATTTTATAGGTGAAGAAACTGATGTTTATACACATTAAGTATTTGTTGCAAAGAGACTCTGGCATATCTAAAATATAAACTTAACTGTACAATTGTAAAAGTACTTCCTTGCAATCACTATGCTATGCTGATCATCAATCAAGATTGTCAACTTAACATAGAAAATTGTTGATAAGTGCCAATGGAGGTTAATGCAAAAGAAGAAAAGATATGAGATGTTTAACATTATCTACAGTTTTATATCCTTTTCTTTCATTTGTGTCTTAATTTATTTATCAAACATATATTAAACGTCTCCTCATAGGCATTGTGTAAGATCCTAGGATAACAGGGATGGAATATAGGTTCCTTTTCCTCAAGGAGCTTACAGTTCTGAGGGAAATGACAGTTTGAAAGAACAATTGTTCACTTATGGATTGTTTGGTGTAAGGTGAGGAGAAATACAATCCTGAGGCATAGATGACATAACTTGAACAAGTAATGTGAAGTCCACTGGGGTTTGGTAGGAGTACATGGGTATAGATTGGGCCTCCATAAAAACTTTCCATGTACTGTTAAATTATCTGGAGGATAACTGTTATTTTCCAATGTAACAATAAACACACAAAACTCACAAAAACAAACACATACATATATATGATGAACATATTTCAAACATGAAATTGGCCTTTTGGCTTAATATACTAAAAAGCTTTACAGTTTTTTGCTTTTCTGTTTTCTTTTTTAACTGAAGTAATTTCAAATATGTTAAAAGTTGTTCATGTTTAGTGTACAGTCCTATGAGTGTCAGTTGAAAGCGTCTTTTCTGGTATGCTTCTTCTTTATATTTAATACATTTTACCCCAAATCTCAGTATTATGTATAGATACACTAATGCGTATGAGAAGGGAATTTCTAATGTAGCCAAAGTTACTACGTGCGAGCTGTTCAAAACTGCACTAACATTAATGTGACTTGCAGTGATGCAGATATACCGACTCTGACATGGGCTCTATGGGCCATGAGAAAAATAAGACCTTAGGGTATAAAATTCATACTAAAATATCTTAAACCACTTTGCAGTTTACTAATGCATGCACTAACAGTAGAAGACCACCCCTAAAAACTGTTCATTTGATTTCTCACTACTGCTAAATTATCCAAATGGAATTGAAAATCATTTTCAGATAGAGATTTGTCATCCTCTCGGACAAATAATCTAATCAACCTAACTAGCCTCATTGTTGTTACTTTTAATTTGCCAGTGGAGGACTTTGCTTTAATTGGCCTGCCCCTGAGACTCTGTGCCTGGTACTCTTTTATTACAGTGGTTTTAAAATATAGATGGGAATCTTTGACACTCCTCACTTCAAAGGATGGAGTGTATTTCCCCTCCAATTAAATGTGGCCTTGACTTTGTTATTCTCACTAAATATTCTAAATAAAATAAATGTGTCCTAAGTGATGCTATATGACTTCCGGAACTAGGTCAAAATGAAAAACTTCTGCTTTTCTCTCTCTCTTTTTTAGCTTGCTCATTCTGGAGTTGTCATGTCAGGAACATACTTAACAAGTCCTGTGGAGATGTCCACATGCAGAGAAACTGTGATCTCCCAAATATCGTGTCTCACCGAAAATAAGACCTAGCCGGACAATCAGCTCTAATGCGTCTTTTAGAGCAAAAATTAATATAAGACCTGATCTTATTTTACTATAATATAAGACTGGTATAATTAATATCATATCATATCATATCATATCATATCATATCATATCATATCATATATCATACCATATCATATCATATCATATCATATCATATCATATCATACCGAGTCTTATATTAATTTTTGCTCCAAAAGATGCATTAGAGCTGATTGTCTGGCTAGGTCTTATTTTCAGGGAAACATGACAGTAACCGGCTCCTAACTTTGTGAGTTGGCCATCTTGCAATTCGGTTGTTCACTACCAGTCAAGCCTTCACATGACTGCAACCTCAGCAGACGTTTCATCTGCAAATTCACCAGAGAGCCTGAGCTACAACTGCCCAGTGGAATTTCTTCTTAATCATAAACCCACAGAATCTATGAAAGATAGTAAATACTTGTTTTATGACACTAAATTTTGGAGTAATTTGTCCAATATCAGTAGACATAATACAGACATTGGTGCCTAGCTACTAGTAGGGTACTTCTTTAACAAACTTTAACTATGTGGGGAATGTCTTGGGAACTGAGCAGTGGGAAGGTACTAGAAAGATTTTGAGGGAAATGGGCATCGTTCCTGCTGTGTCTTCAGCCAGGAACACCTTTCTCTCAGATGAAGCAACGTAATTGTTTTTTCACTCCTTTATGCTTATTTACATGTCACCTTCTTAGTGACCCATTCCCTAACCATCCTGAGTAAAATGAAAAAGTAAAAACCAACAACATCCCCCCAATTTTTATCATTTTCCCTGTATTATTATTCTCCTTAATAATATTAAATACAAGATAACATGTTATACATTTTGCTTCTTTGTAACTTTTTTTTGTCTCTTTCTTGTAAAATATATTCTAATTCCAATCAGGGCAGGGATTTTTGTCTTCATTAAATGATTTACTCTAGTTTCTAGAACTGTGCCTGGGGCAGAGTACCACTCAATAGATCATTGCTGAATGGAGGAATGATGTTGGGGGAACAAAGCAATATTACATGCTAATGATTTCAAGGGCAAGGGCCAAATTCTGAAGGAGGTGTGGTTCTCTATGATATGTGTGTTTGCCTAGACTGTGAAAGTAAGTAGGGGTGAGGAGTGAGATGGGAGTGGAGTGGAAGAGGGGTAGATATTGTTTCAAGATTTATTATGCCCAAGTATATAAGGGACACATAGGGAATAAAGGAAAAACAAAAACTTTCTATTAAGATTTATTAACAGAAAATGAACTTACATTTCTGTATTTGGTTTGCACTCAATTTTTAATTAACTAGTTGCATTTTCATTATACATATTGTATACACAAATATGTATAAGAATATATAATATGTACAAGGCCAAAAAGTTATGATCTAATCTTGATATCTCACTTTCTCTGCCACCTAATCAATAACAAATCCCCATTCTTCACTGCTAAAAGTGACCTTGAGATCAGTGTGCGGTAAAGGCTGAAGGTCTTCTCAGATTTTCTGGGCATGGAGTGTATCTGTACATGAATATGTGATTGAGTGATTGATTGATTGATTGATTCATTCATTCATTCATTCATTTTTTATTTCTCCTGGTTGCTTTTAAATGTCTTCATTTCCTAAAGAATCTCATCCCAGCTTCTTGTCAGGACCTTAGGTACTCTTAGATCTCTTAGATACTCTTAGATACTCTTAGATACTCTTAGATACTCTTCCCATTATCTCTTTCTCCCAGGTGTCCATGGGTCTGCAGTCCGTCTGGAGTTTTCACACCCCTCAGTGCCCTCTCATTCTTTCTGCAGTTCCTAGTTTGAGAACAAAACTATACTTCCATTTACTATCTGAGTTCCAGTCAAGTGAGACAGAAACCAGTCCCTGGAGCATTCCATAGACAGACCAGAAAATTTTAAACAAGTTCCACTCTGCTCCTTCCATCCTGAGGGGGGATCTGAGAATTAGGCCACTTCTACTAGACTACTCATGATGAGGGATGAGGGAGGGCAAGTGTACATAAAAATGCTCTGAATTTCCTACTATTTGAATGTGATTTTTTCTTAATTGAGTATTTGTTTGATTGCTGTATATTTCTGATTGGTTTCCAGAGCTCTTGCAAAGTTATTTTAGGCATCTCTAGTTGTTTATTTGATATTTCCAAAGGGGAATGAGACCTGACATTTCTTAGTTCACTATCTTATCTTAGTTCACTATCTTATCAACCTTTAATTATATGTATAAATATATATAAATATATTTACATATGTAAATATATATGTAATATGTATGTGATACATATGTAAATATATATGTAAATATATATGTAATATATATGTAAATATATATAAATATATATATGTATAATTCACATAATTAGCATACATACTGAGTAAGATCGTTAGATTCCTCATTTTTTTCTCCATTCTCATTGTAATGTAATAGATGGCCTTAAAAAATAAATTGCCTTTGGTATCAATACCAGGAATACTGTTCAGTATTGAATTTGAGTCTTTTATTTCAAGGAAATACTGATTTCATGTTTTAAATCCTTATCTTGCTCTAAGTTCTACAGCAAGTATTATAATCACGTCCTGAAATGACATGATTATTAGAAATTAGCAATTTTAGAAAATTAGCAAAATTAGAAAATTATCAAGACATTAGAAAATAAATCTCACTTTGTGCATAGATTTGTAATTAAACAATAGGATTTCTGTACCAATTATCTATCAACCAAAAAATAGTGGCTTAGCATATTCAGCATTTATCTCGCTAGTCTGAATGTTTGCAATTTAGGCTGTGATCAGATGGTCAGTGTCTCTAGGCTTGGCTGTGCTCACTCACATGTTGTGGTCTCTTATGTTGTAGGCTCACTCACAACAGCTAGATGTTGGCTGCTTTAGGTTGGTCTTGGCTGGGACCACTTTGGTAATTTGGCTGTACTTTATATGTATTTCATCTTTCACCAGATTAGTCTAGCATGATCTCATGATGATGGCAAAAGTACAAGAGTACAAAATTCAGTGCACAAACTAGTATGGTATTGGAAAAAACAAGTCGCATGGTTGAACCCAGTGTCAAGTGATGGGGCAAGTTACACTGATCTAATTATTAGGAGACAAGGCAGTAGCATGGTTAAAATGATGGATACAGGAAGGCTGAATACTTGGGATCTGCAATGATCTGCAATAATTCACAAACTTAGAAGAGCTTTTCTATAATCTTAAGCTTCCTCAAAAATGAATTATTAAACTTTTCAGTTATTGAAACACTTCTGGTATAACGCCTGGTTACATTGTGGTAATCTGATGAGCCTTAATATTCTTAATTTGAAAGAATAAAGTTTATTTTTCCATCCTTTTCATTCTTTAGAACATAAAAGCAATAATTCATTTTCATTACTAATAATAAAGAAATAAGTAATAACTAGGAATCAAAGGAATCAGTATATTTTCCAATATTGTGCCTTTTACTCATATAGTTCTCAGCTCAAGTTTTCATTCCAAAGTGTATTACTGACTATTATTATTTCCTTCATATTAACTTGAACATCCAGTGGAGATGAATACATGATATTTCTCCATCTTACTTCTTGACTCAGTGACTAACCTCGATACTTCCACCAAATATGTCTGTGCAATGAGTACCATCCAATGCATCTCATTGAGGCAGCTACTCTACATATGATTAAGTCATGATATCTCCTGATGATGTCTGATGTTAAAGAAGAAAAAATAATTTGAATCTAGTAAAAGTAAAAAGCTTGCAGAGTGTAAAAGAAATATTAGTGTGGATAACTGATCAATTAAAAATAAAGAGGAATTTATTCTATATCTTTACTCTGACAACATTGTATCACATATAACAAGTAAAAACTTATCTAATGCAATTGAGTTGTAAGGCTAAAGTGAATTTTGCATTTAATTTGTATTAGCAGTCTTTCTTTTCTCCTTCAAATAAGATAAGCAGAAATCAAGCAAAGAAAAAATAGATAAAAGTAGAGAGGCTTATTGAAATCCTACTCATTCAGTTTTATTTTACTCACTTTTCCCTCCCCCAGCACTCAGAGCAAGTCAGCAAAACACTTAAGCATGTGTAGAATGCAATTAAAAAAATATGGTTGAATCTGTTGTTTGGTAGATAAGAAACTGAGCAGTGGAGATATAATTAAGTGACCTATATTAGCAGAGATATTTACAAATAGGCATGGAAATCACAGGTAAGACATCTAGCTCCTGATTGTTGGTAATTAAGGAATGCTAAGAAGTGCCTTTATGCTTTTGTTTTGTTTTTGTCTTATTGGCCAAAACTGTCATACCTTTAAAGCTTCTTTTATGAGAGGTAATGGCTATAAGGTTGTTTTAAGTAATTCAAATTATAAGGCTGTTTGAAAGGAAAAAAATGAGAGCAGTTCATGTTTCAGAATCTTCTGTTGATCCTTTTGCCATGCAAGTCTCCCTCAACTTTGAGACATTTAGGTGGTTGACATCACTCTGGCTGACACAAAGCTTAGTCCAAAAATTGCCAACTATGTACCTGATTGCTGACACAATTGAATGAATTGAAAAAGAGAAAACTCCTGTCCACTTTGTAGCTGTCAATTCTAATTTTTATCGCAAATAAATTTTGAATTACTTTTAGTAGGTTTGCTTTACTTTAATTCTAATATTTGAGATTCTGAAAATCGGTAGCTAGTGATAAGCTAGGAATATTGAGATAATTCCGTTGTTTAGAGCCTGAAAAATACCTAAAATTGTTCTGTTTGGAGCAACAAGTGATCTTAAATATATACATATATATACATATATATATGTATATATCTGTTCATTTGTTTATCGAAAGATTTTCTATATAAGAGGAGAAATTAAGACTGGTCGCATATTCACACAAGAACATTAAATTTTAAAAGAAAATGTTATCACTGAAGTTCTGAGGAAATAAATTATGATCCAAGCTTAGTATACTTGCAAGTTGTGAATCAAGTGAAGAGGAAGAAATTCTTATTACATATTACATATTGGACATTATTGAAAAAAAAAGTGAGTGATAAATCTAGCCAACGAAGAAGAGAAATAAAATATGGAATTCAGAAATGAGGAGAAGCTATTGTAAATGAATGATCATGAGAGGTTAAAGCAGTTAGACTTGGAGTTGAATTTAGCAAGTTAAAGAACTGTTGCGTAATAGAATACCTGTAAAATAAAAATGACATAAGCACACATAATTAAGATGTGAGGACAGGTTGTTTGGAAGGATTGTGTGCAAATCACTTTTTCATTCAACATAAAATATTTATAAACACCAACTATATTGAAACAATAATTTATAAAATACTCCAATATTTAATTGTTCTCATAATTTTCCTAAATTTGGTGAGTTTTTTTTCTTGATAAAAGAAGATAACTTACTATTAAGTTATTTGCAATGCACCAATTCTATTAGTTGTTCTTTTTCCTTCCTTTAAATTCAATACAATATTAATTTAATATATTATACGGTTATACTACATGTTTAGAATGATCTAGATTTAAAAAAAAAAATCTCTCCCAGAAATAAAGAGCTTCCCAGATAAGAAAAAAAGTAAAGGAATTCATTAGCACCAAGCCAGCATTACAGGAAATGTTTAAAGGAGTACTTTAAGCAGAAGAATGGAAAAAACTAACAAACGAATGAAGATCAAAAATATGAATAATAAACTGGCAATAACTATGTACCTATCAATAATCAATTTAAATGTAAATGGAATAAATGCTCCAATCAAAAGTCATAGGGTGGCTGAATAGATAAGAAAACAAGACCCATCCATATGCTGTCTACAAGAGACCCACTTCAGATAGAAAGTCACACACAGACTGAAATGAAAGGGATGGCAAAGATATTTCACACAAATGGAAATATGAAAAAATCTGGGGTAGTCAGACTTATATAAGACAAAAGAGACTTTAAAATGAAGACTATAATAAAAGACAAAGAGGGACATTGCATAAAGGGATTGATCCAACAAGAGGATATAACCCTAGTAAACATCTATGAACCCATCATAGGAGCACCTAAATATATAAAACAAATATTGATAGACATAAAGGCAGAGATCCACAGTAACATAACCATAGTACGGGACTTTAACACCCCACTGACAACAATGGACAGACCCTCCAGACAGAAAATAAACATGGAAACAGCAGCCTTTAATGACACACTAGACCAGATGGATTTAACTGATATTTTTAGAGCATTTCACCCCAAAGCAGCAGAATATGTCACAACTAGTTTTTCAGTAGTCAGTTTGGGGCTTATTTTTTCCTTTCTTTTTTTTCTCTTCAGTTTATTTTAAATAACTGTCATAAAATGTTTTCATTAATATAATTAAAGCACATTCCTAAACCACCAAATTCCCTTCAGTTATAGCCTACCTCAAGTTAGCCAAATAGCATACTTGGAAGGCACATTCATCCAGACTGCCAAGTCTGCTCAAGGTTTCAGACACTAACTTCAAAGAGTAAGGGTCCAATTACAATGTTAAAGGGATGAGTCTACAAAAACTACCCTCACTTTTGACACCAACTACAAATTCAGTGGGAAGTTAGGGAAGATTCCCCAAATCATATTCAGTTTCAAAGCTTTCATTTCCTTAGGTCATAATACCCTCCTGGAGTTGATCTGACAATATGCATGGGATACTGTCAACCATGGAAAGCTCATATAAGCTTTAGTGTCCAGAGTTTTTATTGGGGCTTCATTATATAAGCGTGATTGATTGATTGTCCACATGGTTGATTTTCAGATCAAGTTTCATGGTTGGTTTTCAGATCAAGCATCATGGTTGGTTTCAGATTAAGTGTTAACATGTGACCCAAAGTCCCCACTCTAAATCACATGATTGGTTTTTCTGGTATGGCCAGGCTCACTCTAAGACTGTCAAATGTGGTCAAACCTCACCCTGAGTCACATTATTAACATATGGCTATCCCAAGATTCCCATGCAAATAAAGATTACCTCCAAGGAGAGGAGGGCAAAGACCAGGTCTCTCTTTGGAGAAGGTCAAATTCTTTACTGTACAGAGCTTTGGCACAAGCATCACTTCAAAACTTTACTTCTGAAAAGAATTACCTATACTCAGTTCTCTACTTCTTCAACTCCCCCTTGACTCCTCAAATCTATGAAAGCTAGCTTGTCATTCATTATCATCAGCATCATTATCATCATTACAACAGCAAATACTGATCACATAATGTATGCCAGAAAGCAAATACGTATCACTAACTCACTTAATAATTCCAACTTTCCAGTGACCTAGGCATTGCTATTACACCATTTTACAGATGAAAAAACAAAGAGTTAATTTACATTCTTTAGGTCATATAGCTGCTATATCATTTTATCTGCTAGATGACAAAGCTAAGATTCCAACCCAAAAAGTCTAAGGCTGGTTCCTACACAGTAACCTATACACAGTAACAAATAAAACAAATTCCCAAAGGTCAATATCTTTCATGGTGCTAAATCCATTATTCACTTTTTGCTCATTTTATGTGTCCTCCTACCACATTTAGTGTGCACACACACAACTCAGGCTTTGAACTCAAATATTTGGGTTTTAGTCTTTACTCTGAGACATGCTGAATGAATTTGGAAAACTTCCATAAGCTCTCATATTTGTCACACTGGATTTTTGTGAGAATTAAGTAAAAGACCATTAACTTTCATCCCTTCTATGTACTATTAATATTCCAAATCTTCCAACATGCTTTTCAGTTTTACTGTCTACACTACAACCTAACCCACCAACATCTCTTACATGGTCTACTAAAATTGCCTCCTCTTTTCCCTATTTCTGTCTGGCTCTTTCCAAGAAATTGATAGTACCTTGTTAAAAATGACTAAACTTAAAACCCAAAACTTATCATGTGATCATTCTGCTTAAAATTCTTTAGTTACTTCCTCTTATTAGAATGACATACCAAATCCTTATGGTCCACAAAGCTCTATCCTCTACAGCCATTGCTATCTTTCCAGCTTGAGATATTATTCTTCTGTGATATTCTTTTTCTGTGACCCTGACATATTGGCCATCACTAAGATCTTTGAGTGTGGCAAGGTCTCTCCAGAGTAATGATTGTCACTCCGTGTGAAATACATACTCTCTCTATTGCTCTCCACATAGATAATGCCTATTCACTATTGAGCACTCCGTACGGAGAGCTTACTATTTATTTCCATATATATATATGTGTGTGTGTGTATATATATATATATATATACATATATATATATATATAATACTATATATTATCAACATATATAATAATATATAAAGATATTATATAACATATATTTTTAAACAAAATAATTATAAAATAATTAATTATAAATAATCCCTTTAGACTAGGTTTTCTCTGAGAACAGAAAATATCAATCTTCTTTATCCATTGGCTTTGTAATACCTACCAAATAGTGAGTGACTAACAAACAATTGTTAAACAAATAAATGAATGATTTGCAGGATAGATGGCAGATAATTCTTCATTTTATCTTTGATTCAGTAAGAAAAACAAAAATCAACAAATAAAAATTAGAGTATCCCAAATCATATTAATGAGGGGTGGGGGGAGGGAGATAATAAATCAGAACACATATTAAAAAGTGATGAAATCCAAATATTACCTGACTTGGGATTTTAGCAACTTCCTGTTTGTAGAAATTTCTACTGGCTATATCCTACATTTTGTAATTATTTTGAGTCAAAATCCATTACAGTAAAGACAAAAGGCAGATTCATACCAGGAAAAATGGACTAGATATTCACTAGAAAACTGAAATTTCTGGCCCACTTGTTTCTTAACTTTCTGGCAGAAAGCTGTCATGTAGTTAAAACAGTTGCAATACTTAATGGAAGCACAAAGAGTAGTTGTTAGTTTTTATTGTCACACAGAAGCAGATAAATATTTTCAGTGTTAGAAACAATTGGGCTGATTTTATTGTAAGAGGGGAATATGTATACATCTTATTTCTTATTTCTAGAGACCTCATGGGGATGAAGTGACTAGTTACTATCTACTTAAGAAAGTCTTTTCCATGCTGCTTTTACTAGATTATAGATAAAAAGTAGATGTATTTATTTAAAAGAAAATCACAGCCTTTGGTGTCTAATTTGCTCACTGTCCTTTGAAATTGATACGTAATGTACATAACAGTGTTAAAAATTTAAAATCAGTGCATCCATGCAAAAAATGTCAGAGTAATCTTGGTATTTGTTAGAAATTAAAAATGTGCTATTAGGGTTTAGGATATTTTAATTTTGGTCCCAAGCTTCTAAAATTGAGGTAGTTTAGTAATACATTTACTCACAGCAATATCATCAAGAATCACCAGTTCTCTTAATATATTGGTAAGCCAGCATATTAATATAGAGATGCTTATATACAGAAACAATAAGAATATCAAAATGGCCAGTGAAAATAATAGTTGAATTCTACCCCCCTCAATTTATACATTTCTCATCTAACCAATAAACTATGAGAAAGAACTCAACTCACATATGGAATGAGCTATATGCAATTTATTAGTAGACAAAACCAGTCTGGTTCACTTTCTCAGATGATTCAGGTAAGACGGTTTGTGACCAACTTGATTTCCCTTTCTATTATTTTTTATGGATTTTTCTCCTGTGTTATTGTAGAAGAATTTGCATTTTAGAATGTTAGTTATCCATTTCTTCTTCTTTTTGGACAATTCTCTACTTTTTATTTAGAGTTGTACTCCATCCTCATGAATTCTCTCTACTTCTAGAGGAGATGCCCTCTCCCCAGTTGCTTCAATCATTCAGCACACTCCATCACTGGTTACAAATATGAAAATATGAGTAAGTGTATAATAACACAGACTAAGGAACAGTTCAGATAAGCTTCTATAACTTTGCATCAATTAGCTTTTAATTGCATAGTTTGTATGATAAGTATAAATTTAAATGCTTACCCACATTACATTTATTAAAGTTCTGATATTCATTGTTTACAAGTAGAAACTAAACCAATGCCCCTTAATTCCAAAACAAAGTAAGCAAAACAGACATTAACTTTAATTCTATAGGTTAGTCTGAATTTATATAAATTTATGGTAACGACGGCAATTAACTATAGCAGAATTATTCTCATTAAAGGACAAAACAGGCTTGCTGATCACTATACTGGCTCTAAGCCTTCACAGCTTAATGAATGCTAAAATATTAAAATCTCATCCAGTTTACTATGGAGCCATAATTTACTAGAATAAATGCATAATAATCCTTTGGACTTCAGAGGTAATTTATGAGAAATATTCTCTCAGAGGATGATGATAATTTACTCTCAATTAGCCCAGTTTGATTTAAATCATTGATTGCCCCATGTTTAATAATAATTTAGCAATAATGAAATTAATCTGCCTATTTTGGGATAAAATTATTACAGAATCCATGGTGAATTTTAACTTTAAACATGAAGATTTATAAATATCTTCTTGCGAAATTTCCATTTGTGATTGGTCTCTCCTTCCAGATAGATAACTTCATAGGAAATAGTACATGAAAATGTTGAGGCTATGTGCAATAAACGATGCCCTGCCTCTACTTTCAAGTTACCTCCAGAGGTATCAAGATTAAGTTTGCAGATGCCTGATTCTTACAAAATTACATTGACAACATTCACTTTCAGGGGTTTAAAGAAGATATGGGTAGAATTAGTTATATTTTATGATTTGTCACTTCAAAATATAATAAAAGAAACAGTTCACAACATTTTTTTCAAATTACAAAATCTAAATCTGAAATGTCTTATAGGCATTACTAATTAAGCAGATATTACCCTAATAATGCTAAAATGGGTTTATGGAATAATTTATATATTCAATAATTTCAGCAAATGAAGAAAATTTATCAAAGGTGGCAACATTTAATGAGATTGGACTCATTCCAGTTACACTATGGATTTAAATGTGATTTCCTTTTTCCCATGGGTTAAATACCTATTTAGAAGACATAATATGCTCTATCTGTACAAGAATGAGATTGCATTGCTGAGTTCCATATTTTCATTTGAGTTGGGAATGAGGAAATGCTAGTAGAGCCCCACATCTCAATGGAAAAAAAAAAAACTGATGGTTCATCAGGTTTGATCAAGAACCTCATTTCCAAAGTAAACTTTGCCATAGATTCATTGTGCTTGCCTGACAATTTTGACAGCCTCAGAACTTTAATGCTGCATTTATTTTTTAAATGGAAAAAATAAAATAAAGCAGCGACATAAGAAGAAAATAGGAAAAATCAGAATGCTGTTATTTTCTTTTATTTGAAAGCCAATATCAGTAAAAGGGAAAGAAACATCACTGCAAAATGCCACAGAGCAACTGACGTTTCTTCTCCTACTTCTGCCGTCAAATACTTCTGTTACCTGGGAAAAGTTACCTTTCAGAGTGTCAGCTACATTTACAAGAAGGATGACAGGGAGGTGGTCAAAGAGATCTGAAATTCTCAACTAAATTCTGCATCAGGATTGCCTTCTGAAATTAAACAAAATGCAGGTGTTACACCTTCACAACAAACCTACTGAATTAGAACCCCTGTGCCTGGAATCAGACAAATGCATATTCAAATTCCACAGTTGTTATTTCTGAACACCCCTGGAGCAGATGAATCTTGATATTCTTTCTAACTCTGATGTTTCTCTCTTTTTATGCTTTTAAGTCTGTTAATTAATAGGGCAATATAACCTAGGGATACTATTTAAACTGTAAAAATTTACATTTAAAAATTCTGCGTGCGTGTGTGTGTGTGTGTGTGTAGAGATAAAGACAAAGACAGAGACAGAAAGAGGAAAACAGAAGTCATCTGTATAACTGGTACTCTGCTATGTCCTGCAGATAAATAAATGGATATTAGCAATAATTTTCTGCTCTCTATAGTATATATATATATATATATGTGTGTGTGTGTGTGTGTGTGTGTGTGTGTGTGTTTATAAATATATGTGTATATATATGTGTGTGTATATATACGTGTATATATGTATATATATATATATATATATATATATATATATATATATATATATATATATATATCTCCTCTTGAAATTTAAGAAAGTATATTATTTTCATTGAGAAAATAAAACAGAGCTGAAGAGAAAAGGAATGAGGGACCTTGACCTTATATTCAAAATGGGGCTCCTGTGACCATCCAAGGTGCGAACACTCTCAAGCGTGCTTCTTAACTGACCCTCCAGTATGATCTCTTGAGCTTTCTCTAAGATAATACTTATCACGCTGTATTGTAATTGTCAACAAAAAAAAAATTCATGCAGTCAGACACCGGGTTATTTTGTTAACTTTTGTGCTCTTGAAACCAAATAGTTCTTGGACATAGTGTTTAATAAATATTTGTTGAATAAAGGTATTATTAAATAAATGTCTTCTGAGACCTGTTACAATCCCATGTTCAACCAGGTTATTTCCTCAATTTAATAAAAAAATATTTTTTTCTAATTAAATACATATCGATTACCTATTACATGCCAAACAATATTATAGAATCTATGGATTCAGTGGTAAATAAGAGGTTCAGATTCTTGCCTTCATAGATCCTACAATCTAGGATCAAACCTAGGACAAATATATTAATAAAAGAAGAACAATTATGCAAAATTTGGTTAAGAGAATAAACAGGGAACTGAAATAAAATGGAGATTTTAAAAATGGCCTGACTTTACATAAAGTGGTTTGAAGATGCAAACTTTCGATTAAGGTGTGAAGGATCCAAATAAGCTAGCATTTGCAAAGTTGGAAGTAGGACATTCCAGTCAAAAGAAAAGGAAAAGAAAAAGTGATGTTTAAAGAACAGGAAAGGAGGCCTGAATATCTGAAATGTAGTTCATAAAGAATATACGTGTTTCCCCGAAAATAAGACCTAACCAGAAAATAAGTCCTAGCATGGTTTTTCAGGATGACATCCCCTGAATATAAGCCCTAACACATCTTTTGGAGCAAAAAGTAATATAAGCCCCAGTCTTATTTTCAGGGAAACATGGTAGGATTAGAGAGGTAAGAGTCATATCATATGAGGACTTGCAATCCTTCTTAAAGAATTTGCATGTTAATCTAAGATCCATGGAAAACCATAGGAATTAAGCATGGTCTGAGTTATGAGTTAAAAATATAACTCTGCCTATAATATAATGTAGTATAGGCTCATAAATAGACCAGAGACAAAAGTCCAAGTAGTCATAAAGAGGTATCCATAATTTGGAACCAAGTTAATATAGTAAAATTCATAGAGAATGATATTTAATGCCCTCCTTTGGCAATAAACATATCCTGGTATATAAAATACAGGAAGGTTTTCCTCTTTTAGCAAAAGTCACTCACACTTCATCCTAAGTAAGTCCCCTTTTATTTATTTCATATTTTATTTATCATGAGCACAATACATGTTTGTAGTAAGAGTAAAATCCAAACAGTACTGTAAGTTATTTAATGAAAAGTGGGTCATACCTACTCAAATGAACATGCTCAGATTTTTTCCAGGAATTGTATGGAATCACTTATCAGCTGTTCCATCTGAAATAATCTACATTCTTCTATACTTTTTTTTTTTACCACTCTTCACTCACAAATCAATTTAACATGAATCTATATGTGTTCTATGTCTGATTAGAATACAATCTGAAAACACATTCTATGGCCGTCTTATTTGGAAACTTCTATTTCCCTTTGCTTCTATGCTACTATGTTGTTCAAATTATTTTCTGAACTCTATGATTATTTTTCTATTGATTTCTCTTCTTCAACCCACACTATAACCAAGATTGCTCATTACATGGAGTGCTCAACTATCTTCTATTTCAATCTTCCATGTTTATCTCTAAATTGAGTCACATGTAGAGTTCTAGTTCACATTTCAACTCCTTCTGGATATAGTGATTCAGTGTGTCTCCAAATTAAGTCCCTCTAAACCCTTGTGGGTTTTATGGGCTGAATTGTGTCCCTCCCCATCAGTGCATATGTTGAAAACTTAATCTATCCCATCTCCCAGTATCTCAGAATTTGACTGTATTTATGTCACATTAAGACATTAAAAGGGGTGCTTACTTAGAGGAGGCCTTCAGAGTGGACCATAATCTAATCTGACTGACATCCTTATAAGAAGAAATTTGGCCACAGAAAAAGATCCCAGGGATTAAAGTATGTGGAGGAAAGACCATGTGAAAACACAGGAAGAAGGTGCCATCTGCTATCCAAGAAGAGAGGCCATGGCAGAAACGGCAGAAACGGTAGTTTCTGACACCTTGATTTTGTACTTTTAGCATCCAGAACTCTGAGGAAATAAATGTCAATGGTTTAAGCCACCAGTCAGTGGTGTCTGTTAGGGCAGTACTAGCTAATAAATAGAACTTACACTACAAAGGATAATTGATTGTTTACGACTATACATTGAAAACAAAGTTGCTAATATATCAAGACATTTAAGATATCAGCAAATATATAGTGATAAATATATAAATTTGGAGTAAGTAAATTTGGTGACATGTACCAGAAATACTTCCAAAAGGAATGTTGTTCTACCTAAGAGATGGAGTCTCCTAAAGGTAACTTCTAGGGACATACAATTTTGAGTATAGAAGATGCTAGGTATGTCCCCATCCAAGACTTTCTATTGACTAATCATGACTTCACTCTGATCAGGAAAAACACCAGGGTGTCTGTAAGAAAATGGGACAGATTTTGAGAAGCCATGTTTTCTGAACATACCGTAAAATAATATTGACCATTATTGTTTGAAAAATTGTATTTTATTGTATACAAAATAAAGCTTGTATGTATGTTAGCTAGCTGATTTTCACCAATCTTCAAACCCTTTCCTCTGTGTGATAAATTTATGGAGTTTGAAAGATTAGATTATCCAAAAGGAGATCTGAAATAATTTATTATGCAAATTGGACTACTATTGGGACTACTTCAAACTAAATTAGAGTTTCTACTCAGTGAAAGAAACCATCACCAAAAATGAAAAGGCAACCTTCTGAACGGCAGCAGATATTTGCAAATGATATATCTGTTAAGGTATTAATATCCAAAATACATAAAAAATTCATACAACTCAATAGCAAACAAATAAATAAATACATAAATAAATAAATAGATTAAAAAGTGAGCAGAGAAACTTTATAGACATTTTTTTTCCAAAGAAGACATAGAGATGGTCAATAGACAAATGGAAAGATACTCTGTCCCTAATCATCAGGGAAATGCAAATTAAAACCACAATGAGGTATCACCTCATACCTGTCAGAATGGCTGTTATCAAAAAGACAACAGATGACAAGTGTTGGTGAGGATGTGGAAAAAAGGAAACCCTTGTACAATGTTGGTTTCCATGTAAATTGGAGGAGCCACTAAAGAAAACAGTATGGAAATTCCTCAAAAATTAAATATAAAACAACCATATAATATAGCAATTCCACTTTTGGGTATTTATCTGATAAAAGCAAAAACACTAATTGAAAAAGATATATGTACTCTATGTTCATTGCAGCATTATTTACAATAGCCAAGATACTGGAAGCAGCCTAATAATAGATTAGGTTAGGAAGTTAATAGAATAGGTTAATAGAATAGATTAGGAAGCAACCTAATAATAGATCCTAATAAGAGGATTATTAGCAACCTAATAATCAATTAATAGATGAATGGAGAAGATTTATTATTACTCAACCATAAAAGAGTAATGAAATCACACTATTTATGATAACATAAATTGACCAAGTGGATATTATACTAAGTGAAATAAGTCAGACAGAGAAAGATAAATACCATGTGATTTCACTTATATGTGGAATCTAAAATACAAAACAAAAGATCAAATAAAACAAAACAGAAACAGACTTGTAGGTACAGAGACCAAACTCTTGATTGCCAGAGGGGAAAGAGGTACAGAGATGGGTAAAATAGGTGAATGGAAGAAATTAAGATATACAGACTTGCAGTTATAAAGTAAATAAGTCATGGGGATATGATGTACAGCATAGGGAATAGTCAATATTATTGTAATTACTTTGTATTGTGACAGATGGTTACTAGACTTACAGAGGTGATCATTTGGTAAGGTATACAAATGTCTAATCACCGTGTTTTATACCTGAAACTATTATACTTATGTATGGCTACTATACTTCATTTTTTTTTTTTTTTTAAGAATGCTGAAAAGTCTACAAAAAAATTGGGGGAAAACTACTTATAGACTAAAATATGTTGTGATTGATTTTATCAACTTTAAGCAGAGACCAGGAACAGTACATGTCAAACACTGTGTAGTAGAAGACTTGAAATTGAAATGCGTTTTCTTGTGGTAATTACATTTTTGAATTTTTTGCAATCAAAATTGTCCTGAGTAACTGTAATGAAAGGATTAAATATTTAAGGTATTCTATAATAAAATAATTTTAATACATTAAATTTTACTTAATGATGGGTAATTTATGGAGGATACTCAGTTCTATGTTGTACCTCCATATTTTAAGTTTCTTACATGAAGAATGTATTGATTTTGTAAATCTAAAAAAATACAAAGATTAAATAAAATCTTTAACAATAACTATTCAAAATGAAAACAATAAAAATATAGACATTAATTCTAAGTGAATATGCATATTAAAATTAATCAGTTTAAAAATTAGTAACTTAAATTTTTAAATCTCCTATCTATATAGTTTACCAACATTTATTCTGAGTTATTCATTTTATTGTGCATGTTTTTTACAAAATGTAATTATAGTCAATATTCTCTTTATGCAAAGGAAAATATCTCTGTTGGATTATTTATTGAAGTGAATCAAATTTTGACTTTTGGTAGACTATGTCTTACAATATATATGAATATATTTTACTAATAGCATAAAGGAAACATAATATCTATAAATTTTATTCCAAAGAAGTAGAGCATATGAATGAGAAAAATGTTCCCTATGAAAAAAAAAATCTTGAACCTATTTTCTTTGATTAAGGTAAAAACCAACAAAATGTGAATAATAAAGATTTATAATACAGCACCGAATGCTGAAGTGGATAAATGAATCAATCTAGCCAACATTTTACCTAGATTACATTAATGTTCATAATCATCAATAACATTCAATATATTTAAGATAAATTATACTTGGAGAAGTATTTTCTATATGTGTGTGAAAACTAAGCACAAGAAGATATTTGTTTCATTCGGAAATTAAGACAAATGAATAACAAAATTCACTCTCTCTCAAAAGGGATATATTTAAAATGATAACCTCCAATGCTGGACTCTGTTTCTGTAGTCTTTTTCTTTTTACACTTTCTATATTAATAGATGAATCATCTCTAATAAATTTGTGAATTGAGAGAGTATGGGGTGCTTTTTATGCTGGCTGTATGATTTTGGTTTTGTTTGGTGTAAGTCTGTTGGAAGGTTTAACAGAAGGTATTTTGTTAAACAAATTTCAGGACAAAACAAAATTTGTTTTGTTAAACAAATTTCAGGACAAGGACTGTGTCTCTATATTCAATCACATCCGTAACCTCCTTCCTTCGATTACCACTATCCATGAACTTGATGGCAGATAATTATAAGAAATTAGTGTTCACAGTAAAGGGCATATTGGCGCTTTTCACATTAAAAGGCCAATATGCCCTTTAAGTGGTGACTATTGAGTGTGTGTTTGTTTGCAAGAAAGAAAAAGACATCAAAAATTAAGTATTGAACCCCATAGTTCAACTGAATTTTTAAGGATCCAGATTCTATGGTGTGAAAATATTATAGAGGCATGAATGTCTTGGTGGTATTCATTGTGCCCTCTTGGTTCTAAACTCCCTTAACGCAACCATGCACCCATGCATGCATTTCAGCAAACTCATTGTGTCATGCATTCATCTATCATTTTCACACTTCTATTGAACACCTACTACGTGCCATACAATATCCTAAGAATTGAGTATATAGTGTCGAAGCAGATGGAGATGGCCTCTGACTTGGTTAATAAAGTGCTATTAAAGAAGAAACAGGAGTGCTGTGAGCTATCAAAGGGTCTAATAATATGAACGATGAGGGACTGATTATATGAATGGAGAGGAACTATCAACTTAATGTGAATAACAGTGAGAGACTTCCTAAAGAGGGACATAATGTTAAACCCAAGACCTAAATGAAAAGTAATATTTATCTAGGAAGACATTGAGTGAAGGGGGACAGCATGTATAGAGTCTCATGGGTAGAAAATAATTTAACGTCATTTAGGAACTGAAAGAATACATGATTTCTTGAACAAAATGAACAAGCAGGAAAATTATAAGATTAGGCTGAGAGGTTGGAAGAAGCTGGTCATACAGGGCATTTTTAGACTAGATTTTCATAGTGTGATAGAAAGCCTTAGAAAATATTTAAGAGAGGAGTGAGTGACATCTAACTTATATATTAAAAAGATCATTCTTGTATGGAAAATCAATTGGAAAGGAACAGAAGGGAAATTGGGTGTTTAATTTAAGGGAAATTGCAGAGCAGCAGTAGGAGATGATGGCATTTTTTATGGTGTTGAAATAGAGGTGGAGAGAAGAGGCTAGCAAATTTTGTAGGTAGACTCCAGAGATCTGGGTAGCATATTCCATTTTGGTAATGTTGAGTATGAAGAAGAAGTGACCCAAGTTGCTGCCTGAGTGACAGAGTGGGTGTAAATTTTGAAGACTGAAGGAGGAGAAAGATTTGGAAGGTCAGATTTAGCATTTGATTACGGATGTATTAAGTTTAAATGTATTTATTTATTTATTTTTTAATTTATTTGGGTGACAATTGTTAGTAAAATTACATAGATTTCAGGTATACAATTCTGTATTACATCATCTATAAATTCCGTTGTGTGTTCACCACCCAGAGTCAGTTCTCCTTCCATCACCATATATTTAATCAAGTTTAAAATTTATACCATACCTCCAAGGGGAGATATAACAAAATCTGGTAGTTATATAAGTTTTGATATAAAGAAGATAATTTTGGTTTAGAAATAGAAATTTAGTAACTGTTAAAATGTAAACAGTATTTAAAGCTGTGGATATGTATTAAATACCTACTTTATAAAAACTTTTTTAGTGTTTAATTTCTTACAGTCATTAGGGGTGGAAATGTGCTCATATAGAAAGTTAATAATGGCCTAATGGAACTAATTGTAGCACACTATAGATTGATTGCTTGTTGCTTGTTAGGACTACATCTGGTTTTTTTTTTTAAAAAAAGGTCTACTGCAGCTCAAAAATACAGGGGTTTTATTGCCCCAAGCCACAAAAACTTAGGAGTATGTAAGATAATAGAAAATGTATTTTGGTCTCTGCTCCCAGTTCCTGGCACAAGGCTCCTGAAACCCTTGTCGTTTCCTAAGAGATAAGAACACTAGGCACATCTTTGTCCTAATATTTGGTCTTTGACTCTGGTTCCCCACACAGAGTTCCTTAAACCTTTGTAATTTCCTGGGTGATAGTGTCTTTTGTTCTAATGAGATGACTCTGGGTGGGCTCCAGGATGAGGGTTTGATCATGGGAAAGCCCAAGCCATAATTAGAAGTCTGGAATTTCCAGCCCCTCCTCTCTTCCCCCATTCTCTTTAGAGAGGAGAAGGCCTGAAAATGGAGTTCATGATTAATCATGTCTACATGATGAAGCTGCCATAAAAATCCCAATAGTATGCAGTTTGGAGAGCTTCCATATTGTTGAACATATCCATGTACTAGGAGGGTGACACATTCCAACTCCATGGGGATGGAAGCTCCTGTGCTTGGGGGACCTTCCCAGACCTTGCCCTATGTATCTCTTCATCTGGATGTTCACCTATATCCTTTATCACATCCTTTAATAAACTGGTAAAAGTAAGTGTTTCCCTGAGTTCTGTGAGCTGTTCTAGCAAATAATCAAATCCGATGGGGAAGGGGGCAGGGGAAACTCCGATTTCTAGCCAAGTTAGACAGAAATTGTGGGTAACTGGGGGACCTTCTACTTGCAATGGGCGTCTGAAGTAGGGGACAGTCTCATGGGATTAGGACACTTAACCTATGGAATCTGATGTTATCTCCAGGTAGTTTGTGTCAGAATTGAGAGAAATTGTATTGTGGGGAAAATAAACCCCCACAATTTGAGAAGTGTTGTGAGTGTGGTAGAAGTGTGAAAGTAAAGGAAAAACACACGATGAAAGACTCGGTTTTTCTAACACAGGATCAGGCAATTCAAGGCTAGGAATATAGCTCAATACACTATCAGGGTACACTATATTTCTAGCCACCACACCTCAGGATATAAGCCTTTAACATAATGCTACTCAGATCAAGGTCATCAAAACGTTTCTAGACCTGTAGGTGTCGTATCTTTATTTCTTTCTATAATCACTTTGAAATACCAGCAATACAAGGCCATTCCTAGATGCATGAGAGCCTAAAATACTAAGTATGTTTAACTGACACATGGCTAAATGGTAGTATCTATATGTAAGGATACGGAGGAAGCTTCTATTGAGTAGTTAATTAGCAATCACTAACTTTGGTATACTCTGTGGGGTAATACTCTTCAAATTTGAAGAGCATTAGTTAAGTTCTTTTAAGTCTTTTCCATAATATTATGTTTACTTGTTTGAATTTTCCTCATGCTTTGTGGTTTTCATTTTATAATGTATCAAATACAGCTTCCCTCTGCTATCGGAAAATAGAGTGTTCATATGAAAAATGTCATAAGCCAA
This sequence comes from Rhinolophus hipposideros, assembly GCF_964194185.1. Taxonomy (NCBI): domain Eukaryota; kingdom Metazoa; phylum Chordata; class Mammalia; order Chiroptera; family Rhinolophidae; genus Rhinolophus; species Rhinolophus hipposideros. Next base: position 41,029,325 of record NC_138058.1, read on the forward strand.
AGATGGTGTGACGAGAAAAGTACACCCTGCTTTCTGAAAGTTCACATTGTGCTGCTTCACTTTTTCAACAGACTTACATTAGTTCCTGTTTTCGCTAACCGGAAAAAAAAATCGAAAGAGAACTTTTGCTTTTACATTTGTTATCATATTATTGTAAAAGTGATGTGGTATAGCGCAGACTTTTGGAAAATGGGGCATATCTGTATTCACTAAGCTTCATATCTTAAGTTAAAGAATGTTGTTGCTTTTCTATAACATTCTAAAAGATGTACGAGTACACCATACACAGGAAACTGTTAATTTACACTTAATAAATGTGACTGTAGTATATCTTAAAAAGTAGAAAAATATCTAAATTTTCACCAGTAATAAATTAACATATACCAATTCAGAGTATATGTAAAAATTTAAATAAATAGAACACATCTATATACACTGACCTAGAAAGACACCTAAAACACAGGGTTAAGTGAAAAATGTTAAGCGATAGATAATTTAGTAAATAAGGGTCAGCAAATAGTTTCTGTAAAGAGTCAGATAGCAATCTTTTAGGCTTTTCAGTCATATAGTTGGTTGTTACTACTCAACCCTGTCATTATATAATGAAAGCAGGTATAGACAATATGTGTAAACAAATGGAGGGAATGTTTTCCAATAAAATCTTATTTATAAAAACTGGATTTGGCCCATAGGTGATGGATTGTCAATACCAATTATAGAGGATGATTCTAAAAGAAAAACTAATTTAATAAAAATGGAGACAATATAATTATTGATGAAATATTTAAAAAAAGAGAAAGCGAGTGAGGGAGGGAGAGAGAGATTGGTTTTCTTTTGCAATGATGAATTAAAGGAGTTCAGCAAAAAGAGGCTTGAGGGTATGAAAATTGAAACTTTCACTTCTTACTTTACATGGAATTTAAATGGTGAGACGTAATTTTACTCACGTATTCATACTTTACAATTAAAAGCTCTTTAAGAAGGAAAATATGTTTTTTAAAACTACTTATGGCTTTACTTGAAAATAACTGACATCATAAAATCAGCTGTTTATCTGACGCTTTTATATGAACTGTAAAATGAGATCTTTCAGGTTCCAAGAACTGATAACTAATAAAAATATTCTATGATATGCTTTTTCAGTGTTCAACACATGGTTATTACGTTTGTAGTTGATGTACAGTACTTGCCCAAGATTATATTACCTATTTTCTGGGGTAACCAAAACTTACAATTTAAGTTTAGAGAGGCATAAAATAAATTCACAATAAGTTATAAAAATACATACTAGTAGACATTAGGAGATTAAAAAGAAAATGATCTATGCATTTGTTCTTAATATTATCAAAGACGTCATTCCCTTGTCATCCCCACACTTTACTAAGTTATAGATACAAACCTCTGGTGCCCCTATGTCCATGTTACTTAAAAAAACTACTGCTACACTTATTTTGACTCGAGGGCATGACTCCTTTAATATCAAATTGATTTTTTCAAATCCATTTTCATCTAGTATTTTAACTACTTTGTATTATCCTTTTACTACACCCATTGAATATTCACAAATTCAAACAAATTATTATTGACCATTGTTTTTCCTATTATAATGACTTTGTTATTAAATATTTACTCTGTGCCAAACACTGTGCTATATTCTTTATGTGCATTCCTTCATTGAATCCCCACATAAGCCTCTACTCTAGGCACTCTATTCCACTACTGCAGAAAGGGAAAGTAGAGTTTAAACATGTTAAGTTTCTTGCCCAGGGTCATATACATAGCTAAGATGTAAGAGAAGAAATTTGATCCCAGAAGAGTACAACTTCAAAACACATTCTGTTTGTCGCCCATGATTTCCTGTCTTATATTGACACTTTGGCTGGGGAAAATCACTCAATCCTAGAGCATGCAGTTACACAAATTATATTCTTTAACTTAACTTGACCCTAATTCCACCCTGAAGTCCTATATGATTCAGCCAAATTCTCTCTTTGTTCCCACAATGACTTGCTGGCTCGTCTTGCCCTATTTCCTCCATCTTGTCTACCTTCATGTTGAGATGTCATTGTCTCTATTTCACAGAGAAAATAGGGACTGTTGTGTAGGATTTACTAATACTTTGTGCTTATCTTCATGTGGACTTTTATTGGCATCAGCATTCAATCTCACTTCTTTTCATTTTGTCTTGATAGAAGATACATCTTTAATCCTAGAGCTAATTATCCCATATCAATTTAGGATCCTAACTCCTAACTTCTAAAAATATTTCCAAAGGAAGTTAGACTTTTTTCTCCTTCCTTCCTATTGGCTCTCACCTGTCAGGCATGTGTCTAGTAATATAGTTCTTGAATTAAAATCCTAGCCTTATAAAACAGGTTCTTAACCTCCACAAGCCTAGCATAAAAAAAGAATGAACAGAACATGGCAAGATGCACTGAGGAGACAGGACATTTCTACTGAAAGTCATTTAACAAAGTCAATATATCCTTGGCTTATCATCAAGATTTAGTAAGAAGACAGTTAATTGTATGTTTTGCTAAATGTTGTATTTGCAGAGTGAGATGTACAGCCGATAACAGTTTTGTAGAAGTTTAAGATCAAATTTGTCCTCGATTATTCTTTATTGTTTTCCTCTATGTTTTAATTTTTTGACCGGAGATTTATTTCTGCATTATAAAGTCAATCTCTCTCTCTCTCTCTTCACTGTGTTTTGGCATACAAGACTCCTTTTAGGTTTTGCCTTTACATTATTTAGCAAGTGGAATGAAATGATTAAGAAAAAAAAATCCTTAGTTTTAAAGAAAAACTAAAATAAACCTATTCCTGAGTATTTTCTAGTGAAAATACTTGGAATTTGTTGATATAGTTGTGAATCCAACACTTTTTAATTTGGATCTCAGATAAACTTCTTCTCTAGTGATGTGTCCTTTTAATATCATTACATTGTCAATAATTATAACACAAGTTATTAAACTTATCCAAAGTCAAGCATGTGATATTTATTTAATTTTCTCACACACTTTATCATTGATTTAATTAGACCTTATATAAATACCAAAAATCTGTATAAAATATAATTTCCAATGCCAAAGTAAAATTAATCCCATTGCATGATGGCTGTTAGGTGAAATTTCTGTAATCCACTTGGGTAACAACTCCAGGGATGATCTGTTTATTGAATTAGTAAGGCAAGGGAGAGGTTATATGAAATCATGATTTAGAATGTTATAAACATCTTTCATATCACATCCTGTGTATCAATTAATCATTCAAGGCCTCAAATTGCATTTCTCCCATGATTGCACTTTAACAGACACTTCTAGCCAAGAATCATCTCTTCCTCAAGTCTCTCCAGTGGCAATTAGTATTTCTCATAATAGTCTGCCTACTAAAACCTATTTATTTCCCACTAGTCGTCTGGTTGTTTGGCATTATGTAAAGTCAACTCCACATCTTACACAGCATCTAGCATGTGTCATATTTGTAGTAAATACTAAAAAGACATAAATGATAGCTGATTAAAATATGTTAACTTTGAGTATGTAAACCTCAGATTTAGGTCTTTGAAAACAAATATTCTAGTGTGTACTTTAAGTCCCTATCAGTTGACAAATTTACTCACAGAGGGAAAACATCTGATTACCAGGAGTGATTTTGACAGTAGAATAAATACAATTAAATAGGGTTACCCCCTGGGTTGTATTTTGTTTGAAACCTTGTAAGAGAGATTTTATAGACATTTAAGTTTTCAGTTACCTCAATAATAAAGCTTTCTTGTATAATGAGATTAGGTATAGAAGCTTTGCAAATAATTTACATTGTTGAAATAGACTCAGAGAGCTCAGCAAGAGATGGAATGAAAGTATTTAGAAATCTAATTATCAGTTGGCATTGGAGTGTGTCTGATATGGAAACATTATTAAAGACAATGTATTAAGTAAAACTACTAGGCAGAATCATTCTTGTATGGTTTCAAAAACCAGGATAAGGGTACTTCTTTTGACCTCAATTAACTTTCAAATGTAAAATATTTATAAAATGACTACTTGTCTAAAGGTTAAAAGATGTTAATGTCATGGTGACATAAGAGTATATTTCCTGAATACTGGCTAATAGATTTCACACTGAAAAATGGGCTTTCAGGTGTTTCTTGGTGTCACAGAAAATACTGTATGAAGAATACTGTGACTGACATTGCTGTCTCCCAATGCCATTTCTGCCACCTTCTATGGGATAGAATCAGGAATGACTGTGCAGCTACATATTTTTCAGCCTTCTTTCTATCCAGATGTGACTATATCATTAAGTTATGGACAGCAGGACGTCAACAGAAACGATGTTTCACTTCCAATGCATGTCCTTTAAATTAATGTGGACTCACTCCTTTTTCTTTTCTTCTTTTCTGCCACTCTAGATGCAATCTTTATGTAGAGTTAAAACTGTCATTTGGACACAACTATGAAGAGTTTAGGGTGGTAACACCTCCTTACCAGCTTAGACAACCTACCTCTGTGCTCTTAAATAGAATAAGGAACTAATATATACTTCAAATTTAGCATAGCAGGTAACATACACATTGACAGAGAAAGAGAAACAGAGGAGGGAGGAAAGAGAGAGAGAGAGAGAGAGAGAGAGAGAGAGAGAGAGAGAGAGAGAGAAATGAAATAATAACTTAAATATAAGGTTGATGATTGCAGTAGGCAATCTAATCAAACATGACTAGAGACTACCTAGTCATGTTTGATTTCAGGTAAGTTTTAGTACAGGTATGCACCGATGTACCAAGTGATATTTAGAACATAATTATTCTAAAAGTTTAATTGTTGTTCATCTGAAATAAAATATAACTGGGTGCCCTATATTCCATCCAGCCACAGTAATTAAATGTCAAAAGAAAAATATTAAGAGTGAGGGTTAGCATCATGGGAGCATAAGCCATCTCTGGACCTCAGTTTTGTTCCTTTCTTTCAACAACAGCAGCAAAAACAACAATAACAACAAAAATGACATTACTCCATGAATAACAGTGTCTTTGAAGGAACTGTGAGATCCAGCACCATTTGCCAAAGGACCAAAAAGGAGTCTCGCCCACTTGAGCATCAAATAATAGGTAGGCAGATGATGGTTCTGGCTGTGGATCCTGCAGTGGCTGTTGACCTGGCTCCAGCTCATCTTGGCTGTGGTTTGGGAATCCCTGGAATTCACTGTCTTAGACAATCACCCATGGATGAAACAGCCTTTGTGGAAGTCCAGGTATACAGAGGAGAATTTTTAGCATACGACTGAAGCAAAAAAAAAAAAAAAAATGAGTCTGAAAATATTGGAGTAGGTAAAAGGAACAGCTTGATTTTCCCCACTCATTCATCCCCCAAGCTGGAACAATTTAGGGCCAAGAAAGATTTTCTTGACCTGTGATTTCTCCTGTGGGCAAAGGAAAAGCATGTGAATGATGATCTGGCTTCTCCAGTTCTGTGGAATACAACCTAAAGGGCTCATTTCTGTCTTGCCTTATCCAGAGAATGGAATCACGAGTTATATGACTGCAGAGCAGGAAGAGACTGGAATAGCAGTGGATAAGACTTGTGGAGGGTATGAATGGGATGCAGATTCTACTAATTGCATTGTGGAATCCGTCAAAAAGAGCCACTGGGAATTACTCACCAATAGATTCCCCAAATGGCCTATGGGTATCACCAGCACTCGCTGTTCTTCAACCACACACCATCTCACCCTGTGGCTGGCTCCCTATGTGTGATCCCAACAGCAGTGCAAGCTTTGGCATAGGCTAGTGAGCACCCTAAGAAAGGTTGCCCAAATAGGTTTGCCAGGGACTTTCAGCACTTGGCCTGTGGCATTGCAGGATCTGGAGATGGCGTACAAGCTTATGAATTCTGCCACAAGGAAGAGAAAGAAGCATAGATCAACTATACTTATGGAAAGTCTGAGATAGTCTCAATATTTCTAGTGATCAGATGGAAGTTATATTTATCCTAAAGGCAGTTAGTAAACACTAGAAGATATGACTGCTACTTCAAATGCAAAGGCAGCAACCCAAAATTCAAGGATCATAAAGAAATCAAGGTTACATTACACCACAAAAGGATCACAATAATCTTCCAGTAACCATAAACCAAACCATGGAGATCTGTGAGATACCCAATAAAGAATTCAAAATAGCTATTTTTTAAAATTTATTAGTTTCAGGGGTACAAGATAAGGTAATACTTAGACATTCATCATTTATATCCCTCACACTGTGAATCCCCCTCCCCCCATCCACTATCCCTCCGACCTCACACCGAGCCATCACATTATATATATAAAATTATAGTTGGCATTCATTGTTGTTTAGCTTCCGGTGTACAGTGCCATGATCAGGCATCCACAGTATCCCTGAGGTGGTCTCCCAAATAAGACACATGTCCATCGGATACCCAACAAAATCTTTACAATAGCTATTTTAAAGAAACTCATTTAGCTACAAAAAACCACAGGGAGAAAATTCAATGAAATCCAAGAAGCAATACAAAAACAAAATTAGAAGTTTAACAAAGAGATTATAGAAATTATATTAAAAAAAATCCAAACGGATATTATGGAGCTGAAGAATATAATGAATGAAATGAAAAATGCAACACAGAGTATCAACAGAATAATGGACCAAACAGAATACAGAATGTGTGAGATAAAATACAGAAACTTTAAAATTATGCATTCAGAGAAAAAAGAAAAGATAATTTAAAAAAGAGGAAAACCTTTGTAATCAATGGGATACCATCAAAACAACCAATTTGCAAATTATTGGAATCCAGAAGGAGAATAGAAGGAAAAGGGAGCAGAAAGCCTATTAAAAAAAAAAAAAAATGAATGAAAACTTCCAAAATCTGGGGAGATATCTGGATATCCAAGATCATGCATTTCATAGGTAACCAAACAAAATCAACTGAAAGAGATCCTCTCCAAGATACATAATAATAAAAGTGTGAAAAATCAACAACAAAGAATCTTAAAAACAGCAAAATAATAAAATTGAGTAATGTACGTGAAAATCCCCATGAAGCTATCAGCAGATTTCTCAGCAGGAACCTCATAGGCTAGGAAAGAGTGGGATAATACACTCAAAGTGCTGAAAGAAAATAAAAAATGACAACCAAAAATACTATACCTGGCAAAGCTGTCCTTCAAAGTGAAGGATCAATAAAGACTTTCCCAACCAAAAGCTGAGGGAATTGATCATTACTTAGACCTATCTTACAAGAAATGCTGCTGAAATAAACAGACACTAATTAGTAACATGAACACATGTGAAAAATATACAACACACTAATAAAGGTAAGTCTATAGTTAGATTCATGATGCTTTAATACTATATATAGTGGAGTGTTAATCACTTAATTCTGGTATAAAGTTAAAGGACAACAGTATTAAAAATAACTTTTGCTACAATACTTTGCTATGAATATACAATATAAACAGAGGTAAATTGTGACATCAAAAATATGAAAGAGGGAGGAACTAAAGGAAAAGGTTTTTTCTATGTGATTGAACTTAAGTTGTTATCAGCATCATATATACTATTACATCTACAGAATATTTTATGTAAGTGTTATGGTAACCACAAGGCAAAATCTACAGTAGATTCACAAAGATAAAGAGAAAGGAATCAGAACATACTATGGAAAATTATCGATTTACAAAGAAAGGCAGCAAGAGAGGCAGAAAGGAAAAAGGGAACTATAAAACATCCAGAAAATATTAAGATGGCATAAATATGTCTTTACCTGTCAATAAGTACTGTGAGTGAAAATGGATTGATTTCTCCAATCAAAAGACATAAATTGGCTAGATAGATGAAGACCCAGTTATGGGCTCCTTACAAGAAACATGCGTCAGCTTTAAGGACACACATAGTCTCAGAGTAGAAGGATGGAAAATGTATTCTATGCAAGTGGAAACTAAAAGAGAACAAGGTAGTTCTATTTAAAGTGGGAGAGCATCTTTTCATTACGTATAACCTAGAAAGTTTCAGTGTCCTAATAAATAAATGCTTACAAATCAATAAGGAAAAGATAATAAAAATGTGTAAAATACATAGTCATTTCACTGAGGAGGAAAATCATATGGCTAATAAACATAAGAAAAATATTTAACCTCAAACATAAACAAGGAAATTATAATACAGAGCAAAATAAGATATCATTTTATCCCTATCAATTAACAAAAAAGTGGCCCTGAATTAGATCTTCATCTTAATACCAAGTGAATTGTTAACCAAGTAATAAAGCTGAAACAACACCTATTCTAGCAAAGACATTTTCCCTGCCTTCAACTAAGATTCTGAGAAGCACGAGTTTTATAGGATATAATTTTATGTGATCAAACACCTGTGAATGATGTGTAAATTGAACAAGCAAGAAATGAGAATAGCAGTGATTATTTTTAGTCTCAGTTCCTGAAATAATAATATCTTCCAATTAGGATGTTACAGGTGAATATTTAGCATAGTTGTAGAAAGCAAAATGAAAATATTTGTAAATGTTTGCATCAAGTGAAAACATTGGAAGTATGAGTTAGAATAAACTGCGTAGTCTTTTTTAATTAACATTAGGAAAAGCACTTAGAGGACATTATATCAAAATGGAATTCATAAACCAAGAAACAAAGATTTATTCCTCAACTAAATATAAAAAATAAAACAAGGTGGTTAAAAAGCAGGCATTCAAGGATTTAAAGTGAAATGTTCTATTATACAAGTGAAGCAACTAAGGCTGAGAGAGGTTATGTGATTTCCCCACATAATAGAAAAATATGTGTAATAGTTCTATTTCAAACTCATTTTCAAATATATATATAAATTTGAGAATAACTAACTTGTATCTTTCATCTTAATTTTTGAAGTGAATGTAATAGTAAACATAAATTATAGCCATATCAAAATGTTATCAACAAAATAAAAATTAAATGTCACAAGAAAGTTATAATTCCAATTTGTTATCTTATTAAATGGGACTATAATCTAGCATACTTTCTCATTAAAAATTTGTTAATTTGTTTTCATTATTAGTTTCATACTGTTTGTATCGAGAAGTTGACTTGGGAAGCAGATGGCTGATAGATATACTGAAAGTTTCTCATTATACTTTCAAATTCTGACCCTTTCACTTGTGTGGACTACTGTTAAGTTTGATGAATATGACTAAATGTATTTTAAAAAAACACATTATTCTCAGTATCTACTGGGCCCTTGGGGGGGAAATTTTTTAAAAACTTAGAAAAGCTAGGTAGGAAAATAGTTAATTTTGTCAGATAAAATTAGCTGTTTTCTTTTCTCCACTTATAGCAAGTAAAATGTCCATCAAAAATAGACAAACCTTAGCATTACTAGATGTGGATACATGACTAAATTCTGTCTGATGCTATCTAAAGTAGAGATAGGCTGTAACAGCTTTCACACCATTCCTTCAGTGTGTGATATGCAAATCTCTGTTCCTCCTTAATCATACTTTTCTTCATGCTAGTTTCTAGAATATAGGTATCTGTTTACAATTGATCTTTGAAAATGATGTGGAGATTACCTTAAGGATATACAAAAAAAAAATAACTGGAAAGAACCAAGTGCCTGAAGACTTCATGGATAGGAGGCACATACTAAGCCTGGAATGCCAGTATATTTTAATTTTTCTATGTCACTGTTATTTTGATTCTTTATTACTCACAGCCAAAATTGTCCAAAATGATATAAACAAATAGGCATATGTACATAATCAGGTAAAAGGAGAACAAAAGGAGAAATAAAGTTAGAGAAAATAGGAAATCATTTAAAGTTGGTCTGGAGCTTATGTTAGAATGGCTCCCTTTATAATAAGCAATCAAAAATACTATCCCTGAGAGCACATGGCTATTTCTTTCTGCAAGTCTGTCGTAAGTCTGAAATTTCCACAATAAAAAACAACATAAAACAAATAAAAAATTTTACACAAAGATAAAATCCTGCAGGAGACTAATGTGAAGAATAAGAATTGAATGGAAACCACTAAGGAAATTTCATTACTAAAAGAAATGAGAACACCTGAAAGGAAAAATGTTATACAAAAAAGAAATTAAAAGATTAAGTCAATAAATCACCATACGTGTGACAAATGTCTTATGAACAAGTAAGTCATACAAAACACAGAAGATGGGCAAACCATATATAATTATAAAGATAAGTACAAAACGTTAATCAACATAAACAAATACTTAACTTCACTTGTAGTTAAAAATATAAATTATATTACAATGAAAATTTGTTTCTTCTTTCAGGTTGACAATGATTTAAAATGTTGGAAGTACTTAAGTTTGTGATTCTGTTGGTTAAATGGATACTCCTATATTATTAGTGATAGTGGAAACTGCTATAATATTTTGAAAATAATTTTTCCGTAAATATTACAATTATCAAAAAATGCATGTGCTCTTTTACTCTAAAACCCTACTTCTATAAGGCTACCCTATAGATATACTTGCACAACTATACAAAGATATTATTTGCAAAGATGCTCGTTCATAAATTCTTGATATTACCAGAAAAGCTGCAAATACCTTTATTGTTCATCAGAGATGACAGATTTCATTCGTTCATTAATTCAATGAACAAATGTTTATTTATTATACTCTAGGTTCTTTTCTAGGATGAAGAACCCAATAGTAAAGGGAGCAGGAAAATTCTCTGCTCCCATGTAATACATTCTAAGGGCCTAGAGGGAGATAGAAGCAAACAATGAAAAGTAAACAAATATTAACAAAATTATCTCTTCTAATGATAAAGTTGTAAAGACAATAAAACACAGTGATGTGAAAGGTACATATGGAGGGAACAGTGTTGACAGAATGTTCAAGGGAAACCATTCTGGGGAAATAATAATTCAGCTGAAATCTAAAGGATACATTGAAGGCTACTCTGCAAAGCTTGAGGGTAGTGTATCAAGATAAGAGACCATCAGAAAACAAGAGTTAATGAAGATTAGTTTGAACTTTCTCCATCCTAGAAAGTTCAGTAAGTTATCTGTACTGATAAAAGCAAAACACCAAATCTCTTAAATACAGCAGAATATTTAAGGGGAATTAGAGGCTTTATCATTTTTGGCGGAGATTGCTGGGTTTTCAGGAATGGCCCACCAGCATACTGGGGAACTGGACTGCTATGCTTTTTGAGACTACCACTGAATTTGTTGAGCTCCAGAACATGTTGTAAAATTCTTATGCAGTGTGTCAGGATAAAGTCCACACCCACTGACGTTCTATTCACAAAGCTGGTGACCAGACAGTGGAAAGAGACATCTGCCCACTGCCTCCAGTACACCTGCCTATCAACACCGAGGATCCTAGAGACTGGATACGAGAACACTCCTGTTAGAATCTTTAGGTCCTCAAATTTGCCTGGCAGAAAGAAGTGGACAAATGGGCAGGAAGATGCCCACCGTCTCACTTCTATCTTCCACAGGCTTCCACAAGAGCATCTGATTAGCAATCCTGATATTCATGTAGAAACAAAGTTGCAAGGAAGTCCAGGAAAGGCAGTTTTTAACTCTCCCATCTATAGAGGAAGGAATGCATGACAATTGGAGAAGCCAGTTCCCAATATTGAGAAAAAGTTTTACCCGATAGGGCTGAGAAGGTACGTAAGGGGTGACTCTAAAGGGCTGTGTAGGTCATGACATAGAGCTTAGATTTTACCCTAGGTGAAATGGAAAGACACTGGGATTATGGAACTGGGGAAATCTGCAATCTGGTTTGCATTTTGAAAAAGGTCTTTGGGTGCAATGTGTAGATTGGATTGTAAAGAGAGAGGAAGAAGGAAGGAAAATAAAAATGTCTAGCTACAGTATAGGTGAGAGGTGACAGTGGCTTGAATTATAAAGAACATCAAGAGAAGGAGAGAGATTTGGAATATATTTTTTGAGGAATAGCTAATGGACCTTGCAGATGAATTGGATGTGGGAAGTGAGGTGATGACAATACTTAAATTTGGATACTTAAGTTTTGATTTGAGGAAAAGGATACATGATGGGATAATATACGGCTATGAGGAAGCAGAGGAGCAGTATAGTATGGGTTGGGGGTTTGCAGTAGAAATAAACCATTCTGTTTTGTGAAAATATGGAGATTCCTATTAAATATTGATGCATAGTCCCCTCTAGAATGTTGGGGGGGTCACTGGAATATAAACAATATTTAAAGGCTTTGTATTCCTGGCTATCATCTAGGTAAAGAGTATACATAAAATAGAGAGAAAGTAAGGACTTGTTCTAGGATTATTTCACTATTAAGTAGCAGAGTTACAGATAAGAGGGCAGATTAAAAAGAGGCAGGAAAGCCTAGAGAAGAGAGTGTTTCAAGAAACAGGGAATAATCAATTGTGATAAATTGGTCACTATATATCAATACTATATGTTGCCGTGGAGTCTTTAAAATACCTGGAGCATATCTATAATATGATAATCTAGAAAGAACTTCAACACATCTTATTAAGTGAGAAAAACGTCTATGTATTAATCTCTTTATGTAAACAAAATATACTTGCATTTTGATATATAGAACTTTTATAATGAGATACATTTAATAATAATAATAAAGGACCCATCACATTGGATTACTTATTATAACTAGACACATTAGAATGTTCTGATTTGTGAATCATTTATTCTTTTTTGAAAATGCTTGTTCAAGGATGTCTGAAAGACTAGGACTCTTTGATAGTAAGTGGACACATGTCCTTGTGTTGTAGACAAAAGCTATGGAGTTCTAGTCCTGGCTCAGGCTTTCTAGCATTATGACCCTAAGTAGGTAACTTAAACTTACAGAACTAGACACCCACAGAGATAAAAGAGACATATTCAGCTGTGCTTTTTAAACCATTAAAAACACCATGCAATTATGAAATATTGGGACATGTTTAACATAATTCCTATTCACCAGGAGTCAAAACAAAGCAAGACAACAGTGATAATAATGACCACGAGGATGGCAATGACAGCAGCAGCAGTAGCAAAAGCTTTTCTAAGAACCCTTTTTTACAAGAATACAAAAACAAAGACAAAAACAAACAAACAAAAATCTCTTTTGCCCTGGGTTCTTTCTGACTTTCCAAACCCATTTCTTCAAAACTGCTATCATTTTTTTTTTTTCTTTACCAACATCAGCCCACTAAACTAATAGCAAAAATAACAAAAACAAACAGTTGGGCAAGCAAATAGAAAAAGTTGATTAGAAATGGTACCAACTAAATGCCTCCAAATTCAGCTGATCATTTAGATTTGCCTGACAATTCTTAAAATGATTCTTGGTTATTACTTTCTTTCCCAATAATTTCTCCCAATAATTTCTGCAAAATTTAATGATGCACCTTCAAAATGTCTCCATTCACTCTAAACACATAATTTTCTCACAGCTTTGTGGAAAATTGAGAACACTGATTACCTATATTGCCTCACCCCAAAAGACAACAAATTTAGGATTGAGATTAGGTCCTACATATGAGACTGTGTCCTAATGATTAAATATATAAATTTAGCATATATGAATTTTTTATTTTTGATGACTTCTGACTCCACATAGAAGAGGATATCCAAAATCACACGAGGGAAATTTTTAAATTTTGCAAAATTAGAGACACAAATACAGGTAATATTTACCTTTTAAACTCCATTTCAGAGTATTCCACATTCCAACCCTTGCTCATTCCCTCCCTCTCCATTTAGCTTTGGACACCAATCCATTTGGATGCATCTGAGAGCTGGTTTCTTTGTCCATGCCCTATATGACATCTGAACACTCAATACTTCCCAAGCCTATCTGAGAGTTACCTGTCTCTTCAGCCAAGAGTTAAAAGCTGTAAAAAAGACTCCCCTCTAGTTCTGTGAAAAATGGCACAAATGGCTAGATTCCCAACTCCTTTTTCAGACACCAACTAAAATGGAAACAATCATTTTGTCAGACAGAATGATAAAGCAAAGAACAATCTATAATGTGTCTGCCTGGCAAATATATAAATATGCACTGCATTGTATAGCACTCTCTAGGATTACTGAAACTCTGCACATTTTCTGTTTCCTTTTACCATGTCTTTTTGGTTTAGTCCAGTCTGTTTAGAATTACTTATTTTTTTTCCCTTCCTTTGGTATATTCCTCTTTCATTTACTCTAATTGGCTAACTTCTATTCAACCTTTTAAATTCAGCCAGAGGTAGGATCTATGTTTGTAGGTAGAACATGTAAAGTTAGGTTGTATAAGACATATGGCTTCTACTTGCTGCCATAGTGAGAGAACACTTGGAAAGTCTGTCAGGAGAGAGATGCTCTAGGTTCTCAGGTTGTTCAGCCCCAGCAGTTTGAGTACACCAGCTGAGGTTCCAGATACTGTGGATCAGAGATATCTGTCCCTGCTGCGAACTATCCAAATTTCTGACCCATGGAATCTATGACCCTAATTAAACTTCACTGTATGCTACTAAGTCTGGAATTCTAATTATGCAGACATAGTAACTGAAAGAGTTCCAGTGCTACCTCAGATGCCCCGGGTGAACAATGATCAGAATCAATCTCTTATGTGAGATATTTACAAACTATACAGCTATTTTTCCATACAGCCATGATGGTGGTTGGCCACATCATCAGAAAGGCAAAGCACTAGGACAGGAGAGGCAGGGGAGAATGAAACAACTTATTTCATATGTGTTTTCTCCATACATGTCAGATTTAGTTTAAAATGGTATAAAGAGCATTCCAGTTGAGCCTCTCTGGCACCTAGTTGGGGCATATGGTCCGAAAGTTCAAGGCAAGTAACCTGATTTCAAATCCAGACTTGATGATTCCATGTTTATAGCAGTGTCAATGACCAATATAAAAAAAAATACGTAAAGGAAAATATGGTTGCAGTGAAGAGTACTCAAATGTGAAAAACATAGGAGTAAGCATGAAATTTTCTTTGCAGAGTCATTTGAAGAGTCAAATATAATAATGAAAGGACAAAAAATGAAATTGTTGACTGCTTAGTACTAAGCACTAATAATTCACAATAAATATTTATCAAGTTTCATATATTGGTGGACACAAATAGGTACAGGAATTCTGCTACTAAATTTAAAATAAGTAATTTGATTTTCAATGCATAATCAAGAATGATGAGCATTAAAAAAATTTGCATTTTTTTATCCCTTGTCTGTCTTCTCATTTTGATTAAATATTGCTTGTGATTCTTTTGAATTCTCTTAATATTTAATTGGGAAACCCTTCTCATTTCAGTCAAAAGCAGAGTTGTAAAAAAAAGAAGAAAATTACATTCCTTAGCACTATGAAAAGATATGATTTATTATCTACAAATCCCAGATGATGTTCTGAGTCAATCCACGTTCTCATTTCACTCAACATTTCCTGAGCTCTTAGCATATCCCAAGCATGCTATGTACAACAAACATTAAGATGCCATAGAAAAGTTGCAGTTAGAGACAGGTAACTACCTAGGAAAAATACGACAAGTGTTAAAATAAGGGATAATATTCTCACCCCTTTATAGGAAGATTAAAATCGTCTACATGCTCCCCAGACATCTGAAACTATAACAAATGGTCTTCCTTTTACTCCGTGCTTACATAATGGTGATTGTAACTATAATCTAAATATACTATAATGTTCTTTTGAATATTTATGGAGACAACATGTGTAAGGCATGTTGGCACTACCAATTTTAGTTTAGCTTCAAATTCTCTCCTCATCTGTCATCTACGCTGCTCTGATTGGAATTCTGCAAACTACATTTCCCAGATACCTTTGCCAAACAACTTCCTGTTAGTTTCTGCCAACAGGAAATATAGAAAAACACTGAAAGGCAGGAAGATCATTTTCACTTTCCTGTCAGCAAAGTGCCACCAGGGGGAGTTTACCCCTCTAACAATAACTCAGGTCACTCAGTGGCAATCAAGCCATAGCACTTGATGGAAGACTCCAGACATTTTTAGAATTTCTATAACAAGTAGCAACAATCTTTCCACCACCCCACCCACCCACCAAAACTAAGTTATCAGCAGCAGCTATACAGGACCCTATCAATAGAAATATGAGCTAATTCCATAATGAAATATAAAATTCATTTTATTAAAAATTTTCTGTTGAAATGCCTAATGCATTTTTTATTTCCTTTACCGAACTGCCTCCAAATATGTGACAACTGTATGGAAACAAACATATGACCACAAGAAATTCACAAATCTTTGAATGCAGCCAAGAATTTATTCTATCATTCTATCTTTCCTGACTTTTTTATATGCTCCCACAGAAATTCAGTATTTCCACAGGTAATGAGTATTTCATTTTGTGTGTGTGTGAATGCAATGACAACATATGTAGAATCTTCAAATAATTAAACCAAATATCTTGTTAATCATTCATTGTAATTTTGAGGTTTTTGAGGTCCCCTATTTTTTTTTTTTTTTCTGGTCATGGGAGACAAGTCAGAACAAATGGTACTTTATAACAATTGATCAGAAAGAGCTGCCCTATTGTGTAATTTGTGTTGGAAATCTCTAGATAAAGTGAAAATACTGGTCGGTGTTATCGCATCCTTTAATATTGCACTAACTACCGTGTTTCCCCCCAAATAAGACCTAGCCATACAATCAGCTCTAATGCATCTTTTGGAGCAAAAATTAATATAAGACCCGGTCTTATATAAGATACAAGACCGGGTCTTATATAAGATCAGGTCTTATAGTAAAATAAGAGCGGGTCTTATATTAATTTTTGTTCCAAAAGGCACATTAGAGCTGATTATCCGGCTAGGTCTTATTTTTCGGGAAACATGGAAGCACTTATTGGAGGAATTTGAGTCTTAAATGAGGACAATAATAAATTATAAACTGTAAATAAATATTATTTTATATCCTTTAGGCACACCATTCAATTAACTGCTACCGAATATTTTATATGTAGAGATTCTACCAGACCAGCTTTGATGACTAGATAACAGCATTCATTTTTCCATTTAAATGACTTCTGTGCTTTAATCTCCAAAGGAAATTTTCATAAGAAAATTAAAAACCTCCTATATACCCATCATAGAATTTCATATCAAACATTGTATGAGATGATGAGAATACATTCTTCGCTCATTTCCATTAAATATCACTTATAATAAAACGCAGTTAAAAGATTCTCTAATTTTAATGCATAAAAATCACTTTGAGTTGTTCGTTAAACATATAAATTCCTAGGTTACAATCTAGACTATGCAATAAAAATCCAAGGGAAGCAGGCAGAAATATCAACACTTTCAATAGGCATAATACTTACTTCTAATACTGCTAGTCTATGAAACACATTTATACAAACACTGGGTTAGTTTTAACTTCTTTATATCTCTATTATTACATGGAGTTACTCATATTCATGTCATTCTCCAAAATTCATATTTAATGCCTGAAAACAGCACCTACCTTATAAAAATGCACTTTTACTAAGTAGGAGTAGCTAGAATACTGAACAAAACACATTTCCAGTAAGTTAGGCATAATTCAGTATTTAAAAACATTAACATTTTTTTTAAAAAACAAATTAAAATTGACCTATATTTTAGAAAGAGGAAACACATCCATTCCCAGTGACATTTTGATCATTATAAAGCTAAGCCTCAATTGCTTGAAAAATTAATTTTAGTGGAATCCAGTTTTCTTTGATAATATTGAATAAGTGAAACATTAGTGTCAACTGAGCACTAGTTACTACTTTACCTTACTTAACAGCATTTTCAGTGAATTCTGAAGTTATTAGTGAGGAAAAAAATGTAATAGAGCTTCAACACAGTTAATTTTATCCCCAGTAAACTTAAGGAGTTAACTAATCATTTATAAAATTTACTCTGGCCAACATTTGCAGAGACCTGTAACATTATCTTATATTATCTGGAAAAAAAAAATTTCAAAAACAGTTTTTTTCCTTCCAAGGCAAACAAATGCCATTCTTAAAAAAACTTATTTCAGTGCAGACAAGGATTCTTACATATGCAAAAAAATAGGATTTGGAAGTCTCTTCTAATCTATTTACAAGAGAGAATGGAAGACAAATGATGAAGAACTGAAGGGAAGGCCCAAGAGAAAACCTATGTTTCAAAATCTGAATTTGTCCCTATTCCAAATGAATGTGTTGCCAACAGCTTTTAAGGATAATTCATATCAGCTGCAAAGGGAATGTGATTACAGCTTGTATAATGATGGCTTTGTTCATACACCCACTGATCGAAAAAAAAGTGCTATTTTCAGGCATTTAATATGAATATTGGAGAATTATATGCATATGAGTAACTTTTCCTGTCAAGCACCCTAAAAGAAAAAAAAATGATATATATAGCCAAGGAATTTCAACATTGTGGCAACATTAGCAGTTTTTTGTCTTTGCCCTTTCTTAAAATAGAACTAGTCTTGTTAAAATTTTGTATTACTTTCAAATTTTCATTTTGGGAAAATGTTGAGCAAATTCACCTAACACTAGAGCACATGCATTTAAATGACCAGTTTTATTTTCCTAATTTTAATACTATTCGCATTTTAACACTCCATAATTAACTAGCATTCGTTTTATTATGTTTTCTATCTTCTTGCCTTGCTTTCTCTTCCTCTTCTTTCTTTCCTCCCTCTTACCATTATTCCCTTCCTTTTTACTTATATTTTTCTCATCTGCATTCAAAAGAGATTTTGAAGCTCTTACATGAATCCTCCCAATATAATATAAAAATCAAGCATCAGGTCCATAAATTTAGAACAGAAAATTACATACTATTTTAGAAGTCAAGTCATAATATCCACTACTGTTATTATACTTAGAAAAATGTTCTGTTCCAATATTCTTAGTGGTTACTGTCTATTAACCATTAAGAATAGCAGAACCATTTATATATAAATATGACTGTGTATATATATTCATGTATATATACAATTATACATACATGTATACATACAATTATATATAATTTAAATCTATAATCTATATTTTAATATATAAAACTACATATTATATAATTTATTAAAATATATATCATTATATAGAGATAATATATAATTATGTATAAAGTATATATAAATATATACAGAGGGTTCCAAAACATGTATACACATTTTAAGAAACGAAAACTGTATTAAAATTGTAATACTCAACATACACTGATAACAAAAGATGAATACAAGTCACGTTAGACTTTTGCAATTAGAAGAGGTGCTCAAAGTGATTACCATCAGCATAGTTTTAATAGTTTTTTTTCCTTTCTTCAAATGTGTATACACTATTTTGGCACCATCGGTGTATGTATACACAGACACAGGCACACACAATTGTCTAGAAGCAAATATACTTTTCTTAACTTAAGCAAAGGTTTCTATTAAACAGTTCTTTACTGAGTACTTATGGCTATGCCCTATCTTAGGTGATTACTTCAAAATGAAAAACAAGATAAACATATATGGGTACATATACATGTGACAGGATGGAGGTTTTATCTAATGTCATGGAAATAATCATTATGTAATAATTGTATCAAATCAACACATTGTGCATCTTAAACTTACACAATGTAATATGTGAATTATATCTCAATAAAGTTGGGAAAATGTTTTGTGTGGACATTGATTTTCACTTCTCATGGATAAGAAACTAAGATTGAGATTTATGAGTGGTATGGTAAGTTTGTATGCAACCTCATGAAACATTACTGTACCATTTTCCAAAATGGCTGTTCACGTTTTCATTCATATAAATGGAATCATACAATATGCAGTCTTTTGTATTTAACTTCTAGCAATCTATCTGGATTTATCTGTTCCCCATCTTAACCAAACTATGGTCTGTCTTTTTATGTTCTAGTAATTCTTATATGTATATATTATATTAAATTTTGGTTTTCGTTTGCATTTATCTCTTGGCTAGTGAATACTCTTTTGACAAGTATCTGATCAAAGTTTTGTGTCTGTGAAATTGTTTTTGTATGTTTTTTGTCTCATTGTTAAGTAACTGAAAGGAATCAAGGGCTCGTAGAACTGGCTGATTCCATGGCTGGGGAAAGGAAGACACAAATGCAAGGTAATACTGAAGTAAACAAAAAGGTGCTTTAAAAAATTAAAGGATGGGGGTATGCTAAAGGGACACAGGAATCAATGTAGAAGAATTCTCAACGACTAAAGCTGGAAATTTTGAACAAAATAAATATTTATAAATTATAATCCAATGCATTAAATAAACATATACATGTTTATAATGATATAAGAAAAACAATTGAATAAATAAATAAATTGGGGAGAAGTAACAAGGTTTCTTTATAGAAAATTTCCAAATACTGTTTATAGATATTCTCCCAACAATTGAGAAATCTAAGGTCTATATTCAAATGATATTTTTATTAGTTCATTTAACAAACATATATTGAAGAAATCTCTCATACTATGTGCCTAGAAAACAAATATTAAAAAGAAGTGGACCCTGACCTCATCAGGGAGATGCTTGTTTTTTTTTTTTTTTAATTATTTATTTGTGTTGGTCTTTATGCTTTCTATTATACATAAAGTAACTGAGACTAGGAGTAAATTTCATTTATTTTATTTTATTCTGTAGCCTTTTAGTATAAAGCTGTGCATTCTTGACCAGCAAGTATTTGATAATTTTTCACAAAAGAGTGAGGAATGAACAGAAAACAATTTATTGCATATCTCTGCTCTCATTTTCTACAATACAATTTAAGGAGACAGATGAAGGCTAACTCTGGTAGATACCCAACATATTCTGTGTTGAATGGAATTTCTTCTAAGCAATGTAAAACAAAACTATTCTTATTATACACATCAATTAAGATTTATTTTGGAATATGGGAATTTATTAAATATCATCACTCTGTAATAACCATAACATTGTTAACATTGATTTATTGTCCTTAAAACACCTTCACTGATGTGAGAGTTTATTTGCATTTGCTCAATTCATTTGCTGTTTATCATTTTTTTCCCTAGATGAAAAAAAATGTATGATATTCTATTATCTTTAGTTAAAATGTACTGAATTCTGAAGCTACATTTTAACCTACTATTAGTTTTAACAACCGTAATATGTTTGAAAGAGTATTGCACCATATGTTTTTTATCTCTTTGAGTTTGTGATATTTTTAACATTTTAAGAATTGATTTGCTAAAATATTTTTATCTTGTGTTCAAAATTAATGATAGATAATATTAATAAAATTATATCTAAAATACCTCTATTAAAAATGAGATTCCATAAACTCTTCTATTTGTACACTTTCTATTTAAATGTATTATATTTTACCTATTCAGGTAGACAAATGATTCCATTGTCATTTTATTTTTATTTCCCACTGTATTACATCCTTTTAATTCAATACCATAATATTTCTACCACTTTTATGATGGTCATAATAACAATAAACTCAAAACTCTAAACTAATGAATAACCTTACACATCTATTCTGTTCAACAATAGAAAACGTTTTTCTGGTAAGCAAATATATAGAAAATTTTATTTGAGATTGTAGGTGTTGTGTGTGTGTGTGTGTGTGTGTGTGTGTGCTTCATATTCTCCAAGATTGTTTTCCATGGACCCTCCGATATTTTAGACTCTTTTGAGTATTGAAGTAGTGGCTGCGGGCAGAAAGCAAAAACATTTTTTTATCCATTGTTTATTCATTTAAAAAATTATTTCTTTATCTAAATTTTTCAAAAAAAAATGTATCTCTTTCCTTAAAACAATTAAATGTTGCAACCTTAAAGTGACATTTATTCCAGGACTGACTGAAAAGCCTTACATACATTTGATTTTATTGCCTCCTATTGAAGAATAACCTGGCGGTAATTTTCCACCTACATTCTATCAAAAGACATATGCTGTAATATTGTTTCTAGCATTTATGTTCTTGTACCCCTTTGCTTATAATACTTGGCAATATCTACTTCCTTTAGCATTTTCATCAAATACCGTCAGCAACGCCTTTCAAAGAAAGGGAAGGGATTTCATATACTCTGCCAATTTCACTTTTATATGAAGTGTGACTTGAGTGTTTTAGCCTAACTGTTTAGAAGCTTGTGTTCACCTGTTGTCTAATTTACATTCTTCTTCAATGATTAATTTTTTTTCTTCTAATAAGTAGGATACATGGCAGAGAATTTTATTTTTTGGTTGTTATAATAAAAATAAATTATTTCCCAAATCACCCACTATTATAAATACAAACTTTTATTTTTGTCATTTCTCATACATTTACTTCTTTCTTTTTTATTGTCAAACTATAAGTTTATCTATAGTTTACATTACATTGGTAGCAAGTAATTTCAGGATTTTCATTATTTCTGCCCCCAATTTTGAAGATTGCCTTCTATTACGAGCATTTTTAAAAGAATTTAGCCATATGAATAAAAGCACCGTAGAAAATACTGTTTTTCTTTTTCTTTTTTTTTTGGTTTGGGCATATTATGAACTAAACTTTGATGAACATTCATGTATAGGCTTTTGTATGAACATAACTTTTATTTCTCTTGGATAAATGTCCATTAGTGCAATTGCTGGGGTACATGTTTAGACTACATGTTTAGCTACATGTTTAGACTTTTAGGAAACTGGAAAACGTTTTCAGAGTAGTTGTAACATTTTCTAATCCTATCAGCAATTGAGAAGTGATCCAGTTTCTTCATGTTTGCCAGATACTGGTTTTGTCACTATTGTTTTTATGTTAGCCTTTCTGATAGGTGTGTAGTAATCTTCTCGTGATTTTAATTTTTTAATGGCTGGTGATGTTCAGTGTCTTTTTATGTGTCATCTGTCCTTTACATATCTACTCAGATCTCCTACTGTGAAATGTTTGTGGACATCTTTTGCCCATTTTTAAAATAGATTTTTATTTATTTATTTATTTATTTTTAATATTGAATTTTGAGATTACTTTCTATATTCTAGATACAAGTCCTTTGCTAGATGTGTAGTTTGCATCTACATTGTTCCAGACGATAGCATGTCTTTATATTTTCTTCACAGGGTTTTGTTTTTTGGAACAGCAAAATTTTAAATTTTGATGAAATCTAGTTTATCAATGTTTTATAGATTATGCTTTTGGTATAAAGTCTAACTTTTCTTGTAGTACAAAACCTGAAGTCTTTTTTTTTTCCTAAAATTTTCATAGTTTTACATTTTACATTTAAGTTGGTGATCCAGTTGTTCACTTTTGTATGAGGCATAACAGTTTAAGGCTCTTTTTTTTTTTGTATATGGATGGGCGATTGCTCCAGCACCATTTGTTGACAATTATATCTTTCCTCCATTCAATTGCTTTTGGACATTTGTCAAAATCATATTTGTGTAGGTCTATTTCTGGGATATCTATTCTATTCTGTTGACCTATGTGCCTATCCCTCTATTAATACCACAGCCTTGATTTAATGTATATAGGAAGTCTTGCTATATATTATAATTAGACTGATTTTTTTATACTTTATTCTTCTTTTTCAAATTGAGGTATTCTAGTTCTTTTGCCTTTACATATACATTTTTAAATAATCTATATCTACAAAAAATATCACAGGGAAGTTGATGGAAGTTAGGCTAAAGCTGTATACTCATTTGAGAATAACCAATATCTTTACTATGATTTTGCAATCTACAAACAAAATATGACTCCTCTCTTTGAACTTTTTTGTCTAATACTTCATAGTATCAATCTTTAGAGAATGGTTATGCAGTTTCGATCATATTTCAGGCATTATGTAGGCCCTTTTCATTTGTTACCTCACACAACCCTAAAATATACTTTTAAATTATTTATTATTTTCTCTAATTTGCAAATGAGGAAATTAAGACCAAATGATGTCCCCTAACTTGCAATTTCCAATGGCATTTGTTTTAGTCCAAATTTTACATTTTTCCTTCCATGTACCAAAACTTCCCTTGGATGAAACTGAAATTTTTATAATACCTCAGGACATATTACAGTTATTCTCAGTTCCTTACTGCTCCTAGCATTTTTCTCTCATATAGATAAAGTCTAAACATACATTACTGTTGTTTATCAAGTTTCACCAATGACATTAATCTTTCCATCTACCTGGCCCCGAATTCTACTTCTCTGTAATACAGTTTTGTCTCTAATAAATCACATAAAATTTAGAAGTTATTGAGCATCAAATGATCTCATTTGTACATTTTTTCTACATGCTGAGAATATTGAAAATAAGTACAAATTCTTAGCTTTCATTTTGTATCCAACCTACTCTACCAGGCACCAACTACTTAACTGAGTGTTAAAATAATAAGGTCTCAGCACAAAGAGTAATTTTAGCCAATAGTTCCCATATTATTGCTGATTTGTGCCCATTATGCTGTCATCTTCTTGTCATTTCCTCTTGTCATTTCTGGTGCTCATGAATTCACTTCATTCTCTTCCCTTTTGTGCCAATAAACACAATACAAAACCAACCATAATCTGAGAAATATGTAAGGTGTTTTTAATTAATTATAGAACACTAGAATAAAATATTTGATATATAACAAAACAATTCATTAGACACTTGAGAATATATGCATCACTGAATTTTGTCATCATTTTCAGTAACAAATGTATATGTTGCTGCATAGAAGATTATTGGTTATTGTCTATGTGAATTATGTGGATTTTAAACAGTTCTATATGCTAAATGCATAAGAGAGTTTTCCATGATTCTCTATGAAATTAATCACCCTCTCACCCAAACCCACACATTTATGCTTAAAATCCCATGATTTATTGGTTGAATAGAATAACTACTCTGTTTTGGAAACATATTAAACATATTTCAGCTTTTTACCATTTTTATAGGAATATGAATTTTTCTACAAATTCGGGTTTTAGCTACAGGAGAAGTAAAAGTGATTCTTGTTATACTCCTCACAATTTCTAGAACATGCACCTTACTATTCAACTAATGTGCTGAGTATTTTATACCTTACAAACATTTTTCATTTTGAACATTTAAAAAAAAAGACCAATGCCCATATTATAATACAATTGTCATACTAAATTTTAAGTTGACTTGGTGCCATGGGACTATGTGTGTTAATGTGTATGACCTTGTTGAAGAGAATTGCACAGAGAAGCAGGCTGCTAATTAACTATTTTCAAATTGATGTATCACCTCCATGTGGCTTCCTATGAAAGTTTGCAATAAAGGTGAAAGTTATTGACAGCCTGACCAGGCATGAATACTGGCATAGATCAAGAATGCCCTTTAGCATTCATAAACCATACTGGCATCAAAAGAGTCTTTGAAAAACAAAGTCATTGGTTTGGGGCCCTCAGAAAATCAATTTGACCATGTGTTTTACTGACCTCCAAGGAAGGATCAAAAAACATTATAAAGACAGTAAATTATCATTTACTTTACAAGTGTATGTCCTATGCTAATGAGGGAAGAGCAAATGTCAAACAAACACGACAGTGGTTCTTTAATCTAGAAGTGAGGGTAATAAGCAAAGCTAAGAAAACTAATAAAAAGATTACCTCCGTTATGAGTGGGAATTTAGACTACCTTTTTGTGAGGCCATATGTGATATAGATTCATAGGCCCTTTTGAAAGGACAAATAGTCAAATAGAAATATAAGAAATCATTTAAGTACCATGCACTAATCGATTGTGCAAATTGATTAATGTGATACACCACATAAACAAAATAAAGGATAAAAATCATATGATAATGTCAATAGATGCAGAAAAAACATTTGATGAGATACAATATACATTTATGATTAGAACACTTAATAAACGGATATAGAAGAAAAATACCTCAACATAATAACAAAGTCCATATATGACAAGCAAACCCTCAGTTAATATCATCCTTGATGGTGAAAAACTGAAAGCTTTTTCTCTAAGATCAGGAACAAGACAGGATGCCCGTGTCAGCACTGTTATTCAACATAGTATGGGAAGTTCTAGACAGAGCAGTCAAGCAAGAAAATGAAATAAAATGCTTCCAAATTGAGAATGAAGAAATTAAATTGTCAATTTTTGCAGATGGCATGATTCTTTATATAGAAAACCTTAAAGACTCCACAAAGAAAAACAAACAAACAAAAAACAACAACAAAAAACAACTATTAGAAACAATAAACAAATATAGTAAAGTTGCAGGATACAAAATCAATGTACAAAAATCCATTGCGTTCCTATATATAAACATGAAATTTCAAAAAAAAGAAATAGAAAGCAAAAAAAGAATTCCCTTTGCAATTGTAATAAAAGGAATAAAGTATCTAGTAATAAATTTAGCAAAGGTTGTCAAGAACCTGTGCAATGAAAGCTATAAGATATTACTAAAAGAAATTGAAGAAGACACAGAAAAAAATGGAAAGATATTCCGTGTTGATGGACTGGAAAAATCAACATAGTTAAAAATGGCCATTTTACCCAAAGCAATACACAGATTTAATGCAATCCCCATCAAAATACCAATGGCATTCTTCAAAAAAATAGAACCAAACTCATCAGATTTGTATGGAATCACAAAGACCCCAAATAGTCAAAGCAATCCTAAGTAAAAAGAACAAGGCTGGAGGTATCACACTTCCTGAGTCCACTTTATACTACCAAGCTACAATAACCAAAACAGCATGGGATTGGCAGAAAGAGACACACAGACCAATGGAATAGAACTGAGCATTCAGAAATAAATAAACATACATATGGGCAGATGACTTTTGACGAAAGAAAAAAAAAACGTTCAATGGAGAAAAGAAATCCTCTTCAATAAATGGTGCTGGAAAAAATGGAAAGCCACATACAAAAGAATGAACCTGGACGGCTATCTGTCACCATATCCCAAAATTAACTCAAAATAGATCAAAGACCTAAACATAAGACCTGAAACAATAAACTGCATAGAAGAAAGCACAGGCACTACACTTACAGATGTTGTGTTCAAAGAAGATTTTATGAAATTGACCTCAGAGTAAAGGGAAATAAAAGCAAATCAATGGGACTATATCAAATCAATGGGACTATTGATTTAAAAAATAAATCAACGGGACTATATCAAATTAAAAGCTTCTGCACAGCAAAAGAAACCATCAACGAAACAGAGGAAACCAATGGAATGGGAGAAGACCTTGGCAAACCAGTCCCCCTCTGATAAGGGACTAATACACAAAATATGTGAAGAACTGGAACAACTCAACAACAAAAAACAAACAATACAATTAAAAAATGGGCAGAGGACCTGAACAGATACTCCTCCTAAGAAGACATACAAACAGCCAGTAAAAATACGGAAAAGTGCTCAACTTCACCAGCAATTAGGAAAATACAAATCAAAACCACAATGAGATACCACCTCTCACCTGTTAGAATGGCTATTAGCAGCAAGACAAGTGTTAGAGAGACTGTGGAGAAAAAGGAACCCTCATACACTGTTGGTGGGAATGTAAATTGGTGCAGCCATTATGGAAAACAGTACGAAGTTTCATCAAAAAATTAAAAATAGAATTACCATACAACCCAACACTCCCTTTTCTGGATATCTACCCCCAAAATCTGGAAATCTTTATCCGTAAAGATACATTTACTGCTGTGTTCACTGCAGCATTATTCATGGAGGCCAAGACATTGAAAGAACCAAAGTGTCTTTCAATAGATGATTGGATAAAGAAGATGTGGTACTTGAAACTAATGAAAGAAAGAAAGAAAGAAAGAGAGAGAGAGAGAGAGAGAGAGAGAGAGAGAGAGAGAGAGAGAGAGAGAGAGAGAGAGAGAAAGAAGAAAGAAAGAAAGAAAGAAAGAAAGAAAGAAAGAAAGAAAGAAAGAAAGAAAGAAAGAAAGAAAGAAAGAAAGAAAGAAAGAAAGAAAGAAAGAAAGAAAGAAAAGAAGATGTGGTACATACATGCAATAGAATATTAGTCATAAGAAAAGATGGAATACTGCCATTTGCAACAACATGGATGGATATCGAGGTTGTCATGCTAAATTAAGTAAGTCATATAGAAAAAGTCAAGAACCATATGACTTCACTCATATGAAGGGTTATAAAACTGAAAGCAACAAACAAGACAAACAAATAAAGAAACAAAATCTCATAGACACAGATGACAGTTTATTGGTTACCAGAGAGTAAGTGTGTGGGGTGGTAGAAGAAGGAAAACAGGATCAAATATATGGTGATGGAAGGAGAACTGACTCTGGGTGGTGAGCACACAATGCAATGCACAGATGATGTATGATAGAAATATACACTTGTAACTTACAGAGTTTTACTAACCAATGTCATCCCAATAAATGTAATACAAATTAAAAAAAATATGTATATATAAGAAATGATATGTAATAGAACATACATATAACATTATCTAAATTACAAAACTATGAACAAGAAATATAAATATATTTAAATTAATAATACTCAGTTTTTGTTATTTTTCTCTGTTTTAATAATAGATAGCAAAGAGTTTTGAAGGAAGGGTGAAAAGATAAAAATATCATGAAACTAAATAAAAAAATAGGAAAAACTTTAAAAAGAGAATAAAAGAAAGGGAGGATGAGATTTCTACATAGAAAGAAAAGGGAAGAAAATGAGAATGGAAGGGACAACTTTAGAAGATAAATGAGGCTTGGCTTTTATGAACCATTAATAAACACTTTTGTTAATTCCCCTTTATTTTCTTGCATTATGGGTCACAATGCATTAACACTTCTTATCTTTGCCCTTTGAAAATCTAATTAACTCATCAACTACTTTGTACAGCTCTGCAACTGTTTTTTTTTTATCTTTAAGCTCATTTACAGGTCCTACACTGAATAATAATGCTATATAACAAGTTACCCCACTCTCTAGTTTTAGGTTTGTAAAGCTTTTACATTTAGTAGTAAACAATGGTCGTCTCTCTTTTCTTAAAAAGAGATAGCCAATTTTCTTAAAAAGTAATACCACACACTTTTTAGTAGTTACTTTTTTATTTTAATAAATTCAGAGAGTAAAAAACTATTGATAAAAAGATATATGACAGCTAGTAAAAAGTATATGGAGAAAGATCATCTCTGTCTCAATTAAATAAAATAGCTGTAATTATTTCCCCTGGGTTTTTCAACAAGGACCATAAAAAAGTACCTATTATTGAGTACTTATTTATGTACCCAGTGTGGTTCTAAGCGCTTCACATATATTAGCACACTTAATCCACTACAAGTTTATGAGACAGGTATTACTTTTGTCTTCATTTTGTAGATCAGTACACTAAGATATAAGGAAGATTTAAAAGCGTAGTCCAAAACACACAGCTAATACAAAGCAGCCCTAGCCTGAACAATCAATTTCCAGATCCCTTGTCCTTAATCATGGAAAATCATTATTTTAAAAGTTACTATAATTAAACAATCAGCCTTCTATTTATTTTGAATGACATAGGTTTTAGTTAATGTACATCAAATTATTTTCTTCTAGTCAAGGAGTTACATAATTTCTTTATGCTAATGCCTAAATATTGGAAATAGATCTTCATTAAAGATATTGGGATCAATATAACCACGAAACAAATAAAGCACATGCATTATAGACACATTATCAGTATTTGACATTAATATTTTGCCAAAAAGTTCAGAGAGATGGGTTCATTTCAATGTACGCGAGAAGAATCCTTACCCTGAGAACTTTAATGCATAATTATATCTTCATCTGTCCTGCACTGATGAAAGTAACTAGAGCTTTTTTATATTGGAAAGATACTGAACATAAAGTACAAAAGTCTGGATTTTCCTGCTAGGTTTGCCAGCATAATCTTGGGTATGTCCCATAAATCCCTCTTTCTCTGTTTACTCATTTCTAATTTGGGGATAATCTATCCACATTACTCTCTGCGTCCTTGTATCAACATAAAGAGGGGCCCTTTGAAAAACTGGTAGTCTCTGCAGATACTACAAACATCAAACCCTAAATTAAAATCTCAGGATTGGCATAAACAGCAAGGGTCAATTTCAGAACCAGATTCACTTGCTTTTATTTCTATGCAAATGGTATAATTCCATGGTCTGTCTCAGTTGGGTCTAATTCCTACAAATATCCCTAATAATACTGATCTTCTTATTCAACAAAAAGCACCTTTATGAAATGAGAATGTTACCAGGCCCTCTGGCTTCTCCTCAGTGAAGGAGAAAGATATATGGTCACAGACGTGGCTTGAATGACTTTTACAAGTGGAGGGATAGTTTAACAGATATAAAACTGAACGTTTATGGTTGACTTTGTGACAACAGAAAGCTTTTTTCCCATCTCTCAGTACTGAACATCGCACAGGTAGCTAACTGGATGCCTGCTCATATTCAACTTTTTAATTCCGTACCCCAGCACCATATCTATTGCCATTAACGATGACTTGTTTCCATTAGTCAGAATTTTTATATAATTTCACTTTCACAAAATAATTTCTTTATATTTTAATAGTATGTAAAAATTTTGCCTCCCACTTTGGTGATTTTAAAAATAAAGTTAAAGCCCACTCAGGTGACCTGTGGAGTTTAAACTTAAGAATTTTTTTCTTACAGATTTCATTATTGGGTTGTTGTTGGCAGGTGATTAGAGGAGTTTTTATGCTTGGTGAACTTCATTTCAAATGCATTTAATTACAAGAAAATGACTTTCAGTTCATCCCAACACTAAGCATGCTTGGGAAAACAGGGAAACTGAGAGAGAAGGAGGAGGTAAAATGCAAACTGTCACCCAGTAACACCTTGGGAAATCAAGGTGAGCAAATTAGAATCTGCACAGAGTCTGTGAGTACCACGGGTTTGTAACCCTTGATTTGAGAGGCTGCTTCCAAAATAAATTTGTGAAAACAGAATTTCCATAAGGACTTCTGAAATCAAAGAGTTAGGATAGACATTACAAGCATGTCTTATCCAACATCTTCTTTTCTACGATTTAGAGAATCCCCTATTCCTAGAAGTATTATCAGTATATTTTATATTTTGGCAACTTGTCAGATTTTGCAGTGTTGGTTGGTTGGGATGGTAGGTAAAATGAGACCCAAAGTAAATAGAATAATGTATAAGAAGGAGTGCTAAATTACAGATGTGGAGAAAGTAACATGGAGACATAGAGAAGAGAAAAAATAATAATATTTTGCTAGGGAAATCAGAGAAGTTTTCAGGAAGAGGATATTTGAGCAGAGCATGGAAGGGTTGGTGGAAATTTTACAGGTTGAGATGGATGTGAATCAGCTCTCCATGAAGAAAATACAGGTTTAGTACATAATAGCCATCAATTAAACTGGATTAATAGCTTACATTTTTTTCTTGTCATCTCTCTACATCATTTGTTTCGTTACATTTTAGCTTTGCCGATCAGGAAATGGAATCTATGTTCTTGTACCTTATTTTTGGGTTTAGCCATATAACTCACTTTTGCCAATTATTAGCAGATATCACATAAAAAAGGGGCTTGAGAAAGTATGTGTCTTTTTCTGGAACAAGCAGGATAGATATTGTTTGCTAAAATCTGTTTAAATTAATTACATTTTGGACTTCTATTAGTCTGTGATGATTTAAATTTTCAGTAAGCTTGAGAAGTGTGCATAAAAGTCAGTATGTTAATTAATCCATTCAAAGTTTGTAAGCATCTAATTTAGGTCAAGGCACTATTTTAGGTGCTGTGGACACAGCAGTGAGCAAAGTAAAGTCTCTATTTTCATTGATTTTACAATGGTGAGAAACTTGCCTCAGGGTGGTTATTATCTTGTTATAGAGAGAAGGAAAAAATATGTTTGAAACAATCAAAGGCACAAACGAATGTAAAGGATCCAGGAACTCTGTGTTCACTTGCCCTCTGCAGTCTTTATTTTACATCTATAAATTTAATTGTGCAAAATAGAGCAGTGCTGCTCAAATTTGAACATGCACACAAATCAGTAGGTCTTGGATACTGCACCAGGTTCTACATTTCTATGAAGCTCCCAGGTGATGGCTATGCCTGAGATGAGATGATTTATTGGGCCTTTTCAAGTTTTTGTTTTAATGGTAACAAAAATATACCATTGCAAAATTAAATTCATGCATCAGACCCAAATTCTTTACACTTCAGACCCATTATTTTCAAATTCATTTTGAAGATCCTCAGAGATATTAAAATGTGTTTATCATTATTTATGATGGAAAAAAAAAAGTATCACCTGGATGTCCACCTTATAATCAAATATTGTCAGGTATTATCAATGCCCATGTTTCCTACCACCCCACAATTTACCCTTAAAGCCTGGACTTTACCAATATCCCCCATGCTTCAGCTTTTGCTCCTATCAATCCATTCTTAAAGGAAGAGACCTGAAGTACCCTCCTCATAAAATATAGTATAACTTAGACCATGTCATTTGTCTGCTGAGAACTCTCCAAGGTACTCTCATTTCACTTACCATTACCAACATAATACTGTATCATCTGGTCTCCTTTATCTCTTTCATCTCCAACTACTGTCCCCTTGAACACTCTATGGTAGTGTTTCTCTGTTGTAAGTCAAGCAATGACAGATACAGGTTGCATTAGTTCTCTCAAGTGCTCTTTCCTCTTCTCCATACAGTTCTCTCTCTTACCTGCTCTGGATCGTGGCTCAAAAGTCACCTTTCAATGAGGCCTCCCTTGATCACCCTACATAAACTACCCTTCTCAACCACTTCTGATCCCTCATCACTGCTTTATTTTTCTCCAAGGCAGTCATCACCTTATCATATACTATAATTTGAGATTAGTGTTGAATATCGGTAATTTCAATAGAAAGTAAGCACTACAAAAGTTGGGACATTAGTTTGTTTTTCTTTGTTATTTGTTTATGTCTCCCCAGCTTCAAGAATATTGCCAAACATATAGTAGTTTAAAAATGTATATATTTTATATATTTATATACATACATATATGTATCTGTATATATACGTATATTATAGAGACAGATATATGTGACTCTTCTCTAAAAGAAACGACAATAAAATTTATTTGAGTTGAGGCCAAGATATGCCATTGATCTCCATATTTTTGTATATATTTAAAATTTTGGTATTGCCCTATTGCTCCTCAGTATTTTTGCACCTTTGTGCATCAGTAAATAGGCATACTTAAAAGAGGATTTTAGGAATCTTATGGTCGTGTCAATGACCTGCTACCAAAGAAGCATTATGGAATTCAACTGTATTACACTCCTTTTTTCTTAATTGGTTTTCAGATAATTTTGGAGAAAGCTAAACTGTTTAACATTTAAAATTTTTTTCTCAGGTGATTTTCTCTTTTCTCTTGTTTTAAATTTTTTTTTGCCTCTGTAGAGCTTGCAATTAATCACCTCAGCTTTGCTGGCAGGAGACTGACTATTTGGCTCCTTTATAGAATACACCTTATGCTTCTCCTTTATTCTTCCCCACTGCTTTGGGATTTCTCTCTCTTTTTTTTTTTCTACCATGTATATGTCTATATGTTCCTTAAAGGGATAACGGTTGTTTTAAGTCATTGGAGTGAGTCGAAATGGGAGGTATCAGTTTCTGGTCTCTTCTCTGAGTCAGATATTAGGCTGGCTTGTTGAAATGTTCATTTAGGAAAAATGAAATCCCTCTTTCTATTTATCTCCACCATCCTGTATATGTGTGTGTGGTGGTGGTAGGGGGAGGGTGGATTAACTAAAAAAGAATTATTTTCAGCACAAATTTTTTTTCTCAGAACAAATACTATTAGTAAACTCTTTCTCCTTAAGTCAGCAAAGAGTTTCTAATGTAGTTTCCAAAACTAATCAACTTGATGAAATCTGATTATTTTTCAAGATGAGCCAGATTTCTAGTCCTTACCATCTGCTCAGCCAATTGGTAACAAGTAAATTTATAGTTTTGAAGATGAATACTAATACTGATTAATTAACCTCTAAGCAGCTACCTTGAGACCTTATGACTTCTTCCTAACCTTAGATCTAAAGCATAGCTGGTTTGTACACAGTTGTCATCACAGAGTTGAAATTCTTCACTCTTTCCTGCTCTAAAAAGGGCCTAAGAGAGTTAACAGTGAAAAGGCTACTGAAGGACTTACAAAATAATAAACTTTTACATAGTTTTATAATTAGGGTAATAGGAAAATCCTGGATATTCCAGGGAAAAAAAGGCATCTCTTTTCTTTTTTTTCTTCAATAGAATTAAAATTTTGTGACAGAAAGAACTGAAAGGTGTGATGAAAATACATTGACACTGCTTAATGTACTTATGTATGTATGTATGTATGTGTGTATGTATGTGTGTATGTATTTTATGTATTTACTTATTGTCTGGGGATTAGGAAACAAATCATCAGCTATGAACAATGGTGACCAAATATCTGGATACTGGATAAAGGACAGATATATTTAATTTGCTCCTATTTTGTAAAATATGTCAGGTCAGTGTAGTGGCTAAAAGTTTGTCACAGCATGGTGGAATGTCTCTTAGCACATGTTCATTGCTCCTTATATACAGGCATATTTCTCTTTAATTTCCTGCAACATCCATTTATCAATATTACTGTAATTTTTGCTTCTGATTATTTATCTCTTTCATTGGTGAGATATCTATCTATCTATCTATCTATAGATAGATAGATAGATGCATTTATAGATATCTCTATATATCTATGAATAGATAGATATATAGAGATATCTATAGATACCTATAGATAGATAGATAGATAGATAGATAGATAGATAGATAGATAGATAGATATAAGATAGTCCATCTAAATTGTAGCAATCCGGTTTGTACCACCTAATAAATTCAATTAATTCACAAGACATTAGTAAATATTCCTTGAATTGAAACTCAGTATTTATCATATAGAATAGTTTTCATAGTTACTTTCCTAAGAATTCTTAGAACCATAGAATGACCAAGTTACAAGGTATCTTATATAATTAAGTTCAACAAACCTCAAGGAATTTGCTTTTCAGAACATTTAGGTATTTGCTGAAAGTCACTGAACTACTTAGTTATTTAAGATAGCATGAAACAAAATTTAATGCTACTACAATAGAAAATTATTAGTATAAATAAACCATCTTATATTATTATTCTCAAGTAGTGACTTGGTAATTGAGTTATATTCCACAAAAAGAGAATACATGTCATGCATGATCAATTCAAATTTCTGTTGCTCCTAGAGGATCTTGTCACAGGAAAGAAAATGACAAAAAATAAATACTGTACAAAATCTTCATTATATTAATAAAATATGTTAGAAGATTCTGCTGTAAATCTTGGAATTAAAATTAGAATGCCAGTTTATCTAAATTTTTGATAAAGAATATGACATCTGACAATTAAGTTTGTGAACTTGTTGCAACAATGTTGCTAACCTTTTTTTGATATCAGAGAGATTATGCGTTATGAATTTGTACCAACTGGACAAACAGTTAACCAAGTTTACTATTTGAAAATGTTGAAAAGGCTATGTGATAAAGTTAGACGACCTGAACTTTTCGCCAACAATTCATGGCTCTTGCGTTACGACAATGCACCAGCTCACACGGCACTGTCTGTGAGGGAGATTTTAGCCAGTAAACAAATCACTGTATTGGAACACCCTTCCTACTCATCTGATCTGGCCCCCAATGACTTCTTTCTTTACCTGAATATAAAGGAAATATTGAAAGGAAGACATTTTGATGACATTCAGGACATCAAGGGTAATACAACGACAGCTCTGATGGCCATTCCAGAAAGAGTTCAGAATTGCTTTGAAGGGTGGACTAGGCACTGGCGTTGGTGCATAGCTTCCTAAGGGGAGTAGTTCGAAGGCGACCATAGTGATAGTCAGCAGTGAGGTATGTAGCACTTTTTCTAGGGTGAGTTCACGAACTTAATTGTCTGACCTGGTATTTAGTACCTATACTAGTTTTCTAGGGCTGCCATAACAAAATACCCCAAATTGGATGATGTAAACAACAGAAGTTTATTATTTTCACAGTTCTGGAGGCTAGAAGTCCAAAATTAACATATTGGTAGGTTCTCTTTTGATGCCACTCCCCTTGGCTTGCAGATGGCTGCCTTCATGCTTTGTGCTCACATAGTCTTTTCTCTGTGTACAAGTACACAGAAATACACAAAAGTGATGGCTTTTGTTTCTCAAGTATGAAACTAGAACTTACATATGTAGTCACTCAACTGTAAAAAAATGAAACTATTTTCAATTAATAATTTAATAATGTAAAGAATCAGCAGTTTATAATATTTGTACTAAATTTCTATGACATAGTTACTTATTCATAGTCACTTAGAGTCAGTAGAATCATCATGAAATATACTGATATCACCTCTGCACGTTTAAGCACCTAAATTAAATAAGCAATTAGGTAAACAGCTATTATGGTTCAATCTCACATCAGATAACTCAGAGTATACCATAAGCCCCTGGAGAAGAAGCACAGATGTTAAAGAAGCATTTTTTTTTTTTTTGGTCTCAAAGATCCCAGAACAGTTCAATGAGACTATTATTTCTTGTAGCAAAATATTCCTTCATCTTGTCATTGAGAGGGTGATTGGGAAACTTCAGTATTATTTTAAGAATAATTTTTATTAATTTTTAACATTATTTCTACAAAATTACATAAACTTTACTTCAAAACATTTTTTTTGGATCAACTGTAAACGTGCACCAATAGGGAAATGGTTCAATTATAGTGTAGAGTAGTAAGTA
Source organism: Rhinolophus hipposideros (assembly GCF_964194185.1). Taxonomy (NCBI): domain Eukaryota; kingdom Metazoa; phylum Chordata; class Mammalia; order Chiroptera; family Rhinolophidae; genus Rhinolophus; species Rhinolophus hipposideros. The sequence continues at coordinate 41,066,034 of NC_138058.1, forward strand.
TAAAGTAGCTCTTTCAGGATTAGGGTGAAAGGCTCAGTGAGAATGATACAATATTGCAAAATAATTCAATACAGTTACATTATTGAAAATATTTCCACTTGTTATGGTATGTCATTGAGAAGGCTAAGTAAACACTATAGGACAAAAACAGAAAACTTTCTTAAGCAGATCCAACAAACTCTTAGTAGAGTACAAAGGGATCTATCCATAGGATAGTATAGAAAGAGTGAAAGTTTTATTTCTAAATCTGTATCATTTAAAAGGGAGAATCTGTATCATTTAAAAGAATGAATTGGTTGTTTAATTAAAAGTTTAAAATACCCCTTGAATCTTGTAACTATTCCCTTCTCCCCCTGTTACTACTCCTCAGTAATTTAAGATCATCATCTCTTACCTGTTCTATTGCATTGTTTTCCACAAGGCTGCCCTGCCCTCCATGCCCATTCCTTTCTGAGAACCTCTGTAGCCCTTTTCTCTCTTTGTTCCTTCCTCCTGGATTGTTTTACTAGGCCTCCCATCCCCCCAACAAGAAACCATTTGCTTTGGCATCTGTTAAACTGATACTCTCTTGCATGATCCTATTCAAATGTGTTCTTTCATACTTCTCTCACCCACAGGACAAAAACCATCCCTTTATTCTATTTTTGTTGTACTTGGTACATGTCTTCAGTGCAGAATTTATTCAAGTTGATTCATTTATCTTTTTCTATCAAGCTAAAACATGAGCTTTTCAGGGAGCGTGAGTCATGATTTATTCATCTTTTGATGCCTAGCACTTAAATGATTTAGTCATTATAGATATTTACTGGTTGGCTGGAAGGACGGGTGGATGGATGAATGAATGAAAGATTGATAGCCAGCTCTTGCTTAATAAGAGAGTGACTACATTAGGGCTGGGGCATATTGTGAGAAACATGAGAACAAACTCGCCTGATCCTTATCTGTAAATAAATTCCATCGTATAATACAAATTATAAAATTCAAGCAAATAGTTTATGTAGGCTTAGAAGACTGATCTAATATCATTGAATGCAAGACATTATGACACAAACTGGAAACCCAGGGTTTTGGTCGCTTGCTTAGGAGGCCATTCTTACTTATACACTTGTTAGTTTTTTAACGAACAAAGATTGTATATTGTAACTGAAGAGAGTAAAAGTATTTAGTCATTTCAGAAGCTATATGAAGTATCTCAAATTGGGAGAAGATTATATATTTCGCCAAATTATAACATTTTAAATTCTGAAAGGATTTAGTAAATTATGTAGACCACTTCTCACACATTAAAGTATAAAGGCAGGATTGCATAATGGCTACACACACTGACCCTGGTTCAATTCTCAGCTCTGCCACTAAATATCTGAGGGACATTGGGCAAGTTATTTTACTTTGCTGTGTTTCAGTTCTTTTTCTCAATTTATAGAATTATGCTATTAATAGAAACTGACTTATTAGGCCATTGTGAGGATTATGATAAAGTTGTGTCACATGAGTATTTGCAATTTTTCTTACTTATGAGCAAACTGATGCTTTAAAAAGTTAAGTAAATTATTCAAAATAATACCGTAAGTTAGTGTCTTACATAGGAGCATACATAAGTCATTTCCTGAGTTTTTGTCCTTGAGTTTTGTTATTTTAGTATACATACTTGTGACTCTTGTCTCTTAGATATGCATTTGTAAAACGTATTTTTGAACTAAGAAACCATAAATGCTATTACAAAGTAATTTTACTGATAAGATATAATTGGATTTCCAAAATTTGATTTCTTATTAGTGATTTGTTCTCATGCCCATTTCATAGATGTAAGAATCAAAACCTATGAGCAATCAAATAACTAAAGTCAAAAGTAAAGTACCTTAGAATTATTTCTTCAAAAGAGCCTATATTAAGATAATTGCTGTTTTAAGAATCTTATTTATGAGAATGTTTTAATAACAATGCTTCTTCTCTTTGTATCTTGAATATATTAGTGATAACTGAAACACACATGCGTGTGCAAACACACAAAGACACACACACAGAGCACTTCAAGATCTTTGATATTATTGTGTCCAAAGCTTGAAATTTTATGTACCAAACAAATTCCTATGAGATGAAGACCACTGTAAGTAAGTAGCACAAAGAAGCCAGCTTGAAGAGAACTGGGCAATGTTTAACAAGGCTACCTTTCATTCAACCAACTTGCATGAGAATCTCCTAAAATCAACTTAAAACAAATCATATGAAATAAATCAAAACCCCCAAATTATCCACGCCAAGTTTAAAATCCGTAAATATATTGTTTTCTTATTTTTTTCAAAGGACACTAATCTGGATAAGTTGAGTCAGCAAGCAAATTAAAATAATATGTTCGTTAGAATTATGATATTTATGAGTTTACATGAACTTTAATTCTTATAGAGGAATTCTATTTTTTTTAAATTTCTACATGTGAAATAGCATTTGAATATTGTGAGTGACGGTATGGACAAAAGACATAAAATGTAGAGTAGTTCTATGTAAGTGCACATAAGAGATATGATGTATTGCTCACTTTCCCAAGAAGACCTTCTAATCTTCATAGTACAATGTTTTAAACATATAGAAATTTGAATTAAAAGACATGGGCTTAAACACACATCCAGTCATGTAATACATATTTGTCTGAATTTAAACATCTCTCAGCCTTTTTTCCTCATTTGTTTGATGGGAAACATCATATAGACCTCTACACCCGAAGCTTTGCTATGGTAGTCAAGAAAAAAGTGTTTTGAGATACTGGGTTTAGTATTAGCTATTGGTATTATGACCTCGTCACCCAACATTATTCTCAGCATTACTGATTTAAACAAGAAATATAAGGTCTCTTAGAAATATCTAGTGCTTAAGTATAACCCGAGTGTATCACAATTAAATGAGGACACTTTTATAATGGTATAAGAATCTTATTGCCTCTTATTCTCCATCAGATCTGAATGTTCTCTAAGGGTCTCCCATAGGCGGTGTCTTATATGTCCAGGAAAATGTCTGAACATGTCCTTCTATGTTATTTGCTCTTCATGGTGCCCCACCATTGTCTCTATTGCCAAATCCTTTTTTGTAATGTTAATGAGGTTATTCACTCCCACACTTTAAAGCCAACAATGCTTGAGATATCCAAACATTACTGAGCTTGCAATAATTTGAATTCTCCCATAGTTTGTCACCATGGTCTTAAATCACCATGGATATTGTTCAGAATCTCAAAAGATAGCTCATAAAATAGTACCTTCTTCCAGAAGCTGAAGTCTTTTTGGGTTCCAAATCAGTCAAAGAGGGTAGACAGGGACAGGTGCCATGCCAAACTATGGTCCTCTCCCTATTCTTGCATTCCCAGTTACCTTTGACCTAAAATAAATGCATACATAGATACATGTCAGAAGAAAGTCCTGAGATGGAGATTTGTATGCAATGGATTTCCTAAGCAAGTATTCCAAGCAGAAAATTATAATAGTGTAAGGAAGCCAAGAGATGAAAGGGAATAAGCCAGGCAAAGGCATGATTTCAGTTAAAATCTCTTCATATTCCACAGAGGAGCTCTAGGGTATAAACTGAACCACAGTGTTTGTCCCATGTAAAATCAAAAGAGGGTTTTCATGCTCCTGTAATAATCAGTCATTAGCTAAGAGTTGCCTTAGGCAATGTCAACTTCAAGGAATTTCTGAATATGTGGGCCAAATTGCTCCAGTAGTTGCAGGATGTTCCCCAGGTATACGATTTTAAAAGGAAAAACACACAGAAGCTAGGGAATAGGGCAGTTATAGGGTTTATTGCATCCTTTTGTAGGCTAAGAAACTTTATTCTCATGTATACAACTCATTTATACACATGCTTGGGAAATGGAGTGCTTCCTAACCCAAACTGTACTGAAATCACAGCTTTGTTTCTGCTAAACACCCTGGTAAATAAGATACAAGCAACCTAAGTATGTTTTGATTGATGGGAGAAGATTTCTATAGACGTTACACTGCTGGGTTTTTGAATTGTTACTGTTGGCTAATAAAAGCTTCCTGGTATAGACTGGTACCCAAGTTATTTTAGAAAAGACAATGATGCCATGCATCCATCTAATTGTTTTTAAATCTAACTCTCCTTCCATATTTCCTTACTATATAAGATAAATGTTCCTAAAAGTATTACTAAAAATAGATTTCTACTTATCATACTCCAGAGTGATTATTATGTGGATACATTTGATGCTTCACCATTTATTTTCAGTGAAAACAAATGAGGGCATCTCAGAACATTTAATGTTAAACAATCTGGCATTTTCTTCAATTTTTGGACACCACTGAGGCATTAGTAAACTATTGAATGGCTAACAGATAATGTGTTGACCTTGAATGATCATATTTTCTATCTCTTAAGAGTTGTTCCAGATGCTTATATCAAGTGAAACAAATGTTTATAGCTAACTCTTAAACATAGACATTTAATAGAATGAAAAATGTTTTGTGTAAGTTATGTAGTGCTGCTTGATTGGTTAAAGTCATTCCTTTATATATTAAATGATGAGTGTCTCAACTTTGTGATTTAAATGATCACTTTATTCATGTTCTCTAGGTAAGATGCCACTAAAAATAAGCTTTATTTTTTTGTTTATTTAAACCCTAAATAGGGGATAAAAACTCTATTTAGTGCAGAACGTAGAGAATCCTCCTGTACTCAGTGATTCCATGCCTAATCCTAGATATGCAACACGCAACTCAATAAGTAACATCTGACCATGTTAGATGGTATTCTAGGAACTAGGAGATTCTGAATGTATGATCAGAGTATAGAAATACTGGAGTGAAGGAGAACAGAGCTGGAAAGTATATAACTGTTTTAATCAGAATGGCACTAGTTGCAATTCATTGCACTGTGTAAGAGAATGTGACTGACTGTTCTGAAGTCATGAGACACCAAGAAAAGGGAAATATATGGGGAGTAAAAACAAGTTGGTATTTAATAGATTGCCCTTAAAAATCTCTAGAATATCTATTTTCAAATAATCAGTTAGACGCTGTTGGGAGAATGGACCCAAAGCATAGAAGAAAATTACCCGTGAAGATATTTAAAAGTGATCCTCAAATATGATACATAGCATATAAGACAAAAACGAAGAGTAACAGAGAAGAAAGATCTTCAGACAAATCTTTGGAAAACCGAGATGGCATCATAAAAATGGTGGCATGTGGTGAGCCTCTTGAAATCTCCCCTGGAATTTACAACAAATTGAATTACTATAACTCCTCAAAGGATACCCTGTGCAGCAGACAGCCAAGACTAAGAGGCACACTACTGAAATCATCTAAAGGTGGGCAAATTGTGCAAGCAGGTGAGGAGGGAAAGGAAAAGTGTGGAGACGGGGACATGCGGGCACAGGATGCAGACCTAGCTCAGTGCTCCGAGCTCGCTGCATCCCGGAACTACCACAGCTGTGGGAGAGGGAAGGACTCGGACTGCTAGGGCTCCACTTATGCCCACAGGGCTGACGGGACAGCATATAACACGGCTGAACCCCACTGTCACGACAGAGACCTCAGAGCCAAGACTGAGGGAAGAAGGATGAAAATGAGGTTTAAGCCCTCACTGCTGAGCAGAGAACGAAAGCCTTAGGCACTGAGCCTAGCCCTCCCTCCATAACTTGCCAGAACTTGCCCTGCCCCTACCTGCCCAGTGCCAGAAGTGGAACAGTAGCAGTGTCATATCAAAAGAACAGAACATTTGCAGTTCTGAGAACTGTGATCTGCAGACACTAACTCACAGCCAAACTAGTTCCGGTAAAGGGGAGGGACTCCTGGAAACAGGACTGGCTGAGGTTATGGTCACCACCATGCTCTGGGCCACCTCTCAGAACCCAACCTGCCCATGTCCCTACCTATCTGGGCAGATCCTTTCAGGAGAAAACAGAGCTGCTGAAACACACGGGCTCTGAATCTGGTGCAGGAAGAGCTTTGGAACTTCAGAAGCTCTCCACATCCCCCCATGGAGGCAGCAGCCTATGACCCAAGTGAATTGTTCACAGAGGAAAAGCCCACTTTCCAGGGAATCCCCCCATTGTGTGGGAAGCTGAAATAGTGCAGAGATAATATAATACTACAGTGTGAGAGAGAATAAAAGGCTTCAGTCAGAGAGAAAATAAAACATTCTACCAACACTTACTGTTGCAGAACCCACTCCTGTAGATGTCTAGGAAGATAAATAATAAATCACTAATTGCCATGAATAACCAAGGTAACAAGACAGCTTAGAAAGAAAGTGAAAAGTCTCCAGAAAATGAACTTAAAGACATGGAAATATGCCACATAAATGACAGAGAATTCAAGATTGCTGTTCTTAAAAAACTCAACGAGATGCAAGAAAACACATGTAGGCAGTTTAATAAACTCAGAAATACACCAAAGAACAAAATGAACATTTTCCCATGAGATTGAAATTTAAAAAAAGAACCAAATAGAATTTCAGGAGATTTCAATAAAGAACTCAATAAAATAAATGAAGAATGAAATAGCCAGCTTTGGTAGTAGAGCTGACCAGAAGGAGGAAAGAATCAGTGACATCAAAGACAGAAATCTGGAAATGACACGGATCGAAGAAGACAGAGTGTCATGTGGGGCTGCCTGCGGGGTCTCTGGTCCCGCTCCCCACATAAGAACGCAGGACATGGTGAGGCCAAAAAGGAACACCCACGGAGCCATAAGTAGGGGAGTCATATCACTATATTCTCACCGGCGGCATCCGCCTCTCGGAAATCCACTCTTGCTAGCCCCCATTCCTTTCTGCTAGCGTAGCCACAGCAGTTATATTAGTAGCCAATGGCTTACGGGTTACAGCTGACTGCCAACTAGCCACAGCTGCTGGCCATCTGATCACAGTTGATGGCCATTTATTACCCAAGACAGCACCTTTCTATGTGAGGCCGAGAGCCTGGAAACTGCTTTTTGGGGCTTTATCCCCACACAGAGATTTAAGACTTAAAAGAAATGACGGAACTCTATAAGAACTTTCTGACTCCATCAGAAAGAGCAATATAAGAATACCGGGCATACTAGAAGGCGAAGAAAAAGAGAAGGGAACAGAGAGTATATTCAAACAAATAGTCTATGAGAACTTTCCAAACTTGTGGAAAGAACTGGATCCTTGAATCCAAGAAGCAAATAGAACACCTAGTTACCTTGTGGGGACAGAATCCCAGAGAGCAGTTTCCAGGCTCTCCGCCTCGCATGGGGAGGTGCTGGCTCGGGTAGTGAATGACCATCAACTGTGACTGGTTGGCCATCAGCTGTAACCGGTTAACCAACTGGCTACTGATGTAACTGCAGGGCTGCATTGATTGGTTGGTTGGTTAGCAGGCAAAGAAGTGAATGGCAGACTGCGGATCGTTTGGCTACTACTGCATGTATCTCGCCAGGCCGCCAGAGAGAATATAGTGGTATGACTCCTCTCTCTATGGCTCCGTGGGTGTTCCTTTTTGGCCTAGCCATATCCTGCGTTCTTATGTGGGGAGCGGGACTAGAGGCCTTGCAGGCTGCCCCGCACAACAAATGGCGCAGCGAGCAGTGTCTTTCGCTCGACATACTTCAACCCCACCAGGTCTTCTCCAAGGCACATTGTATTGAAGCTGTCTAAAATTAACGAGAAAGAAAAAATCCTCAAGGCAGAGAGGGAAAAGAAGACGGTAACATATAAAGGAAAGCCCATTAGATTATCATCAGATTTTTCAGCAGAAATGCTACAAGCCAGGAGGGAGTGGAATCAAATATTCAAACTATTAAAAGAGAGAAATTATGAGCCAAGAGTAATATATCCAGCAAGGATATCCTTTAGATATGAAGGAGGAATAAAGACCTTTTCAGACATACAGAAACTGAGGGAATTTTGTAACACACGACCTGCACTACAAGAAATACTGAAGAAGGCTATCCAAACAGCATAAATAGGACAACCAAAACATGAAAGGGGGAAAATAAAGGCCTGAACTGGAATATAGGGATAGAGAAAGTAAGCATGCTGAAAAAAAAAAAAAAAAAGAAAAATAAATACTCCAAATATGAAATTTCTTTTACATAAACTTAATGGTAACCACTGGAATAATAAATTCAGAAATGAAATGTATAATGTAATGAAAGAAGAAACAGATGGGAAAATCACAGAATACCACCACACAGAAATAATAGACAACGACAAAAATGCAAAGAAACAATGGAGACACAGTCTTACCAGAAAACTAAAGATAGAATGACAGGAAATCCTCATGTATCAATAATCACCCTAAATGTAAATGGACTGAACTCACCAATAAAAAGGCACAGAGTAGCAGATTGGATCAAAAAACTAAACCCAACCATATGCTGCCTCCAAGAGACATCTCAGCTACAAGGACAAGCATAGACTCAGAGTGAAAGGGTGGAAATTGACACTCCAAGCAAATGGTATCCAGACAAAATCAGGTGTAGCCATAATGATATCAGATGAAACAGACTTCAGGGTGAAACAGGTAACAAAAGGCAAAGATGGACATTTCATCACGATAAAGGGGGATATACAACAAGACATAATAGCCATCAATATTTATGCCCTCAATCAAGGAGCACCAAAATATACCAAGCAGTTACTAACAGAACTAAAGGGAGAAATTGACCAAAACACAGTTATACTAGGGGACCTAAATACATCGACAGCTAACGATAGTACATCTAAACAGAAAATAAATGAAGAAAGAGCAGCCCTAAATGACATATTAGATGAAATGGACATAACTGACATTTATAGAGTACTTCATCCTAGATCATCAGAGTATACATTTTTTCTAGTGTACTTGGAACATTTCAAGTATAGCCCATATATTGGGACATAAAACCAACCTCAGCAAATTTAAGAAGATTGAAATCATACCCAGCATATTGTCTGATCACAAATTTTAGAAATTGAATATCAATTGCAAAAAGGAAGCAGGAAAAAACACAACTATGTAAAGATACAACAACATACTTTTAAAGAATGACTGGGCAAAGAAGAAATAAGAGGAGAGATAAAAGACACATAAAAACAAATGAGAATGAAAATATATCCTACCAAAATTTTAGGGATGCATCAGAAGAAATTTTAAGAGGGAAATTTATGTCATTACAGGCCTATCTAAAGAAACAAGAAAAATCCCAGATAAAAGAATGTCACGTTACACCTTAAAGAACTAGAAAAAAAAGAACAAATGAAACCCACAGTCAACAGAAGAAAGGAAATAATAAAAATCAGAGCAGAACTAAATGAAATAGAAAACAAAAAGACAATAGAAAGAATCAATGTGACAAAGAGCTTGTTCTTTGAAAAGATTAATAAAACTGACAAACCCTTGGCTAAACTCACTAAGACATAAAGAGAAAAGACACTAATAAACAAAATCAGAAATGAAACAGGGGAAGTTATCACGGACACCACAGAAATACAAAGGATCACCCAAGAATCCTATGAAGGACTATATGCCACTAAATTCAATAACCTAGAAGAAATGGACAAGTTCTTAGAAACATATAGTGTTCCCAGGCTAAATCACGAAGAATTGGAAAATCTAAATAGACTGATACCCAGTAAGGAAATTGAATCAGTCATCCAAAACCTTCCCAAAAGCAAAAGTCCAGGACTACATGGTTTCACTAGTGAATTCTACCAAACCTTCAAAGAGGATCCAATACCTGTCCTACTCAAACTCTTCCACAAAGCTGAAGAAGAGACAATACTCCCTCATTCATTTTATGAGGCCAACATTACTCTGTTACCAAAACTTGGTAAGGATAACACAAAAAACTACAGACCAATATATCTGATGAATACCGATGCAAAAACCTTAAACAAAATTCTAGCAAATCAAATACAACAATGCATTAAAAAGGTTATGCTCCATGACCAAGTGGGGTTCATCCCAGGGGCAAAAGGATGGTTCAATATATGCAAATGCATCAATGTGATACATCACATAAACAAAATAAAGGCCAAAAATCATATGATTATATCAATTGATGCAGAAAAAGCATTTGACAAGCTACAACATCTATTTATGATTAAAACACTTAATAAAATAGGTAGAGGGAAAATACTTTAACATAATAAAGGCCATATAACAAATCCTCAGCTAATATAATTAATGGTGAAAAACTGAAGCCTTTTGCTCTACATTCAGGAACACAGCATTGCTGTCCCCTATCACCTCTGCTTTTCAACATAGTGTTGGAAGTCCTTGCCAGAGCAATCAGGCAAGAGAAATAGTAAAAGGCTTCCAAATTGGGAATGAAGAAGTTAAATTGTCACTCTTTGCAAATGACATGATGCTATACATAGAAAACCCTAATGACTCCACCAAAAAGCTACTAGAAACAATAAATGGATACAGTAAAGTTGCTGGCTACACACACAAAAAATCCTTTTGCAATTGCAACAAAAAAAAATAAAATACCTAGGAATATACTTAACCAAGGATGTGAAAGACCTATATGATGAAAATTGTAATACATTTATAAAAGAAATTGATGAAGACACAAAGAAATGGAAAGACATTCTGTACTCATGGATTGGAAGAATCAATATACTTAAAATGGTCGTACTACCCAAAGCAATATACAAATTTAATGCAATCCCCTTCAAAATCCCAAAGGCATTTTTTAAAGAAATAGAACAAAAAAATCATCAGATTTGTATGGCGCCACAAAAGACCCTGAATAGCCAAAGCAATCCTTACAAAAAAGAACAATGGTGGATGTATCACACTCCCAGACTTTAGTTTGTACTACAGGGCAACAGTAATCAAAATAGCAGAAAAACAGACACATAGACTAATGGAATAGAATTGAGAACCTAGAAATAAAACCATATAAAGATGGACAGATAATTTTTTACAAAGAAGCAAGAAACACACAATGGAGAAAAGACACCCTCTTCAATAAATGGTGCTTGGAGAATTCGAAAGTGGTGTGCAAAAGAATGAAATTGTACTGCTATCCGTCACCATGTACCAAAATTAATTCAAAATGGATCAAATACCTAAGCATAAGAACTGAAACAATAAACTGTGTAGAAGGAAACATGGGTACTAAACTTATCGACCTTGGGTTCAAAGAGCATTTTATGAATTTGACTCCAAAGACAAGGGAAGTAAAAGCTAAAATAAATGAATGGGACTATATCAAACTTAAAAGTTTCTGCAAAGCAAAAGAAACCATCGACTAAATAAAGAGGCAACCAACTGAATGGGAGAAGATTTTTGCAAACAGCACTTCCGATAAGGGGCTAATATCCAAAATATAAAGGGAACTCATACAACTCAACAATGAAAAAAACAAACAACCCAATTAAAAAATGGGCAGAGGACCTGAAGAGACATTTCTCCAGAGGACATACAAATGGCAAATAGACATATGAAAAAATACTCAACATCACTAATCATCAGAGAAATGCAAATAAAAACCACAATGAGATATCACCTCACCCCAGTCAGAATGGCTTTCATCAACAAGTCAAACAGCAACAAGTGTTGGAGAGGCTGTGGAGAAAAAGGATCCCTCATACACTGTTAGTGGGAATGCAGACTGGTGCAGCCGCTATGGAAGGCAGTGTGGAGGTTCCTCAAAAAATTCTGAATAGAATTACCATATGACCCAGCAATCCCTCTTCTGGGTATGTCTACCCAAAAAATTTGAAAACATTTATCCATAAAGACAAGTGTGTTCCAATGTTCATTGCAGCTTTATTTACAGTGACCAAGACATGGAAACAACCAAAATGTCCTTCGATAGATGAATAGATAAAGAAGTTGTAGTATATATACACAATGGAATACTATTCAGCGTTAAGAAAAGAAGAAATAGTGCCATTTGTGACAACATGGATGGACTTTGAGATTATAAGGCTAAGCGAAATAAGTCAGACAGAAAAAGTAGAGAATCATATGATTTCATTGATATGTGGTATATAAAACCGAAAACAACAAAAGAACAAGACCAACAAATAAGAAACAAAAACTCATAGACCCAGACAATAGTTTAGTGGTTACCAGACGGTAAATGGGTAAAGGGGCTCTAGAAAAGGGTAAACGAGGTCTAATATACAGTGATGGAAAGAGAACTGACTCTGGGTGGTAAACACACAATGTGAGATATAGATGATGTAATACAGAACTGTACACCTGAAATCTATGTAACTTTACTAACAATTGTCACCCCATTAAACTTTAATTTAAAAGGGGGAGAGTAAAGGCAAGAGAACACCCAGATGTCCTCTGACAAAAAAAAAATAAACATTTTTAGAAAACCAAATATTACGTTATAGATAGAAAAGGAGGAGCCATGCGCATACAAAGAGGAACTGGAGTCTGTAACTGGAAAGGTAAGTAATGTGATAGTGAAAGACCATAGCGAAGTGTTACATGGATGATACAGTCAATAATCTGGTGAATCCTAATTTTCTTACTGCTTATGGACAAATGCTGAACAGCATTAGTTGCTATAGTTTTTTTTATTTCCTTCAATGGGATCTAAGTTGCAGCTGATTTATTTTGCCTCTATAAATAATGTTCTCTTTATTATTCTCCTTATCCATTTCCCCTCTCTTCTGGTAACAAGATATGGTCAGTGTTTATAATGAGAAGATACTGAAATCGGGAGAAATTTATAAGTGGGGGAAAGATACCATATCACATGTTTCTTAACTATTTGAGAATAATGAGATTTCCCATTTGAACACAATATAATAAAAACGTTGTGATAAGCATATCACATGGACTATCACTATGTATCAGGAACTACTTTTGTCAATGGCATACAAAAGTGAAGAAGATACCTTTAATATATCTTGAATGTGAAGATATTATGAAGAACTGGATGAGATAATGGAGGAAAACAGAATCATTGCCATATATCTAGGTTTCGTAATTATTTTTCCCTCAGAATTCCCAAAGGACATAGCTACAAAAGAAGGAGTTTGATCCTGGAACTCAAGGATAGATCAAAACTAAGAAAAATATTTTCACCAAGTAAGCATGCCTTAGTGCTAAAAAGGATGGTTGATGGTTTGAAATGGAGAAAAATATGCCTCCAAAGGAGAGAACTGAAGTATCAAAAGTTACCTTGATTATCCCATCTAGTAGTATATGAGAGTGGCTTGCAGCTGCCAGGTAGAATGGAAAACTACTAAGAAAGCTCCTACAGTGGAGCTTTACAAATATAACAATAAAGGTGACCATGAGGCATTATCATCATGGAGCATGATTCAGAGCAGTGATTCTGGTTCCACATTTTGGTGGTTTTTGAGAACAGTCATTTCTTTTCAAATATAGTTGTGGGGATTATAGGAGTATGTTATGTTGGTTGGCAATTTTTCCCCCTGAAGCTTAGCTTTTTTTTCTGTATATTTTATGCTCATAAGTGTGCTCCTATGGGTTTTTACACTCCCAAATTTTGGTAATATGACATCCTGAGAATTAGAAATCAACACTTTATTTCAGAAATAAAAAAAAAAAAAAAACAACTAGTACTATTTCAGGCAAAATATATTTTATGTGTATATGACAAGATTACAATAATACAAAATGAAATAGAAATTTTATGAACTTTCTACATTGTTTACTTCTTTCTTATTAGAGGCCAAGTTTATAAGGTTAGGAAAGGCAGATTTATAGCATCTGCACACACTGTGAATTGTTTCTTTCAAGGTGTAATATTATCTCTAGATAATCTGCCCTTGTGGTTCATTATCAAATTTTTATATCTCATAAACTATATGTAATACTAAATGTATATCACTTCACTGTCTTTACTTTAAACTTATCTGATTAAAATGCAACAAAATTTATGTATCAAAACTTTAAAGATGCATGACAAACTTTACCAGAGGCAAATAGGGAAAGGGGGTCACTGTGTGTGTATATGTGTATAATGGTTTCTTCAGACTAAAAATAAAAAGTTTTTATTGAAACATCATTTCTTTGCCTAAATATCTGAGCTTACTACAGCTAACTAGTCTAGTATTATCTAAGAGTAACACTTGTATGATGAAATACTTTCAGACAGCAGCTTGGAGACCCAGGATACAATTTTTTGTTGTGTGTGTTTTTTCTGATCTGGTAACCAACTCAACTGCCCTTGTAAATCCAGTTCTGTTCCCTAAGATATTTATTTGAGTTTATGAGCATGAAAGTGAGATATTTAAGAGAGGATAGATTTTAAATAATCAGCAAAGACATGGAGAAATGAGAGTAATTCTTGTTAGTGTATGTCTTTTGTATGTCTCCCAGACTTAATCTACTACTCTATTCCTATAAAACCAACACTGGTTTTCTTACTGGTCTTTGATCACAGCAAGGTGGCCTCCATCTCACAACATATGCAAATATTTCCCAAGTTCTTGGAATTCTTTTCTTCCAGATATGAAGATGGCAACTCACTCATTTCACATATGTCTGCATATATATCACCTTAGTCTGATATAAGTAGAAAACCCCTCCCCATTTTAGTTTCCTTTCTATCTTAAAGTGCCATTTCTTTCCTTTTTTTTTTTTTCTCCTAATATGAAATGGTTATATTTTCCTTTGACCACTGCATAAAAGATGCTCTGTGGAACATTTATTTCTGGTTCCTTAATAATATCTCAGGTATAGTCCATAGTTAAGTCCAGTTGAAAATTTCAATATCAGCTTGTTAAAACGTGAGAAGATGGCAGAGTAGTAGGTCAGTTCTGTGCTTGCCTCCTCCTTTGACCGCATTAAAATTACAATGATATTGTGGAACAATCAACCTGGAGAACCATCTGAAGATTAACTGAACTAAGGATATAAAGAAACCACCTAAATATTGGTAGGAGGGGTGGAGACATAAAACAGACTTGCCCCACACCACATGTGGTATTCGAGAATTAGGAGGGATATCTCAGCTGCAGAGGAGCTAAAGAGCAAGGGGACCCAGAACCACACTGGGATCCCCAGCCTGGGGCACCAGTGCCAGGAAGAGGAGCCACCACAACATCTGGCTGTGAAAATCAGTGGGGATTCTGTCCATCTGGATGAGATGGAAGGCAGCTGGAAACCCAGGCATCCTCTTAAAGGGCCCATGCACAGACTCTCTCATTCTCAGGCACTCTCCCTGGACTCCTGCAGACAGATTGCACCTTGGGAGGTTCCACAGACGTACAAAAAGAGACTGAGTTGTGTAACTTCAGGGCGAGGGCTGGAAGAAAACCTGCCATTGTCCCTGTGTGGAGCCCTGTTCCTGTATAGCTGGATGCCATCTTTCCTTTGTTGAACCCTTTCTGCACATGGCCAAATCTGAATTTTCATTGGCCTGTGAGCTCTGCACACTCTATCCTTGGAGTCCGTCCCATTATCCTTGCACAATGCCAGAGGCTTTTTTTCTGCTGGCATACAGCCACTATTGGCCCATGCTACAAACTTTCTTGGACTACTTTTGGAGGCCTCAGGCCCCAGGTTGGTGGCAGCTGGCCTCAGTGTGCTCTGAGCCTTTACAGAGTGGCCCCAGGTTCAGAACTGGTGTCAATTTTCAATCTGCATTAACCCCCTGAACACCATTCATCCCACACTGGTGATTCCCCGAGACTCTGTCCTACCCAACTCCCATACCACCCAAGGCTCTTTCAGTGACTAAGTCATATAGATAGCCAGCAGGTGGTCACAGGCTTCAGGGTGCCGTGGACCTTTCGCTGAGCCGCCCCTGGTCCAGTACTGATGACAGTCAGCCTCAGTTTGCAGTGTGGACCCTCCCATACACTGCCAGGTCCAACAGAGGCAGTGACCAAACTCAGATCATTGTGTAGCTCCTTCCAGGTAGCCCCAGACCAGTCACAGGCAGTTTCTGACCTTGGCCTGCACAGGAGCTGCTCCCAAGAGGCCCCAGAACCAGCACACTCAGTGGCCAGATTCAAACCACTACAAAACAACACCCAATTAGCCCCATAAGTAGTACACCTAAAGAGTGGTCACAGCAGGAACCAAAGCCCGCTGGGGCAAATCCTGCCCCATGGTATCAGTCACCACACAGCAGCTCATATACTGTGGTCATGGCCAATCCTCACATACAGTAAACCTGAGGGTCAATCCCACCCACTGATATGCCAACCACAATCAAGGTTCAGTTACACAGGAGGGCAGACACAAACAATATGAGGGACATTCCTGGAGCACCTGGCTCTGGTGCCCAGGGAGACTGGGCCCCACAGGGCACCTACTACACATAAGGTCACCCTGTCAAGACTGGGAGACATAGCCGATCTACATAATACATAGAAACAAACACAGAGAGGCAGCCAAAATGAGGAAGCAAAAAGAAATGTCCCAAATGAAAGAACAGGAGAACACTCTAGAAAAGGAACTGATAAAATAAAGGCAAGCAATCTACCAAATACAGAGCTCAAGACACTGGTTATAAGGATGCTTAAGGAACTTAGTGAGAATTTCAACAAAGAGATAGTAAGCATAAAAAAGGACATGGAAACTGTAAAAAGGAACCAATCAGATATGAAAACTATAATAACTGACATGAAGAATACACTAGAGGGAATCAACAGATTAGATAAAGCAGAGGATCAAATCAGTGATTGAGAAGACAAGGTAGGAGAAAACTTCCAATTGGAACAACAAAAAGAAAAAATAATAATAATAATAAAGGGAGTTTAAGAAAGCTATGGGACAACATCAAGTATAACAACATTCGCAATATTTGTATCAGAAAAAAAGGACTTTAAAACAAAGGCTATAATAAGAGACAACAAGGGACATTTCATAATGATAAAGGGATTCAACAAGGGGATATAGCCTTTGTAAACCTTTATGCACCCAAAGTAGGAGCACCTAAATACATAAAGTAAATATTAACTGACATAAAGGGGGAGACCGATACTAATACAGTCAAAGCAGGGGACTTTAACACCCCATGACATCAATGGATAGATCTTCCAGACAGAAAATCAACAAGAAAACAGTAGCCTTAAATAACACACTAAACCAGGTGGATTTAACTGATATTTTTAGAGCATTTCACCTCAAATAGCAGAACATACATTCTTTTCAAGTGCACATGAAAACATTTTCCAAGATGGAGTACATGGCAGAGCACAAAACTAGTCTAAATAAATTTGAGATAATAATCAGACTAAGCATCCTCTCTGAGCACAATGGTATGAAACTAAAAATGAATTTTAAGGCAAAGAACTGAAAAACACACAAACACATGAAGGGTAAATAACATGCCACTAAACAATGAAAGGGTAACAATTAGATCAAGGAAGCAATCAAAACATATCTTGAGATAAATGAAAACAAAAACACAACAACCCCAAATCTTTAGGTATGTTGAAAGTAGTGCTACGAGGGAAATTGATAGCAATATAGGCCTACCTCAAGAAACAAAAAATGTCTCAAATAAACAATCTAACCTTACACCCAGGGGAACTAAAAAAGAACAGGAAAAAATGATAAACATTTAACCAGACTCATCAGGAAAAAAAAAAGAGAGTGCACCCAAATAAATATAATTTTTGTCAAATTCATTTGCAGATTTTTTTGGATATGTCCATAGGCTTTTTCTTCATTGTTAATTGGTATATATAATTATATTGTTTATTGGTATGTAATTATATAATTATATTCATACATTTCCTAGTATTGAACCATTCTTTTGCTTCTGGTATGGATTCCAACAGCTGCTAGATCTACATATGATTGCTAATATCTCATTTAGGATTTGCCTCAGTGTTTGCAAGTTTTTGTATTTTTTGTTTGTTTGTTTTGTTTTGTTTTGGAGAGGAGGAACTTGTGAGTTTTTAAATCAATGTCTGCTGGCTTTAAGTATTTGTAAGGTTTCCTTCTCTGTGCTCTGAGACAGTTACAGTGGAAATGGTTCCTTCAAAGAATTTCACTTGTGAAATCCTCTGGGTCTGGTGCTCTTTTGTATGATAAATTTTGATACTTTCTTTTTCTTCTATATTAATTTGTGTATGCCGTTTATCTCTTCAGGGATCACTTTTACCACATGTGTTTTTGATAATAGCCATTCTAACAGGTGTGGAACAATATCTCATTGTGGTTTTCATTGGCATTTCCCTAATGATTAATGATATAGAGCATATTTTCAGTACTGTTGGGGTATCTGTATGTCTTTTAGGAAATATATCTATTTAGATCTTCTATTCATTTTAATTGGATTGGTTGTTTATTCTTGCTGAGTTGCATGAGTTCTCTATATATTTTTCATACTGGCCCCTTATCAGATACAGTATTTGCAAATATTTTCTCCCATTTAGTAAGTTGCCTTTTTCATTTCTTCAATAATGTCCACTGTGAAGAATCTTTTTAATTTGATGTAGTCACACTTATTTATTTTTGCTTTTGTTTCTTTTACATTTGGTGTAAGATTAAAAAAAAATCACCATTAAGGCCTATATCAATGAGCTTACCATCTATATTTTCTTCTATGAGTTTTATGATTTCAGGTCTGACTTTTAAATCTTTAATCCATTTTGAGTTAGTTTTTATGTATGGTGTAAGATAGTGTTCAGTTTCATTCTTTTGCATGTGGTAAGTATAGATACGAGGTGTGATCAAAAACTATGGTGAATGCTTAAATAAAAAAAAATATTACAGTAAAATTAATTGCACACATTGCAATTAATCCCCTTCAGAATACTCCCCCTTGCTTGAACACACTTCTTGCCCATTGTTCTTGCCACTTTCTGAAGCAGTTCTGGAAGTCCTCTTTCGTGAGAGTCTTTAGTTGCACTGTCATGGCTGCCTAGATGTCCTGAATTAATTTGACTTTGGGGAAGAGCCAGAAGTCACATGGTGCCAGATCTGGTGAATAAGGTGGATGAGGACATACCACAATTTTTTTATTTGACAGAAATTGCTGTATCAGAAGTAATGTGTGACACAGAGCGTTGTCATGATAGAGAATGAAACCATTGGCCCATTTCATGTTCATGCATTGTTTATGATCCATGATTTACTACACACTTTAAAACACACCTTCTCTCAATCATAGATCACACCTGACTAACTGTATTCAGCAAGTTGAAACTTATCACACACTGTTACTAAGGTTCAAAGCACAACTTTCTGTATTGAAGATCCTGCCTTTCCATTGGATGGCATTCGGCAGCAGCATTCACCATATTTTGTGATCACACCTCATACTTTCATTTATGAGTCATTTTTCATTGGAATCATTTTGCTGTGGAATCTATGGCGATAATTAAGACATTGTCATTACTCCTCAAGACTTCCTGATATAGGGAAGGAGCTGCATATTAAAATGACTTGGACATAAGGAATGAAAAAGTACAATAATACAGAAAGAATGCAGGTTGTATGTAATAAGAAAGATAAAGAAACTGAGTACAACTGAGAGGATTGGGAATTTTTTTCACAAATTGTAGGGTTTAAGTTAAATCTTAACTGTAACAAAGGTTTGAAAAGTCAGAAAAAGAAATATAAAGTCTTCCAGGTAATAACACTAAATTAAATAAATCCATGCAATTCAGATATCCAAAAATTTTACAGAAGTTGGTTAAAACAAACAAACAAACAAAATTGAAACCAATTTTTTTGAAGTTGTCTGCATGGGATCTGAGAAATAAAGCTGAAAAAACATGAAATACCATTTGGTGGAGAGAAAAGAAAAAACTGTGAACAAGGGTAAGAAAAGGATAAAGAAATTATTACAGAAAGCTGTTCAGAAAGGAACGTATAAGAGAGATTGGAGATGAGACACGGGAGCAAAGAGACAAATTATTAAAGTTACTGTAGTCATCAAGGCCAGAGTGCTTATGACCTGGACGTAAAAAGTGGAAGCCGAAAAAGCATTGAACAAAATATGTTTTGCAGGGAGCACCAGTAGTATTCTGCAGCTGATTAAATTTCTGTTGCTAGATAAGGAGAGGCTAATGTTTATTGTGAGATTTTGAAATTATCAAGAAGGTTGCAAATAAATAAAAATTTGCACACATATTATTATAGTCCTTTCTTTTCTTTGTCTAGTTTTGATATGGATTAAATAGATACCTTTTGATTTTTTGCTATGCTCTGGAATAATTTAAATATTGTAGAAATTATTTTTCTTTAATAACCTGGTAGAATTCACTCACAAAACCATTTGAGACTGGTGTACATTTAAGAAAGTGAAAATTAATTTTCCACTAGTCTGCAGGATTTATGTTTCTATTTACCAGGAAAAAGAATAAATCTCATAAAAAACTTCAAGTTTACTTGATGAAAATGGTGTATAGTATTCTATTTTATTGCATAACATTTATAGCTACGTAGCTATCCTTTTGCTTTTCTTCCTTAAGATTATTGTGTGAGAAATAGCTTTATATTTCTCTAGGCTTTTAAAGAATGAGCTTTTATGCATCCTTTAAAAAAATAACTTAATGAAAAACTACCCTCTAATAGTTGTTGTTGATTTCTTATTTTACTGTCATCAGAGAATAGGGCTTCTAAAATTCTTATTTTTTTTAATTTATTTTTTTCTTTCTATGCATTTTTGTAAATATTTCATAAAATTCAAATAAAAGATGTATTTTTATGATTATAGATTCTTATTTAATTTATTATGGCATTCCATATGTTCAACATCTTTATTTTAAATCTCCTTAACTGTTTATGGTTTGAAATAGGTACAATAAAATTTTCTATCATTATTCATATTTTTGTGCATTTGGGGGAGTGTGTGTGTGTGTGTGTGCGTGTGTGTATGTGTGTGTATAGTTTTATTTTTATATTATGGTTAGTTCTAAATCTATCTGTTTATCTTTCTAGAGTGTTAATACTAGATTTTTAATTTATAATTAATATCTTCGGACATCAATTATATGTAATGAGGAGACCAACATCCTTACATTTCCAGTATGTTTCTTCCCTTTCCCCCTCAGTTTCTGTTAATAGTCAAATATTTACATTATCTATATTTTTTAACATTTATTCTTTCCTTTATTCCTTATGTCCACAGTTATTAGCCTTATTTATATAATTGAAAGGATTCTATGCCTGCTATATTGTCTCTAGCCGTATTTTGCATATAGAATTTTGATATACAATAATTTAAAAAGTAATTCAAAAGTATATTTTCAATGAAGTTCATGCATTTTAAACTTTATTTTTCAAATTTTAACAACTTGATTTGTTCTACAGTTATTGATTAAATTTATTAGATTATTTTTTACCTTAGGATTTCATAACCCTTACCCACCATTTGTAAACCATTAAATGCTATGATAAATGTAAGAACTGCCTGAATTTTAGCCTTTATTTGTAATTACTTTTTGTTGTTGCACCCTTTTTCAAACAAATAAACACTTACAAATAACCTTAATATGTTCCCAAAATAAATTTTATTTCACCACATTTTCACTAAGAAACCAATGTGACCAGTACTTTTGCAACTATTTTCCTGAAAATAAATTATTTAATGAAGATATAACTTTATAGGGCATAAACTAGTAGTCTCGGTGAAAGCTTGCAAAAAAATATGTAAGACAAAATAACAAGAATAAAGTATTATAGCTCTCAAAACCATTTGAGACTGGTGTACATTTAAGAAATTATACTAATTTTATACATTATATTAATTTTGCAGATCTTAGAATTTTGTTTTTCTTTAATTCAGTTGTTGAATGTACTTCTCATGCTATACTAGAAGCAGAATTAATATGTGCCAGATACCAAATTCAGGCTGTCTGAAACATTCAAGTGAATTACATCAGTTTTAAGATTGAGATTGGCATTGATCTATCAGGTTTTTTTTTTTAGATCATATAGTCATACCATAGAAAAGGATTATTAAATATCTGATATTAAGGCGACTAGATTATCCTCTGTAACATGTTAGTTTTAAGCTACTAGTTTTCTACTCCCTACATGGATTTTTGTCTTGTTCTTTATGATCGATCTATTACTTATCTCTAAGATCTCAATTCAAGTCCAAATCTCTGTGGGGACTCTCACTGGGGAATCTTACCCAACTCAACTCGTTCACAGCATTCATATACTATTATACATCGTTCCTCCAAATTTAGCTTCTCATGTATTCTACATTATTCTGTTCCTAATTATTTTATGTGTGTTTCTAGTATTCTTCCAATTTTCTAAATGGCCTGGGTCATGTTTTACCCATAACACCTAGTATGGATATTCCATAAATGCAAAGCAAATACTAGTTGACATATTTGTATATTGTACAAAATCGTGTTTACCACATTCAATACACATTCATAAATCTTGAAAGTGAATGGTAAAACATTCATGAGTGCTTGGCAATGATGAGATGCACAGTAAATATTAAACAAATGAATGACTGCTTGTGTATTTTAAGTGCCCAAAAGGAATGACTCTATTATGAAATGCAAAAGAACTAGCCCTGGTAGAATGGCAGGACAGCTAGAGGTAGAGATCCTTTATGGTCCCTGAAGTTAGTTGAGCACTTCAGGATATGCACATGCTAGGGCCTTTATGGTCCCTGAAGTTAGTTGCGCACTTCAGGATATGCACATGCTAGGGCTTGGTCCCATTCTGGGTCTCTTCTTCATGAGATTTTCAACTCAGCAAAGGGTGATTATAATTAATTAAAGGAGACATTGTGCTTCATTTTTCACTATAAGCGACAGAGTCATTGGAATCTTGCCATTAGAAAAAAGGACAAACTCCTTAGTCTAGAAGTGAAGGCCATTTTTCTCTAGCTCAAACCCATCCTTATGTTACTCGCCATTTTCTCTATATATCGATTCTTTTCTACTGCTGGAAGTCTACTTTTTACCTAAATAACCTAGGTTCTTCATTACCCTTATGCTTTTGTTTATGCTATTTTTTTCTTACCTGAATTGCCATCACCTTTCTCTGTACAACTAAATATTGCCAGTTTTTATTGGCCTATCTAATTTTTACTCCTCCATAAAGTCTCCATTAATGCATTAATAGAGTAAGCAGAACTCTAGCCAAAATGAGGGTAACAAAAAGTTGTAAAATATTCAATAATTTTAGTGAGCCTTTCTGTCTACTATTTTACACATAATAACACGATATAATAGTTATTTATAATTATTTAATTTTAAAATAAATAATATATGTGTTCTAGGTAGAATTTGAAAATGAACTCCAAAATTCCTAGCTCTGGTATACATACACCTTCTCCCAATTATTCAAACATTAATCTAGGTGTTGCTCTGAAGCAATTTTGTAAATTTATATAAGGTTACTATTTAGTTGACATTAAAAGAGACAGATTATCTGGATAGGTCTAAACTGACCACATAAGTTTTTCCTGTTTTAAAGCAGAAGAGGAAGTCAGAAATTTGAAGCTGAAGAAGGATTTTGTGCAGCATTGCTGCACTGAAGATGCATGAACCTGTGCCAAGCAATGTAGGGGGCCTACGAGTTTAACAGCTGAGAATGGCTCTGACTGATAGCCAGCAAGGAAATGGGGCCTTCAGTCCTCTAATTTCAAGGAACGGAGTTTGGCTAACAACCTGAATAAATGGAGTGAAATTTTCTCCCAAGCCTCCAGGCAAGAACTCAGCCCAGGCAATATTTTGATTTCAGCCTCGTGATATCATGAACAGAGAACCAACCTATATGTAAGGACTTCATACAAATAAATACGTATATTTTAAGTCACTAAGATTGCGGTAATTTGTTACACAGTAGTAGAAAATAAGTATATTATGTAAAATTCTTCCCATAGTGCCAGACTCATAGTAAGTCCACATTATGAGACACTCCATTTCATTCCTCTGGGAAAGCATATCAATACATATCCATACTACTTGATTGGTGCTTTAACAGATTTTAACATTATTCATTGTCAGTCATTTCATGTACTTCTTTAGACTTTATACAGATTAATGTAATAGCAAGCACTCTACACCTTTTTTTATCTACCAGTTAACAATATATATGTTACCTCGTTGACTCTTTGCAGTCAGTTAACAGTCCTTTATATACCACAGATGGGCTGTGTAAGGGCTGAGGGTAGGGTGGTTAAATAAATTATCCAAGGTCACACAGGTAATAAATGGTGGCTCTGGTAACAGAACTCCGATAATTTGACTCTACTCTTTATGTCTTTAACCATCATGTTCTAAAAGCAGACAGCAAGTGCTACACCTCTTTGCAGCCTCAGTCTCATACGCATTTTGGCCATGTGCATTGCCAAGGCATATGTGGAGCATTTACAGATAATATTAATTAATTTATTATATTTTGTTCTATCAATAAAGAAAATTTGTTAAATATCCAACAGCTTTGGAGGATCTTTGGTCAACGCTCATTTATGGTGTTGAACGATTCTCTTAATGCTCACCATATAATAAAGATGAATTTTTAAACATATTCATTAAAACAAAACACTTATTTACTCTTTTCCTAAAGCCATTCTAAAATGAGTGTAACTCTTCCATGAGGAGAAGTTATGCCTATTGTGTAACAGGAAGGAAAAATATATTTTCAAATGTTATGTGGAAAATTATTTTTGTCCAAAGTGTCCTTACCTCATCTCGAATGATTCCGTGAGAGAACAGAATCAATTAATTGTTGGTAACTAAATGAGGTAAGAAAGTTGTGAATGGATATCATTCTTGCATATATTTCACATGATGTAAGAGAACTTTCAGTGAATGTCTCAGTGAGATAGTCATAAAAGAGGTCAGAACCCCATTCTGTGCGGCATTTACTGAATCATGCTTTGAGGACTTGGCTATGGGCTCTTAGCCTCTGCCTCTTTGTACAAGTAAGTACAGTGCCTTGGGGTACTGGGTTGTCACACATTTTAAAGAACCCTAGGTTGCTGAAACACTCTTTTGGAAGAACCAAAAGTTCGACAGAATAAAACCTTTGATTGGTCTTCTTTTAGTTCTTGAAAGTTATGTATCTTTGTAGTTAAAGAAGTTAAAGTGTGGTTCCAAAGATGGGAGCCAACTCCACAATTTGACAAAATTCTGAATCATTATCAAAATATTTTCCTTTACATAATTGTATAAAATAGTTAAAGGGGAAAAAAACAACTGACCATGCATGTGTATGAGTATTTTTGAAATAAAAAAATAATAACTACATACATACTAGAAGTCAAGTAATGCTTACTTATTGGAATTAATGTGAGCTATACCTACTCTGTTTTGCTAATGAAACAGTATTCTGAGGGTGCCAGTTATTTC
This sequence comes from Rhinolophus hipposideros, assembly GCF_964194185.1. Lineage (NCBI taxonomy): Eukaryota > Metazoa > Chordata > Mammalia > Chiroptera > Rhinolophidae > Rhinolophus > Rhinolophus hipposideros. The sequence goes on from NC_138058.1 coordinate 41,091,237, forward strand.
ACGTGAGCAGTAATGTACAATTCTTTGAAATTTTGTTCCCTTAATTACATGATTCTTTCTTTCTTATAGTATTAGATGATTGCTCGCACAATAATTGATTAGTCACTGATGTTCTCTTCTAATTTAAGAACCTGACAGTGGCAGGAAAGTTTGAGTAAGTTAACTACTGATAGATTATAGCAATTAAGACCAATTCCACTCTAGTTAACTATTTGACCCACTAAATAAAAGAAACAGAGAGAATCAATTTTGCATTTCAGCATTTGCTTGAAACAAAACCCTATTAGAATACTGAAATACATTAACCTTAAATGATTACGACAGGAATAAATCTAATTGACAAATAATTAATATCAAAGGAGTAATAGAAGATGCTATGAATTTTTCATAACATTAAATTTAGGATAGAAATTATGTGAAATGCATTAAATTTCTAAAACAATAACTGAGGTATATTTATGTGGATTTCAATTAATAGGTTAAGTGTTAATTACTGTAAGTTTAATACACATCTAACTATAGTGAGAGTTCTAAAATAGATCAGCAGATGAACTTTTTGCCATATGAAAATCGGTTAGATCAACTTAGAATAGTATTCTAAATATACAAATAATTTAAATCAATTATTTAATCCAAAATGAAAATATTTTTGTGAACCTTTTTCCATAGATTCAAACACAAAACATAAAAAAGTGAAAGTCACCATTATCCCATTATGAAAAAGTAATATGTTGTATATATTTACCTATATTTTTTATGTCATTACATGTATTCACATGCCTATGTCTTAAATATATTATGGGGGAAATTGATGTTTTTTTTTACCTAAACTTTTCACTAAGATTAAATTGTTTTTATTAAATTGTTGTTACAACTATGTTTGGCCTCCTGTACACGTGGGTATACATCATCTAAAAATTCGTATTAATTTGATATTATAAACATAATATGTAGCATTAATTATAAACATAATATGTGCTTAGAGATAGGAAAATTAACAACTCTAAAGAGTAATGAGTAAAAACTAAATATACCTTCCTTGCCCACTACCAATCACATTTATAGACATAACTTTGTAAGATAATAGAAAATATATATGAGTATATTGATCTCTACCCCAGTTGCTGACAGAGCTCCTGAAACTCTTATAAATTCCAAGTGTTAAGAGCACTAGGTGCGTCTTTTATTCTAATATTTGGTCTCTGAGTCTAATTCCTAATATAAGATTCCTAATTTCTTGGAATTTCCTGGGTGATAGAAGCATCTTTTGTTTTAATGATGTGACTCTGAGTGGCCTCCTAGATGGCTCCTGAACTGGTGCTGGTCATCAGAAAGACCAAGCCATTACTAGACGCTTGGAATTTTCAGCCTCATTTCCAACTTTTCCAGAGAGGGGAGAAGGGCTAAAAGTAACATTAATAATTGATCATAGCTATGTGAGGAAGCCTCCATAAAATTCCATTGGCGGAGTATTCAGAGAGCTTCCAGGTTGGTGAACATGTCCACATAACCCAATTCCATAGGGACAGAAGCTCTTGTGTTTGGACTCTCCCAGACACTGTCCTGTGTATTTCTTCTTCTGGATGTCTATCTACATACTTTACCATATTGTTTAATAGACTTGTAAACATAAATAAGTTTTTCCCTAAGTTCTATGAGCCGTGCTAAAAATTAATCAAACTCTAGGAAGGAATCATGGGAACATCTCATTTGTAGCCAAAGTGGACAGTAGTTGTGGGTAACCTGAATTTGGCATCTGAAGGGAGGAGGCAGTCTCGTGGGACTGAGCCCTTAACTTGTCGGATGCTATCCCCAGGTAGATAGTGCCAGCATTTATTTAAATTATATGACACCCAGTTGATATCAGACAATTACTTGGGAGAAAATTCTCACACATCTGGTATCAGAAGTATTGTGAATGTGTAATAATGTGAGGGTTAAGAAAAATCACAGGAGGAAAGACTGAGGATTTTTTCCCCAACTCAATATTATTAAGAGCTTTATTTGAAAGCTTCTATAAATATGAAGATCATACATATTTAAAATATTCTTTTTTATATATGGTATTATGCTATATATACTGTTCAGTAATATTTTTACTACAAATGGATATTGTTATCTATCCACATCAGAATATATTTGTTATTTTTGTAATAGCTGCAGACTTTCTAAAAGTATAAATGCATTATAATTCATTTCTACAATATACACTTAATAGGAATTTAAGTTATTTCTGATATTTTCCTATTATAGGAAATAATGCAATGGATACCTTTATGTCTATATCTTTTCATACTTATTCAATTGTGTTAAATTCCCATAAGTGGAATGAGTAATTTAAAGGGTATGCCTTTTTCACTTTTTATTAATATTTGCAAATTGCTCTTTGAAATGGCCATCAATGAAAGAATAATTTTCTCACAAACTTACCAAAACCTCTTATCATTAAAATTTTTTCTCCAATTTTATACAAGCTGACATTATCTTATTGCTATTTCAAAGATGTTCTTTTATAACTAAGAAGATAAGCACTTAGATAAGCACTTAGTTTGGTGTGAAGAAATATAGCTATACATTTGTATATATGTAACTCTTGCATGTCTAACTGCATACTCAGAAATAGTATAGACAAGAAGATATGGCCTTTTTTTCCTTTCTCTACTGATTTCACTAATTTCCTCAATAAATATATTTGAATAGATAGTATGTGTTAGCCTTTGGAGAAACGTTATAGACATGACACTCCCTGTCCAACTTTCATGCAATGTGTAGTGGTGTTGAATTTATACCCATAAAAATTCACTTGAGGTAATTGTTAAAAATAAGATTTCATTAAATCATCCCCAGCATTTCTTACTTCAACTGATTTGCGAAGCAGAAACCTGTAATTTAATAAGCATCTTAGGTGATTCAATCACCTTACATTGGCTGAAGACCATAATTCAATAATCAATGTCAGTCTTCAAGAAGCATAATTTTTGCCTATGTCTAAGGACATGACTTATTATATCTACCACAAGAGTAATATCTATATTTTTATTCTGTTCAGTACCTAATACTAAACAAAATTATCCACAAGTGGTATGGAAAGTCTCATTATAAATTTGCTCCAATTTTATAGTAATTTAGGTTATTTTCACATCACGACTGAGACACAGATCTTATTTTACTTTCTTAATGTGACTCCCTTAATTTAGTTCTTGTATTTCAAATACATGGTAAAGAAAAAAAAAGTTAATACAAGTAGGTCATTTACCTATCATGCGAAGAATTTCATTTTTATATTGATTGGTATATTGAAATATTGGGGGATTCTGAAGGATTTTTTTCGGCCAAATTTTAGAATTTCTCTAACTGGATCTCAGTGCTCTAATACAGATCTACCTCTGCTTGGCAACTCTTCTCAGGGTACCCAAATTACATCTCACTTGTCCTCATAAACATACATACTCCCATCAATTTCCATGTAGTATTTAACATATCCCTTCCACTTCTTTTCCTCCATGTTGAAATATTTGCTCTTAAGCCTTTTACAATGGACTATGGTATTCTATTACTGCCAGTACCAGTGGTGCTAGGCATGCTAATTCCATACATAGATAGTTGAGCTTTTTCATGTTGTGTATCATAATTTCAGGCATGAAAAACCAGTGTGACTATTAGTATGTTCTTTAAAAATTGTCTCTTTGCTTTGGTTGTTGGAACCAATATTTGGAACTCCCTCTCTCATTAATGTTTCTTCTCTCTTTCCCTTGAGAAGCCATTCTGTTTCTATGTACAAATAAGCCCTTATTATGTTACTATACAAAACACCTATCTGGTTACTAGTATGATATGACCCAGTGACAGACTTGCATAAGCTATGGCCCTGGGCATGTCTCTTGCCTCGTATCTTACCATGATCCATATATAATCATTTCTTCTGGCCATAGTCAACTACTGCCATTGTCTCAAGTTCAGGAATGTCATTAACTCTCTCAGACCTCCAAAAGTTTGGATATTTTTTTCTTTATCTATGCATACACAGTTTCCCCTCTCCATCATGTAAATTTCTACTTAGCTTTTAAGACTAAATTCAAATATCATCTCCTCTGTGAAGTGTCCTTGGTGTCCTCTCTGTCCAGGGCTCCCACTGAGATAAGTGCATGAGTGTCCTAAAATCCACCTCATATTCCTTTTACTAGCCAAACCTTGAGCCATGAAGAAGAGTGGAATCTGATCTCAGAGTTCTCTATTGCTTTTACTTAAATGAAACATCTACTTTAACGCTTATTACAAAGGGAAGTGCTGTCTCACTCAAAGTAGGTGCCCATGGGCTACTGGCAGTCGGACGTAACTCCCCTTCTATTTTCTTAACCACTTCTGCCAGGCATCATGAATACGTGAGAAAAATGTGGACATATATGTATAGGTAATTTTTCAAAAACTGCGATTACGAGTATCATTCTTTTAGAAAACAAAGAAACCAAGATCACGTGGATTTAATCTACATAGTTAGCATATTGTGGATTAAATATATAATAAATCTGTGAGAGCTTGATGGTACAGCAAAATGTGGCTTCATGGATGGTCAACAATACTAAGATGATTAAGCAATTATTAAACACCTACTACTGTTGATGTAATATACTAGGGAAAGTATTTGAGAGATAATCCTCTAGCTAGCTGATGTAATAGCTTGCAGAAGAATTATTTGAAAGCAGGTTTGATTATGCTGAGTAGACAGACGTGCACCACTTTTCTTGTGGGTGTACTCTTGTGATATTTTAAAATATGATTTTAACCCCCAACTCGCCCATACGAACAATCCAAATTTTTAAAAATTAGCATTCAGTGGCCATGTCATGGATCAAAATGAAGTTAACACCATATTTCTCACCAGTCATACTATCCTGAGAGGAAAAGCTCAGACTTCAAGGATGTATGACATTGGGAGGAAGGGCTGGAAAACAAGATGGGGTGCCAATTTCATATTTGTGTATTTGTCTAGAATATCAGAGAAGTAGGACTATTTACTCTTTTAAAATATTTAAACAGTGTTCAACTCAGTGCATCATATAGGTGGTTAAGGAGGAACTTCTGATGCTAATCTGTAAGTCTTTCTGCAATTATGGTTAATCAAAAGAAATCCCTATTAAACTATAAATTCCTTCAGGGTAGTAGCTATGACTTCTTAAATTTTTTTTCTCCAATGCCCTGCTGATCAGATGACACATATATTCTTAGAAAATATTTTTGAATAAATTAAGTGGTAAATAAAAACAAGAAAATGTACCCATGGCCTCCAGGAAGAATTCTACAGGATACGTTCTCATTTTCCCAGGTGTCTTTTGTCATTGCCTGCTACATTTTTGATATGGAGATGCTTATGTCCAGAGCAAAATGTGCTAATGAGCTTGATATAGTATTTAAACTGTTTGTTTATGGGGGTAAAAAAGGTAAAGGAAAAATTAATAGATTATGCTCCTGGTATTTGTTTTCTATTGTTGTGTAATACCATAATCTTAGGAACTTAAAACAACACTAATTTATTATCTCGCAGTTTCCATGAGTCAAGAGTCTAGAGACAGCTTAGTTGGGTTCTTCCCTCAAATCTTACAAAGCTGCAATTGAGATGTTAACCGGGGCCACAGTTTTCACTTGGGTCCCAAAGTCCTCTTCCAAGTTCATTTAAGCTGTCAGCACAGTTCAGTTCCCTATTGTTACATGTCTGAGATCCTTGTTTTCTTGCTAACTATTCACTTGGGACTTCTCAGTTCTTAGAAGCTGCCTCTCTATCAAGATAGTTTGCAATATTGTGACTATTTGCTTTTTTCTTCTGAGACCAGATGGAAAAGCAAACAAAAACAAACAATAAACAAAAACCTTTGCTTTTTAAAAGGCTCACATGATTAGGTGAGACCCACCCAAGATAATATTCCTTTCCTCTTTTTATTACCTCAAAGACCATTGATTTGGTATATCGATTACATCTGAAAAATCCCCTGCTATATAATCACGGTAGTGGTATCTTAGCATATTCATACATTCTGCCTACATCAAGAGATACATTTATAAAAGGGTGAAGATCATTCGGGGTAATCTTTGTATTCTGTACACCATGTTATCTTCCTATTGCACATTGAATTACATACTTTATGATATTTATTTTCTATGTACAGCAACATTTGCCCTGTTAAGCAATGCCTGTATTCTCATTCAAATGCTGACTCTGAGATAAAATAAAACTTGCCTACTGAAATGAAATAAAAATTGAAAATAGGAGCCCCAATCTTGTGTTTAAAAAAATAAATACCTTTTTTTTCTCATATGTTCGATATCCCATACCTCTAGTCATCAATGTTGCTTATTTTGCCTTTCATTTCTTCTCGAAAGTCAACTAAGCAAACCCAAGCAAAATTTTTCGCCAACCTGAAAAATTATTTTGTAACTCTGTTGTGTCATATACTTACTTTTATTTTACTTTATTTATTTATTTAATAACAATAATTGATTGAATAAAAATTTTGGATTTGGCATCTCAGAGAAAAGTCAAGACAAATTTTAAATGCATATGTTTCTTTCACAAGTTCAGACTTATTCGTGCTTAATGAGTTTAGAAAAGAAAACTTTATCTCCTAATTAAGAAATGGTAAAGCAAATAGAGTAATACCTATTTGGGTCCTATTACAGATGCATTAACAGACTTTTAAGCAGATATTTTCTCCAAATTATACCACTATTCTTACAAAGTTCTACATTCTTTGTGTTTTTATTTATTTATTTATTTATTTATTTATTTATTTATTTATTTATTTATTTATTTATTTATTTTTGCAGTTTATCAAGCACTGTTGTAATTAAATAACTGGTTGAGCCATGTCACTTTTAAAACATTGAGAACATTTTTGGAGCTCTTTTGAGATATTCCCTTATTGTTCAGCTATTCAATAAGTATTAATAAATAACTACTTTAATGTGATGGCTCGGTGTGAGGTCGGAGGGATAGTGGATGTGGGGGGTTCACAGTGTGAGGGATATAAATGATGAACGTCTAAATATTACCTTGTCTTGTACACCTGAAACTAATAAATTAAAAATAAATAAATAGATAAATAAATAAATAATAAAAAATAATAAATAAATAAATAAATAAATACTTGCCAGATACCATGAAGTGCTGGGTTTACAACTGAAAAATGAAGAAGACATAATTTCTGCCTTTAGAGAGTTTACAGTTGGAGGAGTGAGCTGGGTGTCAAACATTAAACAGATAGGTATTTGCATCACAGGTTATTTATTTAGAATTGAATGAAGATTTGTGAAGAACATGTAAATGGTGATATAATAGTGTATCATAGAAACATTACCTAAACTTAGTGGAAAGATGGAAACCTTGAATAAGTGATATTTCATCTGAGCCCTGGCAGATGAATATAAATTATAGAGGCACAGGAAAGAGTAAGAGTCGGGGAGCAATATAGGAAAAGGGAGAATACATATGAAGCTCCTGAGGTTTGAAGGATCTTAATATACTGAAAGAAGTGAAAGAAATTCTGCATGCAGAGCTTCCAGAGCAAGGGAAAGAGTGGCTCAGAATGAGGGGCAGGTGTTAAGCCTCTATGACCATAGAGACCATATGAAAGGACCCAGTGCTTTTTCTCTTGAAAATAATGAATAAGAATGCATAGTGCATCATAGTCTGAATTTCCTAGAGCCTGAAACAAGCTTACCTGCCAATGTTTTCTTGAGATTTCAATTCAAAAGAAGAGGGAGAGAAAGGGTAAGGAAGGTAGCAAAATAGAGACAGCCAATACACAATATTTGTAAGTGTGCTGGACCCAGCTTCACAAGAAAATACGTCTAGTTTCCTGGTCACACCAGTCCTTTCCCAAGAAGCTGTGTGAGTCACTAAGTCCAGGAGTACTCTCTCTACGATAAGTAAGGATAGATTTATCTGAATTTATGTGGTCGTCTGAATCTCATTTGTTAACAATTGTGCCACAGGCCAGTGACTGTTTCATCTTCTGGCCCCTTTTGGTGGCCTCTGGAGAACACAAAGCTCAACAAGAGAGACAACGGAGGCTAGGCAGAACACTGGTCTCCACCCCAAGGGGAGGCTGAGACAAACAGTGATGTTAATATATGAGCATTGATGGCATCAGAAACTTGGGAAAGCTGTGACTACTCCAGCAGGGATGTGTGACAGATAATTCTTGTTAAGAGGCAAGCAGGACAAAAACTGAATCAGAGGGTTTATAACTTAGGTCCCATGTAAAGTCTGATATAATCCAGTTTGCATTTGAAAGGTTACTTTCTAGATGCTGGGTGGGAGAAAGGATCAATAGGGTTAAGAGAATATGGGAGAAGTCTATTGCAGAAGTCTAGGTGAGAAAGTAAGATAGCTTGGTAGTGAAGACAGTGGAGAGAGTAGAAATAGGCAGACTGTTGGAAAACAATTTGAATATTTTCATGTTTATGCACGGTCAGGGTTTTCTTAGCAAAGAGAACTAGCACTTGAGTTAAAAGAGAATCCTTAGAGGTTAAAGGTTACTAAATAGCAAAATCGAGACAGTGAGGAATCACGAGAGAGATCTGGAGATTTATCTCCCTGGAACTCTATACGTTTACATTTTCAAAGGGCAATAAAACTCAGAGCAGCCATTTCCATTCAGAAAGGTGGTGAAACATTAGAAAGCAGTTTCTCTCCCTCTCTTGGTGGTTGAGGGGGGGCAACTGTCTAGCTTCTATATAACTTGCCAGAATCACAATTTCAGGGTTTCTCTCCTGTAGTGCAAAATCCCTTTTACTTGTGCAGGGTAACGTCTGGCTATCATCACACAATCCTAAAAGGGGGGAATGGGATGTGGGGAACCAACATAGTTATTGCTATAAGTAATAATAGTAGCTCTGCCTCTGATCTGAAAACTCAGTATTTGCTTTCAGGCCAAGATAAATATATTTGCCATAGACTAACAATGACTTAGTGGATAAGATAAACAAGATTGGGTGATAATTTAGAGATGGCAGTTCATTCATTCTTTTGAAGACATTTATTGAACACAACTACTGCAAAACACTGCCGTAGGCTATAGAGTTGCAGCTATAAACATAACTGTCAATATCTCTGACCTGAGCGAGTTTACAGTGAAGGTAATTGTGTAACATCAGCACCAAAAATTTATTTTACGCACTGATATAGAAGTCATTTAGGTTACATGAATGAGAAGATATGACTGATTGATGCTGCAAGTTCAATATCAGCATATGAGGTGCCCCTTCTAGATATTTTTTTCCTCTAAGAATTGAAGCTTTCTCACACAGCCATCTACCAAAGTAATGAGCCCTTCCACACAAAAGATGTGTATTTCAAGCAATGCAAGACATTTTAGCTGAGATAACAGGGGTGGGTTGACCTCAGCTCCAGAAGAGCTGGCTTTCTATCTTTTTAAGGTGTGTGGGTGTCTCAAATCTTTTCCAATCAAAGCAGAGGCCCTGAGTGAACAACTTAAGTCTATTTCATTATCTTTATGAATACAATGCACCATAGTAATAAAAAAACAAAATTTGTAGTTGTATAGGATAGCATAAGTCGTTTTGCAACCTTATTGGAAATCCTTCATAAATACTTTTTTAAAGTACCTTGATGGGAATTCAATGGCACCCACACATCTTCAGGAACTGTAACTGAAACTCATTCTAATGTCATTGTCAAGATGTCAAGCATGACTCCTGGGTTTTGTGTAGGGCCTAGAAATATTTATTGAGAGGGGGAGTATTGAAGAAGATCCAGTTTGTTAAAAAGAGGTGACTGCATTTAGATTTTGATAAGTAGGATGTCCTTACTTGTTAGTTTATGTGCCTTGGTGCCAGAATTTAAGGTGGCATTCAGTCTCATTCCTTTTACAAAGGCATACGCCTCAGGGACACTTAATCAATGTTAATTTATATACATAAGTTCCATCACTCTTCACCATGCAAGAGACATTGTTATGATATAATCACTCCAAGTTTTCTATTTGGCAGAGCTTTGTTTACAACGTGCTCCTTGAGAACCGGATGTTAGGTCCACTGCTCTGTCCCTCATCTGTCACTTCTTTACTGGCCCCTGTTGAGCACTGTTGTCTTCCTTAATACACAATTAATGTAACAATACTGACCCAACACCAGAGTGGTGAAGTGAAGGCGACTCTTCCCTGAACTGACCAGACTTTGGTTACCATGATAACTCTAACCCAAAGACAGTCTCTGACGAAGCATAAAATTGGAAGCCAAATGTGGAATCTCTGAGTTTAAAAAGAGAACAAAGTAGGGGAGGACTCCTTACAAAGCTTGCTTAATTAGCATTCCCAAAGCTAATTAAACTTATTCCCTCATCTGAAAGGTTGTTTGTTTGTTTATTATTTATTTTTAGCAAGAGAGTCTCATTTGTCAATCCCTCTTAGTAAAATTTTTCACCATGCTTGTGGAAACCTCACTGTCTTTGCACAGAAACTCTACTGGCCTTAGATGTTCTCTGTCCTCTACTTGCAATTAGACAAGAAAAATGATGGCTTTAGCAGGATTGCCGAGGGAATATTTTGCCACTTCAATTTTGACAAGATTGTTCGGTAGCCTTTGACACTCTGATTCCCGGTACTCCTGGGTTGTTCATGACAGCCTGAGGTGTACACATGCCACCTCTATTTCCCTCGCGGTATTCTGGTAAGCGATGATTGGGCAACTTGTACATATTTACCCACACCTCTCTTGGCAGTAAATGATACTCAAAATACATTATAAATCCACATCTAAAAAACTGAGTATTCACCTCATGCAATGTACTATTCATAGATGCTTCTGCCCAGGTGAAAGTGTTACCACCATTATTATGCAATTAAGCTTTTAGATGGAGATGATTCAAGACCTCCTAAAAATGTTACCCATCTAAATTTATCATGCACACACAGTTTCTATAATGGAATTGAGGCAATGCATTGTTTAAACATTTGTTGTTCTCCTTTCTGGAGAACTCCCCAGTTGCCACGTCCTCACTCAGAAGAGGGCTGGAGGTTAAGTAAGTCTGTCTTGGCAGTTTGTAGTTTTCTTCATTTACTTGTTTCCTGGGCACACTTTATGGTCAGATATAGTCACTATAATCGCAATCCAAGGCTGAACGACATTTAGAACGGGATGATTTTTGCCACTGAAAATAGTTATTTCTATATTATTATCAAAGCAGTGATGTAAATGCCTTGGAGTAACACATTGTCCACCTTCAAGACTGTTAACAGTAGGGTCTAGTGACAACACTTTTGACTAAAGGTCCAGGCAGTTAGATGTAGTTCAGCTCTGCTACTAATCAACTTGGTATTACTAGATATGTACATTTTTCTCTCAGTTTCATTTTTTTTATTTGCTTTACTGTCCTCTTGGGATTATTGTTAAAAAATATATACATCGTGTTTTGAAAAGTAACTATGAAATTCAACATAGAATCCCAATTTGCTATCTATATTCCATAACTTAAACCAATACCTCTCCCAGAACACATACAAACGTGTTTCCCCTAAGACTTTTTTATTGCAGTCAGCTTCTTTCAACATGCCTCTCTTTCATAGATAACATTGTCTAGAAAATCATTAAATGTAGGATCTTTTTTTCACACTTATAATGATTCTGAGACAGTCAATACATTTTTTTTTTTTTTTTTGTCCAAGGTCAACAATCATTAAGTGACAGTTAACCAAAGTATGTCTGATCCTTGAATCCAAATATTAACCATCCTGGCCATTAAGCTATGCCCGTAAAGACTTACGTATCACCTGAATGAGTAAATAAACAGTTCTTGTTCCTATCTGCACTTAAACAATTTTTCAAAAGCATGTTAAATATTCCTAAAACACTGTCACAGTCATCTCTTACCTACACGATTGCAATAACCTCCTAAAAGTTCTTTCTGCTTTCTACGTTGCTTTCTATGATCTACAGTCTATTCTCAATATCATAGTGAGAGAGAGCCTTTGAAAATATAAGTCAGATAATGTGACTCCTCTGCTTAAATTTATGCAGTGGTTTTTCATTCCTTGAGAAGAATGGCCAAAATTCTTACAATGGCCTACTAGACTCCACATTATCTGAACTTCAGAACTCCTCTGAGCTTTTTCTTTAGTTTACTTACTCCACTATTTTATTAGAGGATAAATAGATCACTATTCTCTGATACTTGGGCAAAGTCACTGACCTCTGTGGAACTGAGTTTCCCCTGCAAAATAAGAGAATTTAATTTGGTAATTTTTCAATACACTTTTAGCAATGAAATATGAATGAAAGGGTATAGTAAACTTCTATTTTTTTCATTAAGCCTGTAATATTAGAGAGGACCTCCTGGTATTGAAAGTAGTAGTTTTGTAACTCTACAGAGTAACCATTCATTTTGCACAGTAGGCAGTAAATATATGGAGCTTATATTCACAGGACCTGGTCTAACTGAAAATTTCACTACAATGAAAAGAACTTAAAAAAAAAAATTCTTGGATAATGCAATCATTGTTGCTGCTAATTTTTTTGAAATCAGCATCCTGAATTCAACTTTCCTACCCCACACCTTGTTAAAGACATTGTTAGAAAATTTGGATCTTGATCTAAACCAGTGAGATGCTTTTCTTACGCATAATTTAAATTTTAATAAAGGTTAAATAGATGTAAAAAAATGCACTATTCCATGTTTGTGTCAGGGGAAGGAAAGTGACTACCTATAAATGATTCTTGTATCATTAGAAAATCAGAAGAAGGCAGGATTATTGTAATGTTGTAACTAAATAGTTCATCATAATTTTTATGCTTTTAAAAATCTGTTCTCTGAATTGAGTTAAACAGTTGATGGTTTAGGGATTAGTTGTCATTTGTGATTGGGCAAATTATGTTATAACACGAATACAATCTGCCTTAAGTCAATATATGAGCAGTGACTTAATTCCAGAAAACAAAGATTGCAAAAACAACTTAATTTATAGTAAGAGATGATTTGCTGGTAAAATTCTAGGAATTATATTTATTTATATTGTTGGAAATCCCACATTATTCTCGAAAATGCTACATTCTACCTCGATTATGGACATCTAGAATAATGAGAGTATTATTGCCCAAACAGATATTATCATATTGGAAAACTGAGAATTTACCTTGTCTAAAACTCTACTACACATTGTTATTTGACCTTAACCATATAGCCTAGTCTCTGTATCCTTGATTACATGCTAAAACAGAGGAACTTGATTAACACAGAGAAACTGTGAAATGAGATGAAGGTGCACATGAATATATGCAAGACTCTAACAATCTTGAAAGAAAATGACAGAGTTAATATTATAAGAAACTTTCATTAATAGAAACCAAACAAATTTTATTTCTAAATTGCTTTTAATTTAGAAGGTAGTGCATTGGTTTTCCTTGTATATGATAAAAAAGTCAATAAACACTAACAATGTATATAATTACATAGGAAATATTTAAGCTTCTCAAACTTACAAGAAAAATCTTGACTATTCAAACTTGTGTATGATGAAGTGACCAAGAAACAAAATTTAAAAATTAATTAGTGTATGCAGCTGTGAAATTTTTCGTGGAGAAGTCAAATATTCACAGCATTTAATTCATATATGATTTCATAATGGAGACCAGTTGTGAATCCTTTGCTGTGATGCACGCTATATATTGTTAATCTTCTTCAGAGTGTGCATTAGGAAGACAAAAAATAAAAAATTCTGGAGGGCACTTAAACATAGGATTTAAACTGCCACAATTATCTAGAGACTCAAAACTTCACTCTAGTCCACCACTTTGAGTAGGAGTTTGGAAGTCAGATGATCAATGGAGTTTCAGCTCAGCTACATTTCCCAACGAGCACAATGATGCAAATGCACCATGTTATTACCCCAGCTCCATAATGCACAACTTAAATAGATATGCTGAAAAACTGGAAGAATCTTCACATTAGTTCTCTGACCCATAGAATGAAGACTATCAAGAGAGGAGAAACCAAGTGGAAACCAGTAGACTGCCTGCAGCTGCTTATTAAAACAGTAAACCAAAAACAATGCTGCAGCCTGAGAGAGTTGTAGAGATTATTGCTACCATCAATAACTTCAGAGATGCAAGGATGAGGATTCTTACCACATCCCTTTTAATTCATATTTTGATCTTGGCCAAAATGTATCTATAAGAATAAATAGTCCTATGAGAATGACAATGGATTATCCTAAAATTAATTAGATTGAGACTCCCATTACAACTGTCATTTTAATTATGATCTGTTCTTGGAGAAAAATCAACAAATCCCCTATCACCTGGTATGCAGCTATTGATCTGGCAGATTTTTTTTGTTTTGTTTTGTTTTCTATGTACTTGACAGTAAATGCCATCAGGAGCAATTTGCTTTCAAATGACAAGTCGTGCAATATACTTTCACAGTATTATCTTGAAAGCATATCCCCTTTCCAGCCCTGTGTCATGTCTACTTAGCAAGGACTTTGCTTTTCTCCTCAATAGGATATAATGCTACTCTATAGCATTGGTTATATTACATTGATTGGATGGAGTGAGTGGGAAGTTTCAATTACTCAACACATTGAAAAGACAATTAGGAGCCAGAGGGTGGGATATAAAAACCCCCAAAATGCAAGAGCTGGCTACCTCAGTGAAAATTTTGGGGTTCCACACCCCACCTTTTCTTCACTTTTAATTTTTCATTATTTGATATACACAACATTCAGCCACAATAACAACAATAAAACATTAAGGAGGATTTAGACTGTAGATAAACAAACCAAAACAAAAAAGCCAAGAAGGAAATATATTTAGTGCAGCTATGAAGAAAGATACTATCATGACTATTATTAATGTAAGTTCCTTATATAACATTTCGGTGGTGTACTTATATTTACCAGAATTTAAAATAAAGCAAATAAAAGTCAACTTTTCAGAAGAACAAATAAAAGTGAAATATCTTATAAAGAAACATAGTTACAGGGTTTTTTTGTAACTACCTCTATGGCATTACCTAATAAATTAGTCATTAAAATGCAAAATACATAAAAATGTCTCTAATGTGAATACAATGTTGCATTTTAAATGAATCATACAATGAGAATGTCATACTGAGTGTAGCCAAATATGGATTCCATTAACAAATGTCCATTATTCTTTAAATTCAAAGTATATAAGAACACATTACAATTCCATAGCCTGTGTTCTTCGATAGCTGAGGAAATTAAATATAAGGAAAAAGAATAAATTCGGTTTAAATGGAATATGGTTATCTTTTGTCTTTTCTTGCTCAACATAGTTTCTCTCTAAGCTTTTGCCAAAACTACCATCAAGATCCTAAACTGCATAAATTGTATATGCAAAGCAATCTGAGTTACAGGGAAGAGTGACAGCATTATAATAATAGTCTCCTTTTTGAATAAAAATGATCTATGTAAATATGACTCTAAATTTAACAATTGTCAAAAATCACCACTACCAAATTTGTGATTCTAAATCTTGCAGAAGTCTAAATTATCTTGGAGAAGAACTTTGAAAACTCTCTTCAGAGATGTCAAGTGATCTAATTAATTCAGTGTGGTTTTTAGTCTTCCATTCTCATTTTTATTTTAAATCCTTCTTAATTTTAAAATGATTCATTTTTTCTCAACAAGAAGCTGAAAAAAATAAAATGAATCAAACTGATTCTTATTCTTTAGCCTGACAGTGGATAGTGTACAAAATTATTAAAGATAGCTTTATTAAATGAACATATTTATTTAAACTACTGTGCTGGCTTTTGTTAGTTTTGAAATATATGAGCTAAAAAGTAAAGATATCTGTCTCACTCCTCATTCACTAGAGTTATTAGTGTTAACATCCTAGTGTTTGAATGTCTAAGACACTTCTATAACATTACATAGTACATATATAATTTCAAACTATAGTTTGTATCATCGATGGTATTTTCCAGTATTTTTTACTCAGTTCATCATATATTGTGTAAATATTTCCATGTCTCTATAATTATCTCTTTATTCTTTTTGACATTTTGCATATTATTATTTTAATGCTAATAGCTAACATTGATTTCTCTTCTACACTATACTCTATACTAAGAATTTTATGAGAAAATGTGGTGGATATAGTGAATTGGTAGGTAGCAAAAACTTGATTATCTTCCTACTGGGTAGAATCTGGAAACAAGATGTTTTCCCAAACAAAACATCTTGCTTCCAGATTCACCTATCCAGTCAGATTTTACTCAGTGAAATTTGAAAGACAGAAAAGGAAGATGGTGACTACACTTTTTCAGTTTCTGTGAATATAGTGGAATACCTCAGGCCATACATTTCTGGTTTTAATTTTGAAACTTTCTAAAAATAAAAACTTCCTAAGAATAGTTCCTTATTGTAGGAAAATGATAAATGCATAGGATTTACAATCAAATAGGATTTACATATGAAAGTTCAATCAATATAAGATCTGCCACTTACTAGCTCTATACGTTTGAAGACATTAATTCATTTTATGGTATTTTATTAAAAGAGATGGTAATACTAGCTTGATGTTGAAAGGGATGTTGAAAGGTTTACTTGTGAAGTAACTTATGTAGTATCAGAAATAAGGTTGTTCTCAACTACCCTATTTAAGGTAATTTTATGGATATGGAAATATGTAATTTATGTTTCTGGTTTCAACTTTTAGCTTCAGACAACAGATAATTGGTTCAATTTTATTCTCGAGAAGATGTATTATAATTTTTAGTTTAAATCTATGTGTTTTGTTTAGTAAAATAAAGAAAACAGATCCCCTTATTTTTAGCAGCCTTATTTTTAGAAGACGTCCTCTGATCCCAGGGAGCGTCAATAAATTTCAGTACCTTTCAGCTCTAAGGAAGATTTTCTGTTCTTTCTTCTTGTTCCATGGAAAACACTTACAGGGCAATAATCTTGCTTATAGAACCAAACAATTGTTCTTGCATGCAAGAAGTAAAAGCAATACATGCCATTCAGAGCTAGTCACTAAAGGCTTCGGAATCAGAAACCACATTCAAATATCATGAAACACCCTGTCTACAACCCAGGATTTTACATTTTGGTCCAGCATGGACAGTTTCAAATTTCTTTAAGATAAATTCGAATGTTTCTACTACAGGCTTCTGGGAAATATTATCCAGTTCAGATATTTTTACATCAAATTGAAAAGATTATTCTTCTTGAAAATAACTCTATAGAAACTGATAGGCGTTCTGTGTCATAAACTCATCTGTGATTGAACTTAACATTGATACATTAGGACATAGGCAGGTCAGTAGAACAAAAGTAGTGTTTATTAAGAAAACAAGTTTGAAGTACACATAGAAGTAGTAATACCTGGGATATTTCCTACAGACCTCTAATTTTTTTGAAAAAAAATGTATTAAATGCTCATTATGTGTTTATCTCTCAATTAAGCAGTGTGTATTTACAATTTTATTGGTTGATATCATAGCTATTAGAGAAGAAGAACAACACATTACAAACAAACGAACAAACAAAAGACAAAGGTACAATGTGAGGAATAAACATAAAGAAGTGATGAAATTTTTTCTATAAAAGTAATGTCATCATACCTCTGATTTTCTTGGGAAAGTTCTGGTTTATGCTTTTTGTCCTAGTATAATCATTAATTCTACTCTTTTCACTCTCAAATTGCCCAGGTTGGTAAATTATATGGCTAAACCAGTCTTTAAAAAAAAAAAAAAAAGTAATTATCTAGATGAAAGAAAAAATCAAAAAAGCAGACAAACCAGAAAAATTTGAATTTAAACAAATGTATATGTGGCATGAAAATGCATGCTATCTTCGAGATACTGAAAACAATCTGTCATGCTAAAGAATAGATCTCAAGGAGGAAGCTAATAAGAAAAAAAGTAAAGAAACAGATGAATTAGGTCCTGAAACCTCTCTGCTATGCTAAGGAATTTCTATTTCATTTCAAAGCCAAGGGAAGGAAACTAAATATTTAAGCAAAGAAATTGTATAAATGGATTTGAATTGTAGAAAGAAATATAAGCAAAAAAATGAAGACTGTACGTTTTATATTATGGTTATAGGCAATAATTCAGGAAGGATATTTTGAGAGCTTGAAACTAAGGCAGTGACATTTAGAATCGACAGGAGCAGATGCATTCGGATGATATCAAAGAGATTAAATTACATGTCAATAGTTTCCTAAGCTCCATATTTTAAAAAATCATTATTATATTATGAACTTATTGTCCTTTAAATATCGTAAGTAAAAAGTAATAAAATATTTGAATCTTACATCAACTACAATTATAAATATATATTCACCCAATACCAGAGCATCTAAATATATTAAGCAAATACTTATAGATCTAAAAGGAGAAATATACAAGAATAGAATAACAGTAGAGGACTTTAATACTCCACTTTCTAAAATGGCTAGATAATCCAGATAGCAAGTCAATAAGGAAACACTGGACTTAAACTATACTTTAGATCAAATAATTCTAATAGACATATACAGTATAGAACAACAAGTATAGAACAGTATAGAACAACAGTATCGAACAGCATATACAGTAGAAGAACAACAAAACGCACATTATTCTCAAGTGCACATGAACATTCTCCAGGATGGATCATATATTAGGTCATAAAATAAGCCTTAGAAAATTTAAGAAGATTGAAGTCATACCAAGTATCTTTTCTGACCATAATCATGTGAAACTAGAAATCATTAACAGGAGAAAGACTGGAAAATTCAAAATATGTGGGAATTAAATAGTGCATTCCTGAAAAATTAATGGGCCAAAGGAAAAAATTCAAAATGGACATCAAAAACTCAAATAAAAATGAATACACAGTATATCACATTATGGCATGCAGTGAAAGCAGTGCTAAGAGGAAGGTTTATAGTGATAAATGCTTACATTAAAAGTAAAGAAAACCTCAAATAAACAATATGACTTTATACTGCAAAGAACTGGAAAAAGAAGAACGAATTAATCCTAGGGTTAGTGGAAGGTAGGAAACGACAAACATCATTTAACAAAATGAAAAGGCAACTTTTGTAATGAGAGATAATGTAATAATCAGATACGGAAGGATATCCAAAATATTAAAGAACTCATACAACTCATCAGTAGCAAACAACCCAATTAAAACAGGAGCAGAGAACTTGAAAAATATTTTTCCAAAGAAGACATATAAAACACCAACAAGTAAATGAAAAGACTCTCAATATCACTAATCTTCAGAAAAATGCAAATCAAAACCAGAAGATTATTACCTCACACTTGTTAAAATGGCTATTATAAAAAAGAAACAGATCACAAATGTTGGTGAAGATGTGGAGAAAAGAGAATCATTTTACATTATTAGTGAAAATGTAATTATTACAGCCACTATGGGAAACAGTATGAAGGTTTCTCAAAAACTAAAACTAGAACTGCCATATGATCCAGTAATCCCTCTTTGTACATATTTGATGGAAATAAAATCACTATTTTGAGGATTATCTTCACCCCCATATTCATCACAATATTAGTCACAATAGCCAAGACATAGAAATATCCTAAGAGTCCATTAATGGATGAAAGAAAAAAAAATAAAAATTGGATTATATACACATTATCATATAATTGAATTACACACATTATATATAAGGGAATTATACACACACATTACACATATAATGGAATTCATATATATATATGTATATATACATATATATGTATATATATGTGTATATATATATATATATATATATATATATATATATATATACACACATATACATGAATGGACTTTGTGACAACACAAATGGACACAAATGGACCTTGAAGGTATTATGCTAAGTGAAATAAGTCAGACAGTGAGTCAAATACCATATGATCTCACTTGTAAATCTAAAAAAAGGTGAACTCATAGATACAGAGATAGAATGGTTATCACAGTGCCTGCGCATTGGGGAAATAGGGAGATGTTGATAACTTTACTAGTTATCAGGGAAAAATATATTGACATTATTAGATGTTACTACATACTTACAATAATGCCTCAGATACTAAAGACAGAAAATACCAACTGTTGTCAAAGAGATAAAGAGATTGGTTGGGTGGCAAATTTGTACAACACATAACACTTTGGAAAAGTGTTTAAGAGTGTCTATTACAACTAAGGATATCCATAACTTACAACACAACAATTGCATTCCTCAGTATATTTTCAACAGAAATGTATACATATATTCACCAAAATGTTTGTAGTAGAATGGTCATTGCGATACTACTCACAAAAGTCTTAAACTGGAAACGATTTAAAACCAATCAAATGTAGATACATTGAGGAATAGTAAGACAGTGGCATATTATATAATAGTGGGAGTGAATAAACTACAATTTCACAGACAGTGTATAGTATTTCAAAAACATATGGTTGAACAAAAGAAGCAAACAGAAGGTTAATATATAATTCCATTTTAATAAAGTACAAACAGTAGAAAAACAGTAAGGTATGCTTTTAGAAATTAGGATAATGCTTACCTTTGTTGGTAATGGCTAGTGAACTGGAAGCATGATGAATAGTAAAAAGAACCAAAAAAGTACTTCTAATTAGAAATTAATTTATATTCACGTTCTTTCCTGAATTTATATATTAGAATAAAACACTTTTTTTAAAAGAATGTTGTTATCGAGTTACCCAAAATGTGAAAATATGGGTATTTGGATACATGCCAAAGGACATATAAAAGGGCAAAGCCACACTGAAGGTCCATTTACCAGCCTTATTAAACTTAAAAATATACATACCCTATAACCCATTAGTTCTACTCTACCATCAAGAATATTTGCACATATGCAGGAGAACTATATAAGAATATCAATTTTGTAATATTTTTAAATTGTTCATTAAAATCCTTTATATCTCCTAATAGGCCTTGATTAAATTAAATATGCTATATCTTTTCCACACATGAAATATACTTTGTAGCAACTGAAATAATTAATTAGATATATGGACACGGAAAATTCTCAGTGATGTTGTGATAGGAAATATACAGATTTTTAATTAAAAATAGCTATTAAAAAACTAAAAAACATTTATTAAAATTATAATTGTATGTCATAATTGTAATTTAATTATATTGAAATATAAATATACATAACAAACATAATCTTCATTAATTTATATTTGACCACAATGCATTTATTTAATATTGTACAATATTCATAATTATAATTTAAAAAATTAAAACAGGTCATTATTCTGTAAGCAAGCATCATAGAAAGCATACACGTGCATACACATACACACAGGTATACACATTTTATATATATACACACATACATATGATTATTAACATTATAAACATTGTATATAACTATTACAAATATTAAATTAAAAAACATTGTTAAAGACAATATTTATAAAATTTGATTCTTAAATTTTAGATTATAGAAAACATAACTATAATGTAAGATGGAGAAAAATAAATGTATATTTCTCAATTTATATTGTGAACAAACCAACATATACTTTTTTATACAGAAATAATAAGAGAAGCTATTACAAAATAATTTGTCAAAAATTTCTAAGTGAAATACAGACTATTAAAAAAGGTATAATATATAAATACCAGATATCTAGGGAAATAAAAAGGGTGAGCTAGCACAAAGGGATATAAAATAAATAAGCCAAAAAAATTATATAAAATGTGACGCAAATTTCAGAAAAAAAGGTTTATCTCCTAAATTGTTAATAGACTAAAATCACCTCTGAAATAATAAAACATTTATGTTTGGATTAAAGTTTAATATCCAACAGAGCCAACAAAGATGACAGAGTAAGTAAACCACTATGCTCGCCTCCACCAATGACCACATCAACATTACAACTGAACTACAGAACATCCATCAGTGAAAAGTAGTGAAGTAGAGCTGGACAAAAGTCCTATAACTAAGGATATACAGAAGAAGCCACAGCGAGATGGGTGGGAGGTGTATAGATGCAAATGGTCTGGTCTCACTCCCATATGTAGCAGTTAAAAATAGGGAAGGATGTCTCACCTGTGGAGGTCCCTCTTGAGGAGCCAGGGGTCTCAATACCACAACAGATTTTCCAGCCCAGCTTCCAGTTCTGGGAAGAGAAGTCCCCATAGCTTCTGGCTGTGAAAACCAGTGGAGATTGTGTCTGGGTGAGATGGTGGGCTGTTGGAGTCGCCAGACATTCCTATTAAAGGGCCTGTGCACAGACTTACCCACTGATGGACTCACTTGCTCTGAGCTCCAACACTGGGGCAGCAGAGGGAAAGGTGCCAAGGATATATGGAGAAGAACGGAATTGTCTGGGCTCAGGGAGCGGGTTAAAGGGATAGCTTTCTCCTAGACAGAAGTGCTAACAAAAGCCATTGTTGCTTTATTGAGCCATTCCCCACCCAACCTACACATGCAGGCAGGCACAATGTCTGAATGAATGTCCATCAACTTAGTTGCCACCTTTCATCCACCCTGGTGATTCTGAGACCCCATCCAATTTGTGAGCCCACTCATGCCACTTCCAGTGACTTTTACATACAAATAGCCTATCTTGGCTCATGCTATGACTTTCCTAAAAACTCTCGAAGCTTCACAAATCCCAAACAAGCAGCATTTGGCCTTGGTGTGCCTCATACCTGTTGCTAAGCAGCCCCAAGACTGGCAGTAGCAGCAGCCGGCCTTGGTTTATAGCTTAGTTTCTCCCAGGCATCTCTAAGCCCAGCACAAGTGGCAACCATCCGCAGATTAATGTGTAGTTTATGCCAAGTGGCCCCAGACAGGACATAGGCCGCTATTGATCTTGACCTGCAAGAGAGCTCTTTCCAAATGGCCCAGGAACCAGCACAACTGGTGGCCAGCTTCAGACCACACCAGAGCAGTCGCCAACCTCCTCCACAAAAGACACATCCAAAGGGCAGACTAGGCAGGTACCAGAGCATTGCTAAAGTGAATTGTGCTCCATAGGGTCAGCCCCTGCACCACAGCTCCTCCACTGTAGTCATAGCAAGTCCTCACGACCAATCAGTCTGAGGGCCAATCCCTCCCATTGACATACAAACAACAATCAAGGCTCAAATACATCAGGAGGTTACACATGAGACACCTGGAGCACCTGGCTCAGGTGACTATGGTGACTGAGCTACTGGGCCCCACAGCATACCTACTATATAAGGCCCACTCTACCAAGACTAGGAAATGTAGCAGTTCTACCTAATAAATACAAACAAATATAGGGAAGCAGATAAAATGAGGAGACAGAGAAACATGTCCCAAATGAAAGAACAGAACAAAGCTCCAGAAAAAGAAATAAACAAAATGAAGACAATCAATCTACCAGATGCAGAGTTCAAAACATTGGTTATCAGAATGCTCAATGATCCCAATGAGAACTTCAACCAAGAAATAGGAAGCATAAGAATGGAGAAGAAAATATAAAGAAAAAGAACCAGTCAGAAATGAAGAATACAGCGACTGAACTGAAGAATACATGAGAGAAATCAACAGTAGATTAGATGAAGCAAAGGATCGAATCAGCGATTTGGAAGAGAAAGTAGCAGAAAACACACACACACACACACACACACACACACACACAAATTAGGATAGTTTCAGGGGCCTCTGGATCAACATCAAGCATACAAATATTCACATCACAGGAGAACCAGAAAGAGAAAAGAGAGAAAGGGATTGAAAACGTATTTGAAGAAGTCATGATGAAAAATCTTCCCGAACCTGGAAAATTAAATAGGTATTCCAAACCAAACTAGAAAATCTAAAGAGGCACACACCAAGACACCTCATAATTAAAATGCCAAAGATTAAAACAAGAGAGGATCTTAAAAGCAGCAAGAGAAAAGCAGTTAGTTAACTAAAAGTGGATTCCCATAAAACTGTCAGCTGATTGCTCAACAGAAACTTTGTAGGGATTGGCACAAATTCTCAAAGTGATGAAAAGCAAGGACCTACAATTAAGATTAATCTACCCAGCAAAGCTATCATTTAGAATTGAAGGACACATAGAGAGCTTCCCTGACAAGATAAAGCTAAAGAGTTCATCACTACCAAACCAGTATTACAGAAAATGTTAAAGGGACTTCTCTAAGAAGAAGAAGAAAAAAAAAAAAGATTTTAAAAAGAATAATAAAATGACAATAACTATATATCTATCAACAATTACTTTAAATGTAAATGGATTAAATGATCCAATCAAAAGACACAGGTGTGTGAATGGATAAAAAGACCCTTACATATGCCTACAAGAGAGTCACTTCAGATCAAAAGACACAGACTGAAAGTAGAAGGATGGAGAAAGATATTTCAAGAAAATGAAAAAAGAAAAGAAAAGAAAAGAAAAACTGGAGTAGCAATAATTATACCATACAAAATAGACTTCAGAACAAAATTCCACTTCTGTCTATTTATCCTAAGAAATCCAATACACTAATTTGAAAAAAACACATGTGCATCCAAATGTTTATTGCAGTGTTTTTACAATAGCTAAGATATGGAAAAAAACCTAAGTGTCCATCAATAGATGAATGGATAAAGAAGTGGTATACATATACAATGGAACAGTACTCGGCCAATAAAAAAAATGATACCTTACAATCTGCACCAATATGAATGGACCTAGAGGGTATTATGCTAAGTGAAAGACGTCAGACAAAGATGAATATCTTATGATTTCACTTATTTGTGAAATCTAAAAGACAAAATAGAAACAAACTCAAAGATACAGAGAACATTTTAATGGTTGCCAGATGGAAGTGGGTTGAGGGCTCGGTGAAAAAGTGAAAGGATTGAAAAAATACAAATTGGTAGTTACAAAATAGTTATGAGGATGTAAAGTATAGCACGGGATACAGTTGATAACATTGTAATAACTACATATGGTGTCAAATGGGTACTAGACTTATCAAGGTGATTACTTCATAAGATATATACATGTCTAATCACTATGTTGCACACCTGGAACTAACAAAATATTGTATGGTAACAGTAATTTAAAAAATTAAAAACATTCTTTAAAAATATTCAACACTTTGATAATCATAAAAGTTTTCTTAAACCAAAGTGATGTAGAAAGTTTGATCATAAAAAGTTAAAGTTAGATGGATAGATCAACCTACCTTTATATTTTATATTCATCAGGCATATATTACATTATTCATTTGTATATTTGTATATGTATACATAAAACACAAGGATTAACGTGACAAATTAATATATAACTGTAAGAATTACTTCAAAAAGCTTATTGATATTCATAAAATATTCAAGTTGTAATAAGGAAACTACTTTTTAAGTTAAGAAATATCATATAATTCTTGGGTTATAGAAGAAATACACAAATGTTTATTAACTAGTAAGATGAGTTATTTATTAACTAGTAAGATGAAAATAATATATATGAAAATCTACAGTATATATTCAAGATGCATTTATCAGCAAACATAAGTTTGAATTCATGTATTATAATATAAATAAAAAGAGTTATACATTTACTTTTAGGAATGATGAAATAGCATAATTAAACCCTAAGAAAGGGTAGTACGAAAGTAAAAATCAGTGCTAATAAACTTGGAATGAGAAAAAAAGCTAGACATAATATTATATATACTAGATGTAGTTCTTTTTAAAATGACAATAAATACACATACAAATTTGGAAAGTCTAATCAAAAAAGGTATAAAAATAAATCAAGGCTATAAACAAGGGCATCAAAAATAGATTAACTTATATATATATGGATATTGTACATATCTGCTTATTTTGGAAAAATCTCAATTAAATAAACTTTTTTTTAAATTTATTGGGGTGACAATTGTTAATGAAATTACATAATTTCAGGTGTACAATTCTGTATTACATCATCTATAAATCCCATTGTGTGTTTACCACCCTATAAACTTTTAAAAATACACAAACAACACTGACTGGACAAGAACAGAATAACACAAATTATCAATATCCAAATGAAAGGTTAATAAATTATTACAATGTGATGTCCCAAAATAAATCTGGGTGAAGATATTTTTATCAGTAAATTATCCACAATGAGGAACTTTATCAGATTTTAAAAGGAAGGAAAATCATTTCTATGCATATTGTACAACTACCATGTACTTAATGGGGAACAAAACTAACTCATAACCATTATTTTTTATGGATATACATGTACAAAATACATAATGCAATAGCACGGATTTGAATTCCACAAACTAATTCCTACATACTACACCATGATTAAGTAGGTTTATCCCAGAAATGCAGGGACATTCAATATATCAAATATATCAGAAAATTAAACACTGATAAGGTCTTTAATAAAGTCCAACACTTAATACTGGTATTTTAGTGAAGTAGGAAAAAAAAAAGCTACATCTTTACTATAATGCAAACGATCTATCTTTATGAAGTTTCTAACACACTAATAAAGGTATTTTCCTTACGATGGGAATGGATATTTTTCCTTAGGTAACACTGGCACATGACTGATTATAATTTCACATCCTTAGCATCAAAACCCACATGATAGTGACACTAAGGTAGACAAAAAAGAATGTCCAACATCACTCTTTCTAACCACTTGGCCCCGCCCCTTTCTATAATGTTCTAGTTTCTATAGAACACTAGTCAGTGGAAGTAATTCTCGGGCAGAGGTCCAACCCCAGGACTCATGACTCACACATAAAAGAATTAGCTAGTTAACATACAATCTTAAACCCAAATATATGGACCCTGAAAATGCAATCTTTTATAGGTAGTGGTGGAGGTAAATGGTATTTAAAATCATTACATAGTTCTTTTTCTCCAGGGTGACATTTTCCAAGAGTATCAGAAGACCAGATAATTTATCTGGACACTGAAATGAGAGATTTTTGTGTTTAATTTATTGTCTGGTAGTACAACCCTAAATACTAAGGATAAAATAAAAATTTGGATTTTCAGAGCCATTTTACTTGAGGTATCTCTAAATATTTATCACTCACAGACAAATTTTCCAAAGATTAATAAAACTCACCTAAATTTTTCTGGGCTAGGCTCTCCTCTGTGGACCTTGCAGCACCTGTGGAGTGAAGACAGTATTTTACAGCAAGTGCTTTTCAAATGTAAAGAAGTGTAATGTGATGGGTAAATTGGTCCAATTAGTTTGAGAAATTCATGATCAACCAGAATCAAACAAGTGACTTATTGCTGGAATTATTAAAATATTTAATATCCTTCATCGAAGTGTCCATGTAGAATATAAAGTGACATATTTTATGAATTTGCCTTAGAAATAATTTTTTTTCAATGCATATTACTTGGGATTAGTGTTCCACTCAACACATTTTGGAAAATACTTGTCTAGACTTGTTTACACGTGTAGAAAAATGAGGCTTTATGTATTTGGATAACCACCGTAACTTTATAACATACTGTATGATTTACTAGAATTCAATAGGTACAAAAAAGAATGATGTTAAGAAAGAAGAAATATTTTTTAAAATATAATTCTTTCTTTCTCTTATGTTGTTCTTTATATTCCAAATGTTCCATCTGCTTTTATTCTTCCTTTGTTCCCTTCCTCCCTTCCCCCTTGCCATCCTTCTTGTATAAACCCCCTTTCCTGATTCTAATGGCTATTTAGACAGGAGGAGATAAGCCAGAGGACAGAATGCCGGGAGCTCCGGGGTTCTCGGGTGGCTCCTAGGCAACAGTCCACGTTCCCTCATGAACTTGCATCTTATCAACTCAGGAAAGTGATTACAAAATTAGGTTTGGTTTATTAACGATTTCACTTGCAAATTGCCTTTTTGCCTCCCTGGGATTCCACGAAGGCTATGAGAAGTAGAGTTGGACAATTCCCTCTCGCTACTCTCCTTAATTTCTGACATTTCATCATTTGCATCTTTGATTTATTTGTTTGTTTGTTTGTTTATTTATTTATTTATTTATACAAAGAAAATATCACCGATATGTTCGGGTTTCTTATTTTATGTATGTTATTTTATTTCGTATTCTCTGTTCAGATCCTTAAGAGAACCATTTCACAGATTTTTAATAAATGCAGTTGAGGGCCAGATTAATGAGGATAAGAACGTGCTTGGCATTATGACAGCAGGCTTCCATATGCCTGACAATAGCACAACAAACAAATGCAAAGGTTGCTCTACAATAAATATAAAAGTATGAAAACATGGGAAGGGGAAAAAAATAATTACCATCCAGGCAATCAAATTGGAAGTGGCATTTGAATTGGGGCTTGAAGCTGATACAGCCAATCTGAATAACTGGGGAGCAAGGTATGCACACCCTCTCTGAGCAGGGGAACTGAGACAGTTTACAGACGAGTGGCATGGAGAGCAGGGTCCAGTCAGAGCAATGGAAGTTAGGAATCCAGCTCTGAATCTCCTGGGCTCCGTGACAAAGTTCCTGTCCTATAAATATAACAATGAATGTAATTGTGATATCTAAATTACAGGAATGCTATGAAGATTATATGAGATAATGGATTTTAAAACACTTACTGTAGTTCCTGGTGCACTTACTGGAATAAAGCTCTTATTCTTGCTGTAGTTAAGAAAACAATGAGAACTTGGGTGTAGTATATACACACAAAAACGTACACACATATACAGGGGGTGCCAAAAAATGTATACATATTTTAAGAAAGGAAAAAAACCTATATTAAAATTGTAATACTCAAAATATACCGATAACAAAAGATGAATACAAGTCAAGTGTATACCTTTTTCTGGAACCCCCGGTATATACGTGTATTTCTGTGGGGCTATGTGAGCTTGGAGCAAACTGTTCCACCATTATGCTGATGTCACTGCTCTGGAATATGTGTTTTACCTGGGTTTGCAGTTGATACTGCTGTCTTCCAAAGTTTGAGAAATGTCAAATACTGGATATGAACCCTAGCTTAAAAAAACAGAAAATGTGGGGTTGCAGCTCTCTCATTTAAAAAGTATGTGATCTTGAAATAATTACTTAATCTGACTTAATAGTTAAATGCATGCAATCTACAGTGTTATTTATAGACTATATTTAGAAAAAATACCAATATAAAAATCCTGAAAATAAAAGTATTCAAGACATATTATTTCCTTTTTCTATCTCTTCTCCATATTTTATAAGTATAAGCATTCACTTTTAATGCTTCTCTGCCCTTCTCTGGAGATGTCATAGATAAACATCTGAATAAATTCATAACATTTGTTTTACAAGAAACTAGAGAGAATTGAAAGAACCCTCATCTTAATTCTAGAAGATTAATTTTCTGATTCATTATTTACTAGATATATGTCTTTGGACTACTGATTTTAGATTTCTAGTCTTTCTCATCTGTGAAATAAATGTTATTATATCTAAAGCACACAGTATTGGAAAATTTTTACAGAGAGGAAAATCTGCATATCAAGATACATGGTACAAAATATACTCAGGATAGTCCTAAAAATTAATTAATGAATTAATACATGAATGATGTTGAAGTCTAATGGTACATGAAAAGAAACAGTTTATGAAGATAATGCCCAGCTGTTCCACTTACTAAATAACTATATACAAAAAAGGGGAAGAAATGGGGATTATGAATATTTGAGAACTATTATCTCTCATTTTATAAATCTGTGAAACAGTAATTTTCAAACAGGTAATATAAATAACTACAGATTTAAAAAAAAACACTTAACAAGTCAATCAATGGATCTGCACATTTTCTGTGAAATGGAAATAAAGGAAGTGCAGCAAATACGTACAAGATTTATTATGACACATGTCACCCTCCACCCTACATTGAAAGTCATTGCACCACCGAAGGATATGAATTATGTTGACTCATTTGAGCTCCATGTTAAAAAAATATGTTATTCCTCTTATATAATAAGAATTAAGCACATATAGTTATGACTAGAGTAATTTTGATAAGATTTCACAATGGTTAAATTTCCCATTTGCTCATATGTGTTATATGAAAACAGGTCTTTACCCACATGAATTTTCTTTTCCCTGTCAGTGTCACACATTTTACAATTACTTAAACATACTATACAATTTACTATTTACCAACAAGTTACTGGTAAAAACATCTTTAGTATTCTGCCACACAAATCATTTAACTGTACTATCTCTATTATCTACACTATGGATATAAAGCCAGTACAAGATGAACTGAACTTGCTATCTTAAGTGAACTGGTTACACAGACCCTGCTCATTGCTAATTGTCAGAGTAGAAAAGTTCCACACATAAGGTAAAATTAGGAAATGTGTTTGGTTTGTGTGAATTCAACCGAAGCTCAATAAAAAAACATCTATCTATTTGTCTACTAATAAATAAATGGCCTTAAGAGTAGCATTAGCATCGAGATACAAAAATAAGAGGAAAGGAATATAAAGAGATTTTATGTGCAGATGGTGCCTTGCTATTTATCTGTGAGCCATAAACAATTATCCTGGAAATATTGAGATTAATAGTCCCATTTAGTAAAATAGCTAATTGTGAGAGGCATTGTGATAAATCTTAGCTGTTTTCCATATTAAAAATTTTCTCTAGAGCTATTGCATTTCTTGCAGAGTTATAACCCACCCACCAATGCCATACACTTTTTTTCAATTTTAGGATGCTTCATTTATGGGAATGTGATCATTCTGGATAGGTGGGGTTATATACAGATAAACCTGGAGGGTGGCGCTAAGGGATGTCAATTACTTGCAACATTTTCAGAAGTTCAGTTTCCCACATGCGTCTGAATTCTCTCTCCTCTTTATGGTTCAGAGCCTAATAATACCCAGCATGTTTTGGTAGTGGTTTTCAATTAATGAATATTCATGAACAGTGAATATTTGAAATAATTTGGATTTACCATGCTGTAATTGAGGAATTTGATACAGATTCTTTAAGTCAATATATAGTAAACAAAACCAGGCTAAGAAGTTTTATGGTAAGGGCATAGGCTATAAGAATACAGAGTAAAATTGAATGTAAGAGAAACAGAAGACTGAGTTCAGAAAACAGAGATTCAAGTTTCAGGTCCTTCACTAGTTAGTTGTTCAACTACACAAGTCAACCATTACCTCTGCCTCTTTTCTGTGGAATGGTATTTAATATCCTGAAATCAAATGGGACCATATATGGAACACTTTATAATAATAAAATATCCATTTTTAAATGATATATATGTTTTGGTTGTTTCCTGCAAATTGGGCAATTGCACTCATCACACTTAGAAGCAAGTGTTAAGCATCTTTCTACCAAACACTGTACAAAGGCTGGACTCTAAATTTCAGTAGGAAAGGCTGCAATGTTAGAAGCCAAAATACTGTTAGAATCCTGCTGAAAAGAAACATTTGCAAATTGTATCTATTTGAGTACGTTTCAAAAAGTTGTATTCTTTAAAAAAAAAAAAGAGTATAAAGCAGAGCAAATACTTATTTTGAATGCTGTAATGTTGCTCCTTACATAAAGTGCAATGTAGCAATATTATAGTTGGAGCAATTTAATTGAAGGAGTGTTGGAAGAAAATTGAAATTACGCTAAATGTTACCCTACGTAACTTAGGGCTTTTACATGACAACTAAAATTAACATTTTTGATAAGATACAGCTACATATGGAAGACATTCACTAACAACTAACATCATACACAAAACAAAACAAAACAAAACAAAAAACACTTAAATCCTATTGATAATAATAAGCACATTTCTTCATGGCTATATATTAATCTAATCAGTAAAATTTCTCTTGCTCCACTGGGTCTGTCTTTGAAAAAAATTGAACTAAAATGCGAATGAATTAGATAAAATACTTTAGAAAAAAAATTGAAAGAATATTAACTTCATTGGAAAGTCCAGGTTTACAGCCCGGGAATGAACTATACTCTAGTCCTTTCCTACACTGTGTGATAAACAAGTCTTTTCTTTGTCTTTATTTCATTCTGATACTTCTGTAAAACACAATAAATTTATTAGCACTAAAATGTAATTTATAAAAGAAGTACAAACACACAGTCCCATTTTATTGTTATTATTAGATCCAAAGACATACTATTAATCTGTCAAATTGGCAACATGAGTTTCTGAAATGTTTACCCTAAGTTTCTCTTTTTATATCCTCACTGATAGTAAAAAAAGAGCTTGGCAACAGTTATCATATTGCAGACTAGACTGTGAGTAGCTAACTTTTTCTGTAAAGGGCCAGAGAGTAAATATTTTGGTTTTGTGAACCATATGGTCTCAGTGATGACTAAACCTGGCTGTTGTAATGTGGAAGTTGCATTAGAAAAAGCATCAATAAAGGGTCATGACTGTTGAATACAACTTTATTCATAAAAACAAGCAGTTGTCTGTGGCTCATTGGCTACAATTAGCTGGTATCTGCTCTTAGTTATGACACTGTGGTGTCTATCAATCTAATGCATGAGAGAAAATCCTGAGACGTTGACATAATAGAAAATAATAGAAAGTTCTAAGACATTGACATAATAGATTTCAAGAATACGTGGAGACTTCTGTCAGGATTAGTGGAATGGGGTGAGGAATCAAGCCTGGATTTAGGGCAAAGCAAATTGAAAATTGGAAGGCAAAAAAAGGTTGTCACATACACAGAAGAAAGAATAGTCTCCATGACTGGATGTAGACTGCGTGTGCCAGGAGATGGTTGAGAACTAAGGCACTGAAGCCAGTGAGTTCTGGGTGCAAATCACAGTGTCAATATTTATTAATCCATTAAAGAGAGGAACAATAACCTTGGGAAAGTTTCTCCTCTTCCTTAAACCTTTATTCTCAGAATAGTAAGATTGAAAAATATACTACTTAAAAGGTTGTTGAAATAAGTACATAAAATACATACATTGTGTCTCCCTGACACAGTAGGTGGTAAAAAAAAATGTTGGTCAGTATTAGTTTTAGGGCAAAGATTGTCTATAAGAGATTAAATTGAAATTTTTTAATAGACACTTTGTTGTGCTATAGATGGTCTTTTAAAATCTCAAGCTGTGTGGAAACAAAAAAATTTTGGACAAAAATAGCATCCTGCTGTTCGTCATGAGACCTAATTACTTGTTTATTGCAATACAGTCGCCATGATCTCACAACTTTGATAACTTTTCCTTGAGTCCTGTCATTGTTAACATAAGGTGAGACAATCAACCATCTTTTTTTTCTTTCACAATGCAGACATTTTCCATGGTGCAAGGAGCTCTGAATTAAGATGTAGGCTTTAGATTCCAGTAACTTCTTTGTCACTGACTGGCTATGCAGATAAAGACAAATTGCTTAAATATCCCAGGCATTATTTCCTAATCAATTAAAATGAAGCTTTGGACTGATGAACTATAAGACTTCATAAAAAGAAATTATCTTGTAATAGATTTACCTTTATTGGTAATTTTCTAAATGAATATATAACTTTTAACCTGTAAGCCTTGACACCCTCTCTGCAAATATCACTAGGATTTTAATGTCTCATTTGCTTTTATGTGATACAATCATATTTAAGACCTAGATTTTATATATATATATATGTATATATACATGTAATATATATACACATATGTATATATGCATATATACATATACATATATACATATATGTATATAGCATATATATACGTACATGCATGCATACATACATACATACATGTGTGTGTGTGTGTGTGTGTGTGTGTGTGTGTATATATATATATATATATATATATATATATATATATGCTTTCACCTAACATGAGGTTCTGAGGTTCTAGACTGAATAACAGTGCCTAACTTATTTAAGGTATTCAGATAAAATAACAGAATGATTATTAATGTTTAGTGAGAAAGAAGAATGGTCTATCAGTGTGGAAAAATAATATCCCATAGTGACAGGGCAGGGAGTGAATTTTTCTGCTCAGAAGAAGTTGTAGGATTAGTGACCTTGGAAGGAAAAACAGAAACTTTTTGATCCTTCTCTAACACTCTCTATTGGCAAGGCAATTTTTTTTTTAACTCTTTTTATGCCTCCATAAATATAAACTAGGTAGGTAGGTAGGTAGGTAGGTAGGCAGGCAGGTAGGTAGATAGATAGATATCGTGTTTCCTGAAAAATAAGACTTAGCTGGACAATCAGCTTCAATGAGTCTTTTGGAGTAAAAATTGATATAAGCCCCAGTCTTATATTATATTATTATATTATTATATTATATTTTATATTATATTATATTATTATATTATATTATAGCCGGTCTTATAGTAAGATAAGAATGGGTATTATATTAATTTTATCTACAGGAGACAAGGTAGATAGCTGATAGATGATTAGATAAACTTTGTCATGGGAAATTGGCAAAGAAATAAGATTATTTCAATCTGGATCCTTAGATTTTTTTTTAGAAGATAGGCAAGATCTTATCACTAACTTCAAAAGGCAGTAATCCTTAAGGTGATTCTTTGATATCCCAAAAGATATTTTTTACCATAACCAAAAAAAACATTCTGTATTCCCATATGAAAAATATGAGGAAAAAGACTAGCATACAGTCCAAACATTTAACCTATACTTAATGAGTTCAACAATGAGATAAGAGAAAGAATGGGGCAGTACCTGAATTTGAAAAAATATTAGCTTTAAAAATATCTAATTTAGATGAAAGACATAGACACATAGATTCAAAAAGCATAACAAGCATCTACATCTTTCCTGAGGTGGAGGATATAAATGATGAATGTCTAAGTATTACCTTGTCTTGTGCACCTGAAACAATACTAAATAAATTAATAAATAAATAAAATTAATTAATTAATTTTAGAAAAGCATAACAAATATTAATATTAATCCAAGTAATCCACTCCTGGGCACATTATGGCCAGACTTGTAAGGATTTTGATTTCATAGTGAAAACAAAAATCTATTTTATTTTGATATATCAGTAAAAAAAATGAAAATTATATTTAACATATATGTTTTACAATAGCAGTTAAAATAAATACACAGAAATAAAAACACACAAAAATTACAATTAAAAATTACAATACTTCACACTAAATGTGAACATAGCTAAAACAAATTTTGAAGATAAGTCCAATAAATGTTGAGATACTTCTCGTTCAAGATTCAATTTACTTAGATGTTAAATATCCAATTTATCTATACTTTAAATGCAATCTTACTAAAAAATTCAGAAAAATATGTTTGTGTTGGAAATTATAAATCTGATTCTAAAATTTATATATAAATTTATATATAAATGAAACCCTAAAGGAATACAAAATTGGAGGACGCCCACTTACATACTACAAAATTTACTATAAATCTGTAGTAATTATGAGAGTATGGTATTTGGCTCAATTATTAGTCAAAAGACAAATTAAACAAATTATAATTTAAAAATAAACTTACACATATGCATTCACTAGATTTACAAAATGGGAGTCACTTTAGTTAAATAGGAAAGAATGATCTTTCAATAAATAGTGCTAGGACAATTTGTTAACACTGTAGAAATAAAAATAATTTTGATCCATATGTCACACAATACAAAAATTAATTTGAAATGGCTCTAAGGCTCTATGACAGGTGAAAACATAAATCTTCAAGAAAAGTAGATAGGAAATAACTCCATGACTGTAGATAAAGAAATAATTGTTAAGCAGGGTAGAACTGCACTAACCATAAAATCAAAATATTAACAAACTGAGCTTCTTTGAAGTTAAGATCTTCTGTTAATTGAAATGGGTAAACCTCAAAACTGGATGAAAATATTCAAAATAAATAAACCCAACAAAACATATATATATCTAGAATGCAAATGAATCCTATAAATTAATAATAAAAAGGCCAATATCTCACTTTACAATTGGGTAATTAGAATATGTAAAAAGTTGACATCCAAATGGCCAATAAATATATAAAAATGTACTAAACATTATGCAGCAGAAAAATGCAAATTAAAACTTTAATGTTATATGACTATGCTTTACCAGAATGACTAAAATTGAGAAGACTTAACAATACCCATTATTGGTGAGAAAGTGAAGGAACTCACATGCAATGTAAATTGGTTCAACTACTTTGGGCAATATATATTACTATAAGCACAATTCTACCTTATGACCCAATTATTCCATTCCTATGTATATACCATGAAACAAAACTGCTTATGTCCACAAATTTCATGTGTAAAAATATTCCTAACAACCTTATTCACAGTAGCCTAAAATTGGAAGTAACCCACACATCTGTCAAAAAGAATGAATACATTATAATTTATTTATTAATTAAACAAAAATGAATGTAGCACTGAAAAATACCGAAACATGAATGGATATTACAGACAATACATTGAATGAAAAAAGCCAGATACATAAGATTTATATATCATATGATCCCATTCATATGATATTTGAGATCATCCAAAACTTAGTTTTAGGAAGCAAAATAGTTACCTCTGGGAAAAACCATGAAAGAACCTTATGGGATGATGTATATTTTATATATCGGTTGATGATTACATCAATATATACATATGTAAAACTGTATTAAGCTGAACATTTACAGTTTGTATACTTTGATTAGTTATACCAATATGTTTTAAAGATAATCATTAACGAAGTGTAATGTCGTATGTTTATTTGGAAATCAAGTTATACTTTTGTTGGCAAGCTTATGCTATGTAACATAAAAATCTAGACCGAGTAGCTTAGGCCTCTAACCCTGGTTTTTAGAAGTTTGATTAGCATCTGCCATGATGTTTTGTCTATGCTTCTTCTTCTTGGAACTTATAAAACTTTGTGCGTCTCTGCATTTACAAATTTATTAAGTTTGGAAAATTTTAGGACATTAATTTTCAAAAAAATAGTTTTCCATTCCCCATTCTCTCTTCTCATTCCCAGAATCTAACCGCACCTGAAATTGTCCCACCAGTCATTGATGCTCTATTCCCTTTATGTTTTATTTTATATACTTTCTTTTCCTGTATCTTCATGTTTACTCATCTTTTCTTCGGCAATAATCTGTTGTTAATATCACCCATACATATTTTTAAACATACTGTGTTTTTATCTCTTAAAGGTCTATTTATACATGTTTTATATCTTCCATTTCTCTTTTCGTTATGTTCCTGTTTTCTAATATTTCCTTGCACTTCTGGAAAATAGTTACAATCACTGCTTGTATGTCTTTCTCTGCTAATTATATCATCTCTCATTGCTAGATCTGTTTTACATTTCTTGATTTTTCTTGTGATTATTGCTCATGTTTCCCTGATACTTTGAATGTCTGATAATTTTTTTATTGTATGCTGTCCATTTTGTATAGTACATTGTTGGGTCCTGGATTGTACAATATTCTTTTAAATAGTATTGCACTCTTTGTTCTAGTATGCAATTGACTTATTTGGAATCAGCTAGATCCTTTCAAGACTTGTTTTTGTACTTGGTTAGGTGATTTCAGGGCACTCTTTAATCTAGTGTTCATTTACCTCCATATGTAAGGTGATATCCTCTGGGAACTCTTATCAGATGCCCTGTGTATTACATGGTTTTTCAATTCTGGCTGGTTGGTACACAAATGACAACAATCGCCACATAAACTCAAGAAATTATTTTGCCTATCATTTATTTATTATTTATTTATTTATTTATTTTCTCCATCTTCTGGTCTTGGTTAATCACTTGTCAATCGTACATAATCATTAGTCAGCTTAACACTTACAAGAGCCAATTTTCAGATCTCAAATGCATTCTCTCTCTCTTAATCTCTTTTTCTTTCTTTCCCTTTCCTTTCCTTTCCTTTCCTTTCCTTTCCTTTCCTTTCCTTTCCTTTCCTTTCCTTTCCTTTCCTTTCCTTTCCTTTCCTTTCCTTTCCTTTCCTTTCCTTTCCTTTCCTTTCCTTTCCTTTCCTTTCCTTTCCTTTCCTTTCCTTTCCTTTCCTCTTCTTCCTCTCTCTCTCTCTCTCTCTCTCTCTCTCTCTCTCTCTCTCTCTCTCTCTCTCTCTCTCTCTATCTCTCACATTGGTTTCAGGTGTAATAGACATTTATACTCCTCACAAAGTGATAACGCCCCTATCTACAACCTATCTGACATCGTATACAGCTGTTACAATTCCACTGACTATATTCCCTATGCTGTGCTCCACATCCCGTGAGTGTTCAGCTTCAGGTGTATCGCACAGTGGTCAGACATCGACACAGTCTATGAAGTGGTCCCCCTGATAAGTTCAGTGCCCATCTGGCAACCTATATTATCTTTACAACATTATTGATTATATTCCTCAAACTGTATTTCTTATCTCTGTTACAAAATTGTTATTTCTAATTTGTGCTTTTTAAAACCTTTACCTTCTCCCCATTCCTCCCATTCTGTCTCCCTCTCTCCGTATCACTGTTTCTCTCTTTCACCGTGTGTGTGTGTGTGTGTGTGTGTGTGTGTGTGTGTGTACAGCTCCCTTTTCTCTACTAGTCTCATAAGTTATGGGCACCTCAGCTTCTATAAACTATAATCTTTTTTTTTTTTTTTTTCACTCAGTGAGACTTCTAAGGTTAGTTTGGCTTACTTCTCTCTCTGTTGTTTCCTGGAAACTACCTCTAGAAAGTAAGCTGTTGCAATTATAAGGTTTATGTCATTCATTTTCCTTCTCTCATCAATCACAGTCTTGTACTGCCTGTTATCCAATAGCTTAAAACCATTGTTTCATATAGTTTCCTATTTTCCAATTGTTTAGGTGGGAGGGCAAATACAAAGCCTGTTAATCCTCATGGTCTGAAGTAGATGTCTATATACATTTACTTTCAGAATCCCATTAAGAGATTATGAAATACCAAGTGCTACTAAACTTGTTTCTAAGTGATATCGTTATGGCTTTATTTTGTTTTCTGTTTTTTCTTGGTTTGGTTGTTTGTTTTTGCCTACTAGCATAGTCCAATAGATATACATATTGTAGAGCAATGGCATCAATAGTTAGTGAGCTGAAGTAGGATTTTTGCTAATTTATCTTTCTGTACCTTTCTCGTTGTGTTTAGTAGAGGAAAAGCTAGAAAAACATCACTATTCGTTAAAATGATGATGGGCTTGCTTAAAAGGAGCCTGTTGGGTGTGAATCTTAACTATGGCATTTGCTAATTCTGTGATCTTAGAGAATCTGCAAACCTCCTCTGAGACTTGATATCTTAAGCTATAAAATGGGGATGAAATACAAATATTCATTTTTAAATATTCACTATTTGAAATAATGAATGAATTACAGGAAATATAATGTCTGGCATATAGATGATACCAAAAATATAAGACATAGAAATCTGTGGGCTATAGAAAAAATTATAGGGCAACAAACAAAACAAAAACACAGAACTTATTTGTAACAGTATTCAATAAAGAAAATAATGCAGAATTTATGTGTAGGAGGGCACTAGTCATAAGTCCCTTCTTGGAAAATTTACTTGACCTTTATAAAACTTACTTTTCTCACTTGTATGATGAAATAGTTTAAGTTGCTAATTTTGAAAGTTTTTTTTTTTTTAGTTTTATTTTATTTTATTTTATTTTTACATAATAGTTAAATTATATGATTTGGCCTGCTTAATACCACATATTAACAAACTGAGCTAGTCAGTCACATATAACGCTAAATTTTTGCTGATTTTTTTATTAGATTAAGTACCAGCCAGGAGTATATTTTTGCCATTACCTGTTATCATAGAAAAAGTTTATTGGATTATTATATCATGTAATTTAGAGAAAATAACCTCCTCTTTTATTGTCTTACCATTTAAAAAATTCTATTAGCTTTATTTTATCCCACAAATCATCTATGAAGCATATCTTTGCGCTTACTTATTTCTCTGTAACTTTCCCTGAATGGGGTGTCTCTGCTGGGACACTCACTAGTCAATAGATTTCCCCCAATGTTTCCAGCATTGAGGCAAAGAGATCCTGGAGATTGGCTGTCCAACAGTTCAAAATATAAACTACTAAAGTTGTGGAATATTATCTGAAGTTAAATTCTTGTTTTTCATAGCACTTATCCAGAGGAAATTGTAAAGCCATATGGGAGGCAGGAAAAAAGCTATTAAAACAAACAAACAAACAAACAAACAAAAAACTCTTACATTTTTGTTAATTCAATAATATAAACACTCCTTATAAAATGTATATTGTTTTCTGATGATGTCTGTGTCCTACTGAGATTTTAAAACCTTATAATGAAAATGTCCCCATATTAAAAAAGAAACAGTTAGAAAAAAATAACTTTGTCTTTCAATATTATCCACTATTCTATAATTAAATTATTTACTCCAGAGGCTGCCCTATTTATTTCCTCAGTGCTTCCATCTAACATATACTTGCCTTGAGTTCAATTACCTCTCCACCGGGCTGGCCAAGCAGAAGGTCAGGATACTGGTTTTAGGAGACTGAACAGGCAAAGGAAGGCGTGGGCCTACTAGAGCCTATAGAGGCTGGAGCAACCTGAGAGTAGTGACCAATGTGAAATTGAAACTAAAGGCACCTTACCATCATTTCAAAAGTGCTATGAGGACTGGGCTCCAGCTCCTAGGTAAAGATATTACAGATAACACACGTAAATTGGGGTAAAGGTGAAGAAGAAAAAAAAAAAAATCCTTAGTCCCAGAACAGAACAGCAGACACTTTCTACAAAAACTTTTTAACTAAAAAAAAAAGTTTTAAATTTTAATGAAATATTATAATTCCTCTGATTTCATTTGATATAATTATAGTACAAAATTTTATACCACTATTTAGATATGGAAAACAAATAATTCTTTGCAATTCCATTTCATCCTTTTTAGTATCTACATAGTACAAAATGAAATGGTGATGTGAAAGGATCTATTATTTTCACCTGTCATTTGCATTATCCAGAATATAAGTTAATAGAATTAACTCATACGTGAACACTTAAAAATTAATAATAAAACTGAAAAAACTCAGTGAAATATCAAAGTAATTCAATTTAGAAATATACAAAATATATAAATGGATATTTGTTGAAAGAAGATTAATAAATGACCATTAGCATATGAAAACATTATTATTAGTATTTAAGGAATTCCAAATAAAAATAATGATGAGATATCACCTAATACCAACTAGGATGGCTCTTAAAATAAAAAAAGGATTGTAACTGTTGGTGAGGATATAGAGAAATTAGTATTCCTTGAACACTATTGGTGGTAATGTAAAGTGATACAACTGCTTAAGAAAATAGTTTGCTCCTTAAAAAGTCAAACCTAGAGTTATCATATGACTCAGCAATTCCACTCCTAGGTTTATGACCTAGATAGCCTTAAAATTCCCCTCAGCGTGACTAAACTTTAGACAGTTTCTTGCTGACTATAGGCCACTGACCTCCCTTTTCTTAGAGCATTTACTCTAGAAAACTTGTAATTACAAATTATTTTCCCTATCCTTTTGAGATGTAAATCTTTTACCAACAGCTTGACAGGTTTAGAACCTGGAATTTCTTCCTCAAAAACCTGGGAGCCATTCCTTTGAAATGTAATAATCTAAGAAGATAGTGTCCCATATCCAGGTCCCTGTGGGAAAGTAGGAGACTTACTTTCATAAGAGACAACTATCAAACAGAGATGGCCTAATTACATTGACCAACCACCCCCACAACATCCTCCAGTAGTTTTCCATTAGCTCACCCCATTTGAAAATCCTCTTGCCTTTTCTTTCAGCTCTTGCCTTTTATTAAGTGGAATCTCTCTCCCCTTTTGCAAGTCTTAAATAAAGTCTTCCTTGCTCATTTAATTTCATCAAATGTAAGTTTTCTTCATCATATATATTCAAGAGAAATAGAAAGATACATCCATACAAAAACTTATACAGAAATGTTCACTATAGTTTTATTTATAATAACCAAAAAGCTGAAACAATCAAAATGTGCATAACTGATGAATGGATAAATATAATGTGATATACTTATACAATGGAATTGTATTTGCCAATTAAAAAAAGAAAAAGAACCAATATGTGCAACAGCACGGCTGATTCTCAAAACACGCTCAGTGAGAGAAGCCAGTTAGAAGAAGATCATATATTGTATGATCCCATTTACATGAAGTGTCCAGAACAAGCAAATTGTCCAGAATAGAGACAGAAAGTAGACTGGATTGCTTATATAGCTAAGGGGCAAAAAATAAGTGACAACTAATGGTCATCAGCATTTTGTTTTGTTTTGTTTTGTTTTGTTTTGTTTTGTTTTGTTTTGTTTTAAGGGGGATGAAAATATTCCAAAATTAGATTATGGCAAGCGTTGCATAACACTGTAAATAAAATAAGAAACAATGAATTGTGTTCTTTAAGTATGTAAATTATACCTTAAATCTGTTTACATGTCTATACCTTAAAGCAGTGAAGGAGGAAATCCAAGAAAAGGAGTTCTAGAGTTGTTCTCCATTTTGGAAAACAGTACTCAGAACAACTGGTACCTTCGTGGGAGATTTGTATATGGAATCACACAATTGACCCCAAAAAGAGCAAAAAAGGGAAGTGTTAATCATCAGTTCTTATTCCCCATTGTGTAATAGTTGCCTCATTAAGCTGTTCAATGTTTTCAGCTTTCAACAAAGCACATCTGAGTGTGAAGTAGGTTCACACAGGTTTCTGTGTCAGAGAACTGTAAAAGCCCAGGATGGAAAAGAGACAGAATGAGAGAGAGAGAGAGAGAGAGAGAGAGAGAGAGAGAGAGAGAGAGAGAGAGAGAGAGAGAGAGAGAGAGAGAGAGAAGGAAAGAAGGAAAGAGGAGTAATTTTGGTGAGGTAAAGTGCTATTAGTATACATCAGCATGAATCTGCTTGCCTCAGCAATAGCTGGAGTACAGGTTAGGTAGAAAGGATGACATGTGGCAAAATAAGTGTCCAACACACCAGTCAAACTTGATAGATATCCTGATCCCATGGACCCTGTTTTAAAGACCATTGTGAAGAATATTAGAAGAACCTAAAATATTCATAATGGTACTGGATCGCTCCCTTTAGTATTTTCCCTCATTTCTTTCCAAATAACTAATGTTCTTTGTTCTTACTTTCCATTCCTCAACAACAGCCATGTGTTTCCATAGCTAAGCTTCTGATTATTTCCTGAGTCCCTTTTTTTCTGGCCACTTGTTCAGACAATCTTCAAATTTCTGAACACTCTCTAAAAAAGTACCCACAA
This sequence comes from Rhinolophus hipposideros, assembly GCF_964194185.1. Lineage (NCBI taxonomy): Eukaryota > Metazoa > Chordata > Mammalia > Chiroptera > Rhinolophidae > Rhinolophus > Rhinolophus hipposideros. The sequence goes on from NC_138058.1 coordinate 41,134,415, forward strand.
AAGTCACAGTACAAAGACAATCTAATGTATAGTTATAGACACTGAGAGGTTTCACTCATTCTGTTAATTAATGTTGGATAATAAATCAAACAAAACTAGATAATTTTTCGTGAGTGGGAGCATGTTTTCCATATGTATCAAAACACTGAGACTGTAATCAAAACTTTATTGAATGTACATTAAATATTGAGAGTGTAAGTGAAATCTTCCACCCTACCTTAATAATCCATTTCTAGTATAAAATAAGCTACTTCATATTTCTTAGTTCAGCAATCTTCACAGTTGTAGAAACCTAAATGGGAATGGGTCCCCACTAGCAACCTTGTCTCTTGCCAAGGCTATTCTGGGATTATGGGCTTCAGTGACCAAAGTGGTTCATGTGGATCTGGTCTATTCTATGGAACCCTGGGTGCCCTTGCCCTTGTAAAACTCAGAAACTGCATCAGTAACATCTCAATCAATAAACTACCATGTCATCTGGACCTAATATCTGAGTTATCAATAGATTTTACTCTACCACAAGGCCTAGACATTTGCCAACATTGCAATACAGATACTATAGATTCTTTGCAGAAGATTTTTCAAACAGCAAGACTGATTACAGTCTTCCACAATTTTTGTCTATGGCTAGGGTCAGGATTGTTAACCCTAGTTCCTGAAAACTACCCTTTGATTATACAGACTGATGTGATGGTTGTCTTAAACTGATAAAAATATCCACTAGTTAACACTTTAATGCAGCTTTTCTATTCTTACACATATGTGCACACATACAATATTATTATGATAATAATAGGTACATGAATCCTTTCCCTCCAAGTGATGAAACCAAGACCACATAGTTCAGGGCTTATCTGTGGTTCCTTAATAATTAATCACTTTCTTAAAAATATATTTCACCAGCAAATGTATTCTGCTACGTTTTGAAAAATGTCTAGATTATAAGTGTAATTTTTCCCTAAAAATAGACATATTGCTCCATTATTATCTATGATAGAGCAAGAGTCCATGCAGTTTAGGAGCAGAATATGTCTCACACCACCATTACTTTGATGCATTTTCTAAGGCATTTGCTATATAGTTGAAATATATTTAAAAGTACAGTGGCTATACCATAAATCATATGCTTGACTTCAATCACCTACTACATTGACATTTATATAAGAAAATGCATTTTAACCTCAACAACTTCTTTCCAGAGACTAATACAAGTTTTCATATGCTTCACACCAAATCCTCATAATCAATCGATCAAACTGTTATTACTCTAGACATTCGACTCGCCCAAAATACATTTTCTAATGTCTGATGTGAGAGACAATGATACTGACTGTTATGTTTCCAATTCATATACATTCATCCACTAAGGCGCAGGCTAATGAAATACACACACAGAGTGTGTTTGACCCTTAAAAAAGGAGGGCATTGTGATGTGTCCTGGATTTGGGAAAATAATCAGTTTTTTTTCTGACCATTCCAGGTAAATTGCAAGCAACTGTTATCTCCCAACTTGCCAATAGCATATTAATAAGATGGTTTTTCATGTACTTCCTCTTGTTAAAGAAATAAAATACTTTCATACATTAGCAGTCTTCAGTTTTTCTTTGTCTTTTTATATATTTACTACCTGTGAAGTTAATCATTATTGTTCTATTTGTACTGTGGTTTTTGCATAATTCGGTGACAGGTCTAATGATTCCCTGCCCCTCCAGAGTTTGGGAGGGCAGTATGCTTCAATTTCTTAGAAGTATAAGATTACCTATATCAAACACCAGCACTGATTAATTATTATAACATGTAGCTAAGCATCCACATTATACATTTTTCTGGTGTAAGCCAACTCTGTCTATCCAGTGACCTGAATCACTAAGTAAATCACAATCTTCCTACTACTGATACAGTTATGAATATTCCTTTAAGGAAGGCTGGACCTCAAATTACCACTTCTTCTGAAACATAGTGGGAGTTCCAAGGTGATTGGCTAAAAGCATCCCAATTAGAGTCAATGTGTCCCTGACTCATGCTCATTTATGCTATGTGTGTGGCAGGTATCTTTATATCTGTCTACATGCTTTGTTTTCATGCAGGGCTATCCCAACAAAACCTCATAGGTTTTCATGCAGGGCTATCCCAACAAAACAACCGTTGGTGTTCATATTTCTGAAGTACCAAGTGACGTCTGTTCTGAGCTCATCACTTACAGAGGCCCAGGGATAACCACTCCAGATTTCCTTCCTGCCCTGGCAGTCGATTTCCACAGCAATAAAGTATACACAATGCTATTTTTATGAGACTTTCAAATAAACCGATTGCAAAATCTTAGCCATTACAGCTAGTGTTTTTGAGGGAAAAGATAAACTCCAATAAATCTAAAAACCACTCTCCCATTTCTCCCCAGGCAACCTCGAAGTCTTGTATCAGTCATGGTTGTTGTGAAACACTTGCTGGCTGAAATTGTTGTGGGATGCTTGGTATGAATGACACCAAGCAGGATCAGGATCAGCTGGCAGTACTTTCCCAGGCTTCATGTGCACAAGGCAGATGACCCTTCTGGCCTCATCAGCATTTTTTCAATGCTAAGTGTTCTACATAACTTGCTGAATATTAACTTTAAAAGGAAACAATATTAAATCTTTCCTTTGCTGTCTACCCAGTCAGTGCCTGAACAGGTGCATCCAGCAATAGAGTGGACTTGTGTGTCCCCTGCAGCTTCCTTGTCAATGAGTAGGGCACTCCTTGGGTCATTGGATTTATGTGACTACTACACACTAGATTCCATAGGAAAGACTGGCTCTAAGTGTCCTTTCTCTATGGCTTTAACCCACTTCAAATAAAGGCAGGTATTTATAAATATCCCAACCAATAAATAGCACATTATCTACCAGTTTACTCAGACCCAATTTTAAGGTCCCAAATAAGAATTATGAATGCTATATCAAGTTCTAAGAACTTCCCTAACCTACCTATGCCTACACGTAGTAGAGAGATTCTCCCGGTTTAGGGTCTTCTCTGTTAGCAGTTCTGAACAAGACCTAAAACCAAATACCTTCAGAGGAGCTAGTGATCTTTGTTCATATTTCAAGGGGACTATGAAACATGCGTGGGGCTGGAATGAGCCTTCTATTGAGAGCTTAGCTAAACCACTCCACAGTATTGCGGCTTTGGCGTCCATTCTGTGTTGCCATGTGGACTACAGGGGCCCTGAATTGACACTGCCCCTTTCAGAAGCGCATGCTATAGGTAACAGCCTGCATAGTCGCAAGTAAATGTAAGTTCTTGGTAGGACTCCCCCAGTTGCCCTTGTGATGGGCACTGTCCTCAGCCTCTCAGATCAAATCCCTGCAAAGCTTAGCAAAACTCCAACCCTTTTTTGTTTGAACTGAATATTTTGGCTTTACCCCTGGGAATCTCAAATAACTCCACCCAGGGACCCTAATAAGGCGTGGGATCCATCCTGCACCCTGCACTCTCTGCCTGCACCCTGCCTTGACCTCTCCACCTGGCTCCTGGAGGCACGCCATGTACCCCCTCCAGGACCTATGAGCAATAGACTTCTCTCTTTCAATTCCTTTGTGGTCTTTTGTTGAAACTTGATTCACCATCTGAAATCCATGGGTTGACTTAACAAAGGTTAATTTAATTAAATCACGACACCAACAGTAAGGACTTTTGCTAAATATGTGGGGTACTTATGGTCTACATAAATATTGTGTTTAACTGGAGGAAATGACGGGTGTATTATCAAGGAAGTAAATTCAAATGTTGTTCAACATAAATATTGGTTTACGGTCTACATAAATATTGTGTTTAACTAGAGGAACTGACAGGTGTATTATCAAGGAAGTAAATTCAAATGTTGTTCAACAATGATAATCTAATATTAGAAATAAAGAGCCACATACAAGGGATGAGTCTCACAGATCAAATGAAATTTTAAAAATTGTATATACTTACGGTATAAACAAGCAAAAAGGATATGAAGTCTGGAAGCACAAAAATAGTTAATATAAAATGGGTTAGGGATATAGGCCTGCAGACCTTCAACGTGGTAGAATACTGGGGGCTCCTTGTAATGCTGCTGACGAGAATGGGGGGCAGACCTGCTGATGAAAAGGAGCTATGCACCTTCTATACATTCATTGTTCACCTCCTGAGTTTTATTATTTTCTTATATACCTGGTGAATGTCCATTGTCAGTGATTGCAGAGCTTCTCTCTTTATTTCCAGGAAGAACAGTTGCTTTAACAGTGTTCTCAATGGGGCTATTTGATAATGCCTGGAAATATTTTTGGTTGTCTTAGCTGGTGTGGAGTGTGCTACTAGAATTTACTGTTTAGAGGGTAGGAATGCTGCTAAACAACCTGCAATGCAGGGGAGTGTTCCACTCCCTACAACAAAGAATTATCCACCCCCAAATATCTATAATCTTTGTAGTTATTGAAGAACAGAAATAATAAGTGAGACAGTAATAGTTCTCATATTTGATTATACATCATAATCAAATATGGTGGTTTTGAGAACCATGGATTGTAGCACCCTTTCCCTAGAACTGCTAAATCAGAATTTCAGTGAACATACTTTTATATTTTAAAGGTCTAAATTTTTGCTTCTGTTAAGTATCCATGTTTGAAAATAACCCACATATTGTCTCCATTCCTGGATTATTAGAGAAAAGGGATTTTATTTTCTTATTCCATGTATTTCTCAGGAAGAGTTCTTATTGATCTGTTTGCTAAATTTTGCCTCCAAACAGCCTAAAAAAATAAAATAGAAAAATGCATTCCCCATCAAAATTTGGCATCTCTACACTTGAACTGAGGGATCAAGCTAATGACTCAAATTATTAAAGTAATAGGTATCATTGGAATTGTTAGCACAGTAGTATGCTGTGTTAACATAAAGTTCAAATTGTTTCTGTTTCCCAGGGGCTCACATTGTCACAGTGACGAAAACTAAGAAAACAGTTTCAACTTCTATTACTAGTAAGCTCTTTTCTATAGCTATGGCTATGTTGTTTTTGTTTGTTTGTTTGCTTTGTCTTTTTTGAAATAGTACTCGAACTCGAGTACCTGAGTAGAGGTAATACAAATATTTATTGTGAAAACTAATTAAAAGAAATAAATCTAATTTATTTTCTGACTAAAAACTGTATGTACATTTTTGAAAATGAAGTCAGATAATAACAATATAAACTGAAAGTGTATAGTCAGTCACTAAATCATTTTCCCCAGAGATATAAACTGTAACCATTTTAAAATATCTGTCAATACTTCTTAAACCCACACAACAAATATATTAATAGAATTTTCTTGCTTCATAAAATAATTAAAACAGTTTTCTGTTTGGTCTTTATAGAGTAATAGGTATTTAACTAATTCTACTGCCAAAAATTACTATGAAACCTGAATGATCAATAACTATTAATGTAATACAATCTATAGTCCAAATTTTTCCAAAAAAAAGAGAGGGAGTGAAGAAGGCAGAATTTCCTATTCCAAAATGGCTTCATTCATGAATTCTTCCAAATATTAAAGGAAGAAAGAGTATCAATATATACATTATCCAAAAAATGGAAACGTGAGATCACTTTCCAACTCATTTTATGGGGTCGCAAAACACTGACATCAAAATCACAAGTACAAAAAATCAATATTATGCCAATATCAATCATGAACTTACAATGTAGTGATGTGGAAATATGATAAAACTTTTACTGAATGAGATTTATTTAAAAAACACAAGGTTAGTTTAACATTAGTAGATCAGAAAGGATAAAATCACAATCATCTTAATAAAGGAATGAAGTTTCTTTGATAATTTTCCACATTCATTTATTTAAAAAACAAACCAACAAACAAAAAACCTTTTATCTATCCAAGAACAGAAAGGATTTTCCATAATCTGAGTTATTTACAAAAAGCTGACATCTAACATCAGACTTACTGGGGGATTATTGAGTGCTTTTCTCCCTCCCTGGGCAAAAAGCAAAAATGTCCACTATCACCATTCTATTTAACATTTTACTAGAGGTATTGACCAATGCAATAAAGAAAAAAAAATAAGTAAAAGGTGTATAAATTAAAAAAGGAAGAAGTGACACCAACAATATTTTCAGAATGTCTCTATTACTTACTTAAAAATTCCAGAAGAATTAATAAACATTTACAATTAATGAGTACATTGATGGTAGAGCTAATGCACACACAATTGATAAACAAAAAAACTGTATCCAATATACCAGCAAAGAAGTTGCACATTATATGCAAAATTACCATTTAAAATTACATCAACTAACATAAAATACCTACGACTCATCTAAGTAAAACTGAGTAAGATACCTACACTAAATCTCTTAAGATATCATTAAGAAAAAATAAAGACAAATAAATGGTCACAAATGAGAAGATTCAATATTAATATTCCTGTTCTCCCTAATTTTATCTAATTGAACTACACATTGAATTCAATACCAATGTTCAATGTTCAAGTAAAATTTTGAGATACAAGGAATACAGAATAGTCAAAGCAGTCTTAAAGAAGATAATCAAAGTTGGAATGCATACAACCAAAATAAATACATACTATAAAACACTGCGCTATACACCTGAAGCTGACATTGAATAATAATGAATGACAACTATAAATTTATATATATATATAAATTTATATATGTATATTCAAGGGATGTGCAGTACAGCATAGGGAATATAGTCAGTGAAATTGTAACAGCTATATGTGATGTCAGACGAGTAGTAGATTGGGGGGGTTATTGCTTTGCAAGGGGTGTAAATGTCTAACTATTACATTGTTTTGTACACCTGAATCTAATTTAAAAAACTATAATAATTAAGATAAAGTAATATAGGTACATGTATATACAAAAAGACTATTAGAAAATATTGGAGATACCAGAAATGGACCCATAGACATGTAGTCACTTAATTTATACATAGACTCCTCTGTAATTTAGAGCAAGCTAGAGATTAGTCTTTTCAATAAATGGTAGCTGGAACCACTGAGTATCAGCATATTAAAAGAAAATAAACTTTTACTATTACCTCTACTAGTCAAAAAATTTATTCAAGGTTATGATCCTGAGTATTCAAGGTAAGATGATAAAGATTTAAGAGAAAACATGAGTATAATATCTTCAAGAACTTAAGAAAGACAACATTTGAAAATATAATATTTTAGAAGTTCATCAAAAAGACATCTTTAACAGAGTGCAAAAGCAAACCACAGAGTGGAAAGAGGTATTTGCAATTCATATATATGCGTATGACACAATACTCTTATTCAGAGTACGTAAAGAACTACAAGTTAATTTTTTTTTAAGGTAAAGCACACAAAAATACCTGGCCAAAACCTTTGAATAGAAACTTCATGAATGAGAATCCAAATAGCCAAAGAGCATATATAATTTCTCGAGTTATTCGTTGTCATGGGATTGCAAATTTACACAACCCACCAAAACGGCAAAAATAAAAAGATTGAAAATGCCTCTGTTTGTGACGGTATACAACTTCAGCTGGCATACGTTTCTGCTGTAGCATAAATTGGTAAAAGAGCTTTAGAAAATTCTTTGTCAGGCTGCAAAAATCTATATATACATTTACCTCATAATTCATCAAATCCACTCTTAGTTATATAACCAAGAGAAATAATGCATATGGCTAAAAAAAAAAAAAAGTAATTTTCAAGAATTTCTATAGCCTTTTTTCATAGTATCCAAAAATAGAAAATATCCGTCAACAGTGGAATGAGAGAATACATTGTGATATATTAACTTACAATACAAAGAGCAATGTACTGATACACACAACGTGGACTCATTTTACAGACATTATATTGCACAATTAATACTGATAAAATTGGAATAAATGGTAAGTCTGCATGATATTGTGATGCAACAGAGCTGAGAATGTTCCATTATCTTTTGATATGGTGGTTCTTTATCTTCCTTTTACATTTCAAAGTCGATTTATTTTATTTTGCACTGATTTCCAACACATGTAATATGATTCTCCATTTCTGGTCCCCTTACTTTACATTTTCTGTTTTAATATTTCTTTTATTTTTTTAAATTATTGTAATATACGGTGATTCCTTGACAGGCTCTTTAACCAGCCCCATCTTCTCTTCTAGATTTGAGGGTTTAAAGAATTTCCTTTTAAAACTACTATGAAGATTATATATTTACATAAAATGTGTGTGCAAATTTATAAACTTTAGAATAATAAGGATTAGTTACACATCACCTAAAACCTCACATATATAGAATATACATATATATGGATTTATATTTATTTTTGCCTGCACTTACGGCAGATACCTTTGCTTTTATTTTTTACTGTACATTCTGAAAATTTTCTTACTATATTAAATAAAATTATAAGTGTATGATAGCATGCATGTTTTAAAGTCAATTACTGTAATCATTTATCGAAATTATTATAACTTAATTATATATTTATTTATATATAATCACTGTTGGGCCTTAAAATCAAAACTGTACCATTTAAATACACAAATTTAGTTTTATATCTCAACTGAATATATATTATGGGTATTTTACTCTTTTAAACTATTTTCAGGAAATACATATGAGGAGTATATATTTTGAGTGCTTGCGTATATGAAAATATTTTTTTGGGGTGGCTAGTTGGTTCAGTTGGTTAGAGCGCAGGGCTCATAACACCAAGGTTGCCTGTTGGATTCCCACATGGGCCAGGTGAGCTGCACCCTCCACAACTAAAGTGAAAACAATGACTTGACTTATAGCTGAGTGTCCTGGAAAAACACACTGTTCCCCAATAGTCCACAACAAAAATTAAAAAAAAAAAAAAAAAAAACTTTGTTGAAGGTATATGAAAGGATATACTTTTTGAATGCTTGTGTATTTGAAAAACTGTTTTGTTTTGTTTTACCTCTGAACAATAAGATTGATTATATATCCTTAAGTCACACACTATTTTACACTGATTATTTCCAAATATTTTACCTTTGGCTTTGAAATCTAAAAGTACTATGGAAAAACAGTGACAATCATCACTTTTTTGGTTATCGAAACTTTGATGTTTTTTCTCTTTAAATACCTGAAGAGGGTTTACTCCAAATTTTAAGTTTTGTGTGTGTGTGTGTGTGTATGTGTGTGTTTTAAAGAAGGATTTGCTGTTTATCTTAACTTGTTAATATTAGGTGAGTTTTTTTTTAAATGTAAAAGTCTAGATCTTCATTTACTGCATATTTTCTATTATAATTTTTTTCATTTGTTGTATTTTCTTATTTCAGAACACCAGGCTAACTATTTTTCATATCTACTTTTTTATCTATTATCCTATAAAGCACTGCTCTTTTGCTTCTCAATTTTGTGTAAAATTAACAATGACTCAAACAATTTAAAACAGCAAAATCTATTGCTAATGTGAAATGTTCTTCTCTTTAAAAAAAAAAACTTATTTTGAAAGCTTTCAAAAGTTGTCTCTTTTTTCTGAGATATTAATCATTTGAAAATAATTTTTATGCTTACTTCACTCACTTTTTTCTTTTGAAAGTTTACACTCATGAGGTCTATTATTTGCATCCAAATAGCAATGTCTCTCACATATATATCCATCAGGATGGACTGAGTAAACTATGGTAGTTGTACATAAAGGAGAGTAAAAACTCACTTTAAAAATTGAGAGGAAGAAAACTAAATATAAATAGGGAACTATTCTACGATTTTATGATTAAAGAGGAAAATATGCAGAATAGGCTTATATAGTAGCATGTCATCATTATGTGTAATTTGAGGAAGCCACTATATATGTGTGTTAATGCATATTCACTCATATTTTGAAAAAGGAAAAAAGACAAGTTTAGTTTTTTGTTTTTTGTCTTTTAAAGAAAGGTTATCAATGATGAAGAGATCAGAATGGAAGGAATGAAGATGGTAGTTACACCTTTCTTAAACTATCCCCTAATAAACTTGTTTTGTGGTATTTAATTTGTAGCTATTTTTTTAAATAATAGAAGTAAAACCTAAAGAACTAAAAAATGTATTTCTAAAACCTGAAATCAAACTAAAACAAGTATCAACTTAGACTCATAAAAACAGAGAAGAATGATTGCAAATGACACTAAACATACATTTAACTGCCTATTTTTGATGAAATATATGCAAAAAAAGTTTAAATGTTTATTAAAATCCAAAACTAAATTCAGTAGTCTTCTAGTTAATAATAATGATGATTCACATATTCTGAAGTGATTATGTGCATATTTTTAGATAAAGCTATTAAAAACTTATTTTATTATGTTAGAAACCAAGATATTTTTTCAGCATAAAAAAGATACACTAGTATATAGGTTAAGAAAAACACATGTAATCTTAAATATATTTGGAACAATCAACATAAACTAATATTTTTCCCCTTCTAATTAATATTTATTTCCCAACTCAGTTAACTAAAAGGTTTTGGTAAAAATATAGATCCTGTAGGATCTATAATGTGATCTCTGAAACTACATTTCATAAAAGTAATTAAGATACCTTAGAGAAATGATCAATTTCAGTTCTAGTGAAAGGTACTGGTAAGCCTGGGACATTGGGAGGTGACATAAAGTACAGAGTTTATCAAATACGTCAAAAGGAACAGGAGCCCAAATCACCAAGATAATGTCATAGGAGGCTGATGAAGTCCCCTTCTCCCATGGACAAATCAAATGTACAGCTACACACTGAGCAATTACCTCCAAAAGAAATCCCAGAACTAGCTGAGTGACTCCTTTACACCAAGTGAATGAGAAAATATCCCCATCAAAACAGGTAGGAAAGACCCAACTCGTACCATAAATCCCATCTCTAGCACAGTGCTAAACAATCTAGAGGAAACTCCCAACTCCCAGCTTCTCTCTGAGGAGTGAAGCGTTTGGACCCATAGTGACTACATGGGTCCATAATGACTACAGTTGATAAAACTGTACTGTGTAACTGACATTTGCTAAGAGTGTAGATTTTAAATGTTATCATCAAAAAAGAAAAAAAAAAGGTAAATATGTGCGATGATAGATGTACTAATCAAGTTGATGGGGAAATTATTTCACAACATATATGTATAGCGAATCATCATATTGTGTACTTTAAATAACAAAAACTTCTTTTGTAAATTTATCCTCATAAAGCTCGAAAAAAAGAGACTGGCAGAAAAATTAAAAAGGAATAAAAGGAAATAAGAGCCAAGTTTGAAGGTCTTTCAATGGCCAGAGTTGAACATTAAAAGAATGACAACAATAGACTGAAACACTTCAAATATATAAAAATGTGCTCATAATGATACTAAAATATATTTATTAGTTAACTATGGAGGTTTCTAAAGCACCATATAATTTTATGAAATTAATAAGTAATGGGAAATAAGTATCTAATTATCCCCACTTTTCCAGACAAACTGTATTTCAGAGCATCCTAATATTTCATGAAAAAAGTCATTTTTTGCCAGTTGTCAGATAATTGCAACTGACACATGTAGAAGGAATGACAAAGTTAAAAATCCGCTACTTGAAACCACTTATAAATAAAACTAGGCAATGACAATCAATGGATGCTGAAACCATTAGGTGAAAGGTTAATGGAAAACTTTATAATGGGTGAATGAGACTGAAAACATATGAACCAGCTTAGCTATCTTAACTTCACAATTATGAAGAGAAGCAGACACTATGAATTTTCTGACTGGATATTAAATGAAATTCATCACCTAAATATTGCCAACCCCTCCCCCCCAAAAATGCATCTGAATCTAATTAAGTCTCTTAATTGATCAGTTGAGAAAATGTGGACACAATCAGAAAACATAAGTTAAATGGACTCAGTTTAACACAGGGGTTTTGTTTTAAATTTAAAAAGATTTAAAAGATGTGTCAGGTATATATATATATATATATATATATATATGGGTGGACCATGTCTGTATCTCAATTTCAACAAACTAAGTATAAACATATATTTTGAGATAATTGGATGAATTTTAACTCGAACATTATTAGATATTGTTAAAAAAACATTATTAATTTGGGGAAGTGTGAAATGGCATTTTGGTTATGCTTTAAAAGACTCTCATCTGTTCATTGTATATACAGATATATTTATGGGTAAAATGCTATGATACCTGAGATTTGTCTTTCCATCCTGCAACAACACACAAATAAAAGTGGTAGGGGAGATAAGGGTAAAACCAGATTACCTAAATAGTGCTCATTCTTCAAGCTTGATGTGGAAATGTGCATACTCATTATACTGTTCTTTCATGCCTATGCTTTTCAATTTCCACGAAGAAATTCAGATTGTCATTTTGTATATTTAACATTTATTCTCAAGGGATTATTTTGGGAAAAAAAGCAATTATCTTCTTTATCTTTGTTTTATCACTCTTTATCTTTCTTTTAATAGATTCTGAAAGTGAGAATTTTGTTTTCAAATTATTTTATTTCTCAGAGGAGTTAATTAGTTACTGTCTTAAGTTTCTTTCAAAATATTAGGTCTACTTTATATGAGATACATTCAATGGAAAACAAAGAATTTCCTAGTGTTGAGAGAGAGAGATAGATTATAGATTACTTTTTTTTCATCATATAATTGGTTTGTGCCCACAAGTAGAAATTATGCATTGGGAAATTTGCACTGGGAAGTACATAAGAAAATAAGAAAAGGTTTGTAAAAAAAAAAAATAATTAATTAATCAACATATTTACCTTGTCTTGATGAAAGGGTTTAAGTTAATAAATAAATAAACAAACAAACAAACAAACAAACCAAAAACACACATGATGAGAGCAACCAAGGATTAGCCTTTTATAAATTCACAATTAATGTTTTATGTCTCTATTGACTTAATTTAATTCCTTCAATAATACACTAGATTTTCTAAGATTTTAAGAACACATACTACGACAGAGGAATTACTGATGTCTTAAGTGTATATATAAAACAATCAAATTAGCATCATAAAGATAAAATTGTAGATAGTATCACCTAGTAATATGAAATAGAAATATGTACTTTTCAAACATTTATAATTCCTCACCATTTCTCTTAATTTGACCCATGATTATGAACAGATGTCACTGCAGATGAAGGTGAAAGGGCTTATAAAAATGTAGTAATTTCTATAGTACTCATAGTAATTTCCATGCTCAGTACTCTTTGGTACATTGGAGATGGTAGATTAGACTTCTCTTCAGTTTTTGTTTGACCTGATGTCCAAAGCTGAGACTAAGCTGCCCTTTCCTTCATGTTAGGGGACATAGTGGATATGTTGATTCAGTTCTGTTTCAGTTAGTCAAAAACATTTTACAATTGGCCTCTTCTTTGTGATGCTGGGCTGTGATGCTGGGCTCTGACCTGCATCCATTCCTGAGGAAGACCTTTTTCCTCTTCCAACAATACAAATGTCATGGTAACTCTCATTTATGTAATCTTTCTCTCAGTACTGAAACATGTTTGCCCTCCTATAGCTCCAAGGATCAAGAATCTATGACACTGTCTTTTCTGCCTATTGAGTATTCAGACAACCAGAGGAAACTAGAAATGGACTGTGAATATTCTGCTCTTTTGCACATATCTTAGTCACTTATCATCTCTGAGTTTTTTCTATGGCCTCCGTTTTCCCCAGCAACATATCAAACCCACAGTGTTTAACTGGTAACCTGTGACAGATTCAGTCACTCAGGATATGCACCAGCCTCTGCCCTTGAGCACTGCAAGGCATACAGGACCTGAGTGAATATAATTACTGGTCTAGGAATTTACAAATTATTTCCCTTTCTTACAGCCAAATCTTACTGGACTAATATTTCTTTAATTTTTCCATTCAAAATAAGGATTTATTTATCTATGATTTGCCTCGTTGCATATGAATCTTGTTTTAGTAGGAGAAATATATTTCATCTAAATTGATTTATTCTTTATACAGCAGGATTCTTTTTATTTTAATGAACTTTTATTCTTATGGTTATGCAATTTCCTTTGGCTTTTTCATGGACACTTCTAAGGCACTTTTTACAGGAGGATCAGGCATAATCATTTTTATTTATTAAAGTAAAATTTACGTATAGTGAAATACATGAGCTTAAGTATGGAATTGAGGAGTTCTGATATATAGTAAAATATACACATGGGTATATATAACCTCCTCAATTCCGTACTTAAGTTCATGCATTTCACTATATGTAAATTTTAATACATATTGTAATATTACAGTTACAATATATAAGGGTATATATAATATATATAATATATGGGTATATATATAATATATACCCATATATTATATATATTATATATACCCTTATATATTGTAATTGTAATATTACAATATGTATTAAATATATATATATATATATATATATATATATATATATATATATAAAATCGATATGGATACACACACACACACATAAATACACCCATGTGAACATCACCCTAAAAAGTATATAAAATTTTTCTATGATTATAGAACATTCAGGTGTGCCTCACTGCAGTTAATTACCACCTCCTATTGGTAGCCAATGTCTTCAACATGATGTTCATCAAGACATTTTGTTTGACTATATTATATATGTATATAATTTTACAGTGTTTATACTTTTACTTCTTTCATTTAACATGTTTTTGATACTCGTTCATGTAGTTATGTGTATCAGTAGTTCCGTTTTTTTTATTGCTGAGTGGAATTACAGTTTATAACTATACCACAATTTGTTTTTGCATTCTTGTATTGATGAACATACTGATTATTCTAAATGGATTTTTTTCACTTTCTAATTATTTGCCACTGGTAAATTGCTAAATTCACCTATTGGTTCTAGTTTTGCAGATAGCTTAGGATTTTTATGTAAAAATCTATGTTGTCTGTAAATAAAGACGTTTTATTTCTTCCTCACTATCTTTTGTCTTTTTGCATTGAATAGGACTTCAGGTACAATGGTAAACATAAGTGATGTGGATAGGCATCTTTGGCTTATTCTTGGCCTGAAGGGAAATTTGAGGGAAATATTTCATGATTAGCATGATATTAGTGGTAGATTTATTTTTATGCCTTTTATCAAGTTGAGAATGTGCCCAGTATGCCTAGTTCACTGAGAGTTTTTCTTACACATTGTTCTTAACTTTTCTCACATGGCTTTTTCTGTATCTATTGGATGATCCTATGTTTTTTATCCCTTTTATCTGTTAATAAGGCAAAGTGCATTGATTGATTTTCTAATGTGAATCCAAACTTACATTCCTGGACTAAATCCCACATGGTCACAATGTACTATATATTGATGATTACATTAGCTATATTCATGAAGGATATTTGTTGGTGAATTAGTTCTTGTAATAGCAAGTCAAGTTTTGGTATCGGTATTTTTCTGCCCTTATAAAAATGACTGATTCTGCACTAATGACTACAATGAAGTAGTGCTTCAAATTTTAGCCATTTACTGATGCGTACCTTGATCTGCCCCTGTGTCTCTAAACAGCATCCAATCACTATTCTGGTAGTTGCCAAAATCATTGGGGAATTGGTCTGCACATTTTCTACCACCATTTACCAATCTCTCATTCACAACAATGTCCTGTGTAATCAATCTACTTTCACTACCATTCCATTGAAAGCTGTCAGTGACTAAATATGAGTTTCAAACTTGAGTTCCAACTCATATTTCTGTTTTGTGCCTCATCTTCTTAAAATATCTATGACCACCTCATGCTTAATACTGTGAAAGCTCAACACATCACATTACCTCCTAGTTTATTCCTCCTCTGAGCTCTCAGTATCTTCCAACTACACTAGTATCATGCCCATTACTTAAACTAAAAATTGCAGATTTAGCTTTGACTTTTGCTCTTTGTACTATTTATAGGCAGTCAATCGATGGCACTGTGAATCCTAGCCATGAGATTTTTGTCATATTAAGACCCTTCTTTTAGTCTCATTCTTCATATATTTCTTGCTGCTTGCCTAGACTATTAAAATGGTGATCTCATTTCTTCCAGCACTCTCCCCATCCCTGCAATCCATCTTAAACATTACCATGAGTTGTCTTGAATGCATATGTCAGCTCTCACCATTCTTCTCCTTCAAAAACATAATTGTCTTAACAAATTGGAAAGGAGTCCCACATCCTAAAACTTGAAACTCCCTATTCTAACCTTCCTTAATAAATTCTATACATTTTCTTTATGCTCCTATCTAGTATCAAAACTAAATAACTTATTTTCCTTTGTATATATGTGGTCATATATGAGAATTTCTCAAATCATTTCTGTGCTAGTTTAAATTCCTTAAAGGAATATTTCCCGCTTCTTACCATATACATAAGGTAATGGTTAATATACAAACTTTGAAGTGATCTTGTGATCTTATGACATATTATCTTATTCTGATCATGTCATATGTTTTCTGTTGGACTGCACAACTCTTGAGTGTAGAGTCTGATTCTTTATTGTTATTCTAAAATACACAGCATATTATCTTGATCATGATGAAATAAATATTTGCTAAATGAATAACTTTGTCTTCATTGACTTGCTTTCTTAAAAAAAAAAAACAACAAAAAGAAAAAAGAAAAAAACACAGTAATTTGTATTTACTTTGTTTAAAGTGACAAATTGTCTTAGCCATCTTAGACTTGGTCTCAACCACTAAACTATGTGCTTGACTGAAATATAAAGAGGAACAGTTTAAACACACTAAAGTATTTGATTCTTGGGAAACAGTATACCTTTAAATTATTTACTAACATTATTTACTAAGTGACTTAAACTTTTTAATGAACTAATCAACAAGCATAACAATTTTCTTTGAATACTGGCAAGGTATTGTTCACTGAGGATATGCCAGAAATGCCATAATATGCCATATTTGCATAGACTGCTGGCAATACACACACACAAACACACACACACGTATTCTGTGTGTATGCTAATATAATACAACCTGAAACTTCTGGAGATTTTTCTATCAACCTCCAAGAATAACATAAATACTCAGTTCATGACAATTTAAATTCTTAGAGGTTAAATTTACAATGGCGAGAATCTCAATAGAAAGACATTAGAATGATCTGAAATTATACATAGTGATTTAAGAGAGAAAGAGATAAATACCTTATAACTTTAACATAAATTACATTTACAAATAGTTTTACTGGTTTGGACATTATATATCTGCCTGCCACTTGCTGTAAAAATCCTTTCTTATTCCAATATATGCTTTTTTTGTCTAGAATCAGGTTAATCTATCCTGCAAAAGTGAAAAGATGTCTCATTTTAGCAATACTTCTAAACTATTTCTTTAGCCTGAAAAACAAAATTGATTTGACAACATACATTAGAGCATAACAATGGGTTACTGATTTTTCTTTTTCACACATTTTTTTGAAAGCTTTCAGATTCAGATTTTATGTGAATCACTCTATATTTGTAAACCACCCATTTTTTGTTTTAGTTGCTCTATCAGATTGTTCTAGGTCTTTGCTGAAGTCATCCGTTAATATAAGGAATGGCATTTGCTAGCAATGCACTCTATATCACAGTAATAAGCCTGAGATTTTCTTCTGTGGCATGACCCTGAAATGGGTACAACTGGGAGAGATGAGGATATACTAAGATGAATGAACACTTTTTTTATCAGGTGAAGTAAACCATTTGCTCTGTCAACCTACCTTTTTGCTTCAGTGATAACGGGGCCTTTTAGAAACTCAAATGGTCTCTCACATTCCATACCTGATAAATTTCCATTTGTTATGTCTACACACAGACATACTGAATTTTCTCCAGCTGGCTTTTCTTTCCACAGAATTTTCTAAAATTCAAATTCTTTACATTATACATGGACACTCTCCCTTGTTGAGGCTGCCAATGCATATCTGAATTTTAGTTCAACATAAAAAGTATTGGTATTTATAAATTTAGACGAAAAAGTATAATAGACTCTTCCACATTCTTTTAAGGTTGTCTTGGAATGTGGCTGTAGCCACTGTTTCTTGAACCTAATCTCAGTTTTAACTGACTACTGATATCAGTTCTCAGCTACCAAACACCATCCTTTCCTGTGAACAATATCATTTGTAATTTGCTGAATATAAACATTTTGACATAGTTTTAATCCTACTTCACAATTGCTATTTTTTCTCTCCAACGTTGTGATTATCATTTGTAACATTTATTCTATACATGCAGTGTGTTGTCTACTGTTCAACACATAAAAATATGTCAACTTTTATAAAACCACATTTTATCTCAAAGGATGCTGAGTAAAGCATGTGTCATTGTGGTCTTGAGATGTTAACTTCCTCTCATACCAAAAAGTGAGTGATCCTATTCTGATAAGCCACTATCAAATCTAAACATGAAGCTGTACATGAAGCTTACTGTAGTGTTAAATCTCAAGTGAGTTCAATTAAGAAGAATAAATTAAATTAATTCTTGATACCTTTTTAGTCTGGAATCCTATATACCAATATTGGTATTTGCAAGAGGCAAAGATTTAGAATCTGGCAATCCTAATTCATAATTCTGGACCTGCCAATCATTAAAACTTTCAGTACTATAATATGTAAGTGATAATTTTAAATATATAATATATTTATATGTATATGTATATTTATATGTATATATTTATATGTACATATATACATATTTATATGTATATATGTATATGTATATAAATATATTTATATGTATAAATAAACATATATATTTATTTATAATTATATAACAATATAATTATTGTTTCCATTTCTACCTAACCGAGATTCCGCAACTCATTTTTATATGCATATCACTTATATGATATATGTATATCATAATTATCATAGAGGTTTACTTGAGAAAAGTAGCTTGTGCTATATCTAGCAGTTTGTGGCTAGCACAATGTCCATTAAGGAGTAAAAACTCAGTAATATTTGGGAGAGTTCATGGTATAGAAATGTGTTGTCCAATACGGTAACCATTAGTCATATGTGGCTATTTAACTTTAAATGTAAATGAGTTACACTGGAATAAAGTTAAAAATTCAGTTCCTTAGTATATTGGCCACATCATGTGTTCAGTAACTACATATAGCTTATGGCTATCAGATTAGATGATGCAGAAAGTTCTGTTAGACGGTGCTGGTAAATAGGAAAGAACAATCTTTGGTATCAAACAGATCTGACTTCAAATCTCAGCTCCACTATCATTAGCTAAGTAATCTTGATAACGTTATTTTTTTCCATCTATTAAGTATCATAATGACCTTGAATTCTGAGTGTGAATTGCTAAGGTCTCTATTTAACAAAGGCTTTTGTCATCCTGGAGTAGCCACATTATCAAAGGATTGTAAAACAACAAGCTTGAAGACAAAAAAAAGGCCACATCCAAGGACACTACATTGCAAATTCAAGTGGATTTAATTTCTCCTGTGACTAATGTTTGCTCCATTTGCATGTTGTTTTCAAGGTTTTCGTTTACTGCCAGTTGCTACCATTTGTCACAGAGGAAATTTGCCTCCTCAGCTCCAGTTAGACATTCTCAAAGAATCCCTCTGTCTTTGACAATATTACCCTAACTGCACCAGTCAGTATGGTTTAAAGAGGGTGAAGTATAGTGATGCTGCAAAGGGAGCAGCTTAAATCATTTTTAGGGACCAGTGATGTTTTATCATATAATGAAACTGCAACTGCCATTCAAATCACTGATGGAGGAAGAAAGAGAAGCCAAACATAGAGATCTTCTAGTTGATTCGAGACCCAGGCAGAGGAAACAACATCTATTTCAAGTGACAATAACACACTTGCAGAGTGTTGTGATGAGTAATTGAAAGGACATCGAGGAAGCACCATTTCAAATGCCTAGCATATGGAATCTCAACAATTGTTGGTTGTTTTCTGTTACTCTTTACTAATTAGTAAGATACATAGAGAAGCATGACTCCATTACTTGTCTCTTCTCCAAAGGTAGGTCTTGCATAAGTGCATGGATTGCCTGGTAGAAGGTATTTATGGCCAGTCTGTTCTTCTGGAAGGCTTTTATTCCAGCTCCAATTTCCCTTCCAATCTTCCTTTCATTATCTTTGCCAACTAGACCATTGCTTACTCAAATGCCCTCCTTCACTAATTCTCTGTGTTCTATCTGCTTCAAAAGATCTCCAATTTTTTCCTTCCCCTTACTTTCCCTGTGGAGTGTCACTGGACATCTTCTGTCCACCATGTCTGCATTTCTTTTCTGAATTACTGTAGCAACTATTGCATATGCCTTACTTTTATGATACACTTTATTAATTATACAATGCATTTTCCCTCATTTAAATGGTTCTGAATTTAAAGTAGAGTGTGTCTTATAATTGATGGCGTCTCACAATCCCTGTTAGCTTGGAAGAACGTCCAAGGCACATACTCGTAGGTAAAGCATTTTAACTCACAGAAATCAAATGTCTATGGGGAGGGTTTGCATGAAATGTTGAATTAGACATTTTCTTTACTGTATAAATGACAATAAAAAGAAAGTATACTTCATAGCTGGTTTAAGCAATTATTAAACATATGGGCATTATCAAGTTTTTCCATTTTCACTGATCATTTATGGAACTCCTGTATACCTAGAATGTACAAATATACAAAAAAGATTATTTCATAAAGATAGAACCCCAAATTATCATAGGAATGCATTTTTGGCTTTTGATAAATATTGACAAATTGTTTTACTAAGTGGTCTTATCAATTTACAATTCCACCAAAAATGCATCTGCACTTCCTAGATAAGTGTTTGAAATTACTTTAATCATTCCATAGTCCAAGAACGTTTATCAGCAGTTAAAGTCTTTCAGATTCAAAGTCCTATGGTATTTTCATTCCATATTGCTAGTTGCATAAAATAAATAAAACTTAAGCTCATCCTGAGAGCTCCAATTTTTTATCAGTCATCAGTTAGTACAGAATCGGTTAGAGCATCAATGGGAGAAATCCTATTTGGGCTGCTTACTGTTCATCACCTAACCTCAAAACTTAAATATCAATCTTATCAGAGTGAATGTGTACATATACAGAAGTCCGTGGAAAAACTATTGAAACAGAAATTGAAACAGAATATCTGTTAAAAGCACTAATATATTCTCCAGGCTGAGTCCATCCTGTACAAGGTGTAGTTCACCTGGGAGCTTGTTAAAAATGTCGACTCTCAGGCTCTACTCCTATTTCTAAGACCTTCTGTATTAGAAATTATATTTTAAGATTTCCCTTTGGTTCATATACACATTAACATTTGAGAATCACTGACATAGGTGGTTATGAAAATCACGCTGAGAAACACTGTTCTTAGCTATTCACACTCTTTAACTATTGCGGTCATATCTACAGGGGACATTCACAACGAAGTACAGACAGAGGAATCCCTGTCCCCTCCATGGATCTGTTTTACATGTAATTCTTTTTAAATATATTGTAATGTGTGGCATTCTTATGATTTGACATCATTAAACTTTCTCAGCTAATACTTTTTTAATGTCTGAGTAGGACTCCTCTGCTATTACGAATAGATTTGCTTTCTTGAATCAACTTCATGGTAAAATTTTAATAATAACTATTCATGTGGACTGCTTAGGTGTTTCTAGTCATTTACTCATATATTTTTATTTTTTAAAAAATGTTTATGGGGACTTGGTGGCAAAATAAATCACGCAAATGTTTGCACTGTTTTAAAATGTGAATACATCACAAAGATAACATTCTTAGAAAATTCACTAAACTATGATCTCTGAAGAATAATGTGCTAACATCCATTTGTTCATTCATTAAACAAATACTTAACGAGCACCTACAATTGGTCACAGCTAAGCACAAGAGATTTCACAGTGAAAAAGAAGTAAAAAAAGTTCTTATTCTCAGAAGGCTTACACTGTGTAAACAGAGGACACAAGACAGGCAAGTAAAGAAGTAACCACAGCCATTTCAGACCGTGATGATTACTATGAAGAAAATAAAGAGGTCAACGAGCCACAGTGACCGGGAGGGTGGTAAAGAGCTGTGGGCCACTGTTTATCTCTGGAATAATGCTAGTTAACATGCAGCAAATCTTACTTCTTTAGTTAGTATTCAGGTGTCATTTTGGAATGTTTTAGTGTCAATACTATGCTATTATTTCTACTGTCAATTTGAGTACTCTTGGATCAAAGCCCAGGATTAAAATAATAGGGTTTTATAAGAAAATCCTTTCTACCTGCAGGATGTAAGGTTCAGCGATAAGAAAGAAAAATTGGTTTCTCTATAAAATATGAGTAAGGTCATGTATTAAAACTTAGATACATTATTTTAATATATGATTTGTTTATTTTTATATCCCTATTTAGAGTGAAATTGATCATGTTAAACTGAGGCCCCCAGAAGTTCATTAACTTGCTCTACCTCACATATATTCTAAGTAAACAAACATACCACAAATGAAAACATTGTAACTCAGGCACCTGTAACTCTACAGTGTAGTTTCTTGTCTATCTTCTATATAGATTCCTAATTACTAAGAAAATGCATAAAGGAATGCTGGAGAAGACTCAATAATCAAAGCTTGCTTAGGAGAAGCAATTACTTGAAAGTAAAAAGATAAGGGAACAAATGGCACAAATCCAAATAGAAACTTATTAAGCACTGGGGACCCAAGGCTGTCCAAACAATCTATCAAGGGAGGTCCAAGGAATCCAAGGCCATACACATGGGACTTTTTCTTGAGTAAGCATGTCTTCACCCTGATGAGATAGGAAACAAGTTCCAGAAGAGGAGTAGATATAGCTACACCACATACTGTACCAAATCCAATAGAATTATAACACATATGTGGATAGGAGGATAAAACAAATAGAAAATGAAACTCAGAAACATCCCTGAACTACCTTCCAGAAACACAGAGAGAAATTGCATAGTGAGTTTCTGCTGGGAGTTATTTCCTGACTCCTTTATAAAGAACCGATTATTTATCTGGCCATCTGTTATAGACTGGTATTTGTGTCCCCTTCCAAACTCATATGTTAAGTCCTAACCCCCCACCCCAATGTAATGGTACTAGGAGGCAGGTTCTTTGGGAGTTAATGAGATCATAAAAGTGGAACCCTTATAACTGGGATTGATGCCTTTGTTAGAAGGGACACAAGAGCTAGCTTTCTCTCTCTGCTCTCTCACCATGTGAGAATCCAATAAGAAGATGGCCATCTGCAAATAAGGAACAGTACCCTTACCAATCACCAATCTTCTGGTGCCTTGATCTTGGACTTAGCCCTCAGAATTGTGGGAAATAAATTTCTGTTGTTTAAGCCACTCAGTAATGGTACCTTGTTATAGCAGCTTGAATTAAGACACCACCTAAAAAAATCTAAAAATATGTAATGGAGATGGCAAATATTTCAAACATAATTACTACAAAATACTGTGTAGATGTATTATTGTTAGATTCCCTATCCCATTGTTAGATTCCCTTTCTTTATTCCTCTATTTGGTGATGATGGTGATGGTGATAATGATGATAAAATACATGCAAAAGAAGGGTAAGAATATATAACAAAATAAAATATATCTTTTGAAATAAAATATTACAAAAACAGGAAAGAGAAATACAATTTGAATAAAATTAGATATGTGCATTTAGTAAAATTCAAGAAAGCCTAAACCCAATGAATCAGAAGATGAACAAATAGATTCTATTGAAAGAGATTACATGGGAACTGGCAGAAATAAGGAAATAATCTAAGGATGAATTAAAAAAATAAATTTTAAATTTAAAACCTTATATAATCAGTAACAGCAAAAAATGACAATTGAGACAAAGGACAAATTTGAGAATTTCTATAAAGGTAGAGTATAAAATTCAGAACCACAGTGATAATGTAACTTAATAAATATGGAGGACAGAAAATGCATATGCAACATGCCTGATGATGATTGACACTTTGTAGATAAAGAAAAGCCTATCGGTCCTTGGTTGAAAAAAAAATTAGATATATAGATTATAATGTACCTCAAATTATAATTTAAGATAGAGGGGAAACAAACAAACAAACAGAAAAAAACAGAAAACCTACTGAAGGGATAGCCTGGTAAATTTTAAATTTTAAGAACCAAGAAAAAAAAATTTCTAAAAATGAAAAGGGGACATTAAAAAAATATATACGAAAGAGTTTATATATATATATATATATATATATATATATATATATATATATATATATATATATATATATCAAAGAGTTTGATGTTTGCAACATCAAAAAGTTGCAAACATAGAAAGAGAAATCAACCTAGTTTCAGCTTTCTCCACTGAGGTTCTAAATACCATAAAACATTGGTACAAACTCAACAGAGAAGTTTTGTGACAGGGATAGACAAACATTATAACGTAATAATGCTTTACTCAGTCAAGTTGTTAATGGAGCTATACGTTAGGAGAAAAAAATCAGATTTATAAAAATCAATGAAATAAAGTTTGAATTTTAGTCTGAGAATGAAAGTGAAGCTATGATAGATTTCCAGTCAAGATGGTGGAGTAGTATAAATGTTGTGCTTGCTTTCTCACACCACATCAAATTACAACCAAATTAAAGAACAACCGTCATTAAAAATAGCTTGAAGTCTACCTGGACTGAAGCCCTACCGTTAAGGACATGCAGAAGAAGTCCCCTCGAGACTGACAGGAGGGGCAGAGACATGGAACACGGTGTTCCCAACCTGTGTGTGACCATTACAAATTGGGAGGGATATCTTAACTCTTGAAGTCCCCCCTGGAGGAGCAAGAGATCCCAGCCCCAGACCAGGTTCCACAGCCAAATGTTCCAGTCCTGGGGAGAGAAGTCACCAACTCTGACTGTGAAAACCAGCAGAGATTGTAGACGAGAGAGACAGAGGGTGGCTGCAGTCCCAGCCACTCCTTTTAAAGGCCTACCCTTGGACTTACTCACTGATGGACTCTCTCTCTCTCTAAGCTCCAGAGCTGGAGTAGCAGGGCAAAAGGCAGTATATATACTGGAGGTGCCAAAAAAACGTATACAAGTGGACAATTTGGTCAGTGTTGCTCAAGCAGTAGCTCACCATAATCAGAACTGTGTGGATGCTGATGGTAACAACTTTGAGCACATCTTGTAATTATACATGTCAAACATGACTTTTATTCATCTTTTGTTATTGGTATATATTAAGTGTTAAAATTTTAATACAGTTTTCCTTTCTTAAAATGTATATATATATATATATATATATATATATATATATATATATATATATATATATAATTTTTTTTTGGCACCCTCTGTATATACAGATTCATGGGATGTGACGTACAACATAGGGGATATAGTCAATGGAGTTGCTACAGCTGTATACAATGTCAGATGGGTAGTAGGTTGAGGGGTTATCACTTGTGAAGGGTGTAAATGTCTAACTATTACATTGTTTTATAAACCTGGAAGTAATAATAATAATAATAATAATAATAATAATAAACAGAGAAAAAAATAAAATGCAATTACAGAAGAAAAAAGAAAAAAGGCACCAGGAACATACAAAGAGGAACAGAATTGTCTGGCTTCAAAATGCGGACTGCAGGAAGGAGCTGGCAGAAGCCATTGTTTCTTTGTGAAGCCCTCCCTGACTCCAGTGTGCAGACCATATCTGAATCTCCAGCAACTTGGTTAACACCATTCATTCCCCCCTGCCCAGGTGATTTCCTGACACTCCACCACACCCAACTTTTGGGCACACCCAAGCCACGTTCAGTGGCTTTTCCATACTTTGCCTCATGCTGTGGACATTCCTAGAATGTCTCAAAGGTTCATAAACCCCAAACAAGTAACATCTGGCTTTGGCATGTCCCATAACTCTGGTTAAACAGCCCTTAGCCTGGCACTAGTGACAGCCAGCCTGGGTTCACAGCGTGGCCTCTCAAGGCATCTCAAGCACAGCACAGGTGGCAGTCATCTGCAGATTGCTTTGTGGCCTAGGCCAGGTGGCCCAGGCTGGGCATAGGCTGCTGCTGAACACAGCCTGCAGCAGTTCCCCTCCCAGGTGGCCCTGGGGCTGGCATGCCAACTTCAGACTGAGATGGAGCATCACCTGGGTACCTCCAAAAATGACACACATAAAGGGAAAACTGGGCAGAAACCAGAGCCAAGAAAAAGCAAATCCTGTTCAGCTCCTGCACAACAGTTCCTCCACTATAGTCACTGCCAGTCCTCACAATCATGCTAAGGATCAACCCCTTCCACAGATGTGCAAACAGCAACCAAGGCTCAATTACAACAGGAGGACACACAACCCACAAAAGGGATAGACCTGAAGCATGCTGGTCTGGTGACTAGAGAGATTGAGCTAATGGGCCTCACAGCACATCTAGTACATAAGGCCACTCTGTTAAAACCTGGAAGAATAGCAGCCCTACCTAATACATAGAAACAAACAAAAGGAGACAGCGACATGTCTTTTTGGGAGACAAAAAACATGTCCCGAATAAAAAAAAGAACAAAGCTCCAGAAATAGAACCAAACAAAATGGAGACAAGTAATTAGCCAGATGCAGAGTTAAAAAGACTGGCTATAAGGATGCTCAGTGAATTCAGGGAGAATTTCAACAAAGAGACAGGGAACATAAAAATGGAGATAGAAAACATAAAAAGGAACCAGTGAGAAATAGACAATACAATAACTGAAATTAAGAATATATCAGAATCAACAGTAGATTTGATAAAGCAGATGATCAAATCAGCAATTTCGAAGACAAGGTAGTGGAAAACAGAACAGCAAAAAGAAAAAAGAAAAATAAAGAAATAAATAAAAAATGAGGCTAGGTTAAGGAGACTCTGGGACATCAAGTGTACCAACATTCGCATCATGGAGTACCAGAAGGGGAAGAAAGAGAGCAAGGAATTAAAAACTATTTGAAGAAATAATGACAGAACACCATCCTAACCTGGCAAATGAATTAGATATACAAGCCCAGGAAGCCTGGAATTCCAAACAAGATAAACCCAAAGAGGCCCACACCAACACACATGATAATTAAAATGCCAAAGGTTAAAGAAAAGCGAGAATCTTAAGAACAACAATAAAAAGCAGTTACCTACATACGAGCTCCCATAAGACTATCAGTTGATTTCTTAACAGAAACTTTGCAGGACAGAATGGATTGACACAAAATATTCAAAGTGATGAAAAACAAGGATATACAACCAAGAATACTCAACAAAGCTATCATTTAGAATCAAAGGACAGATAGAGAGCTTCCCATACAAGAAGAATAAGCTAAAGGAGTTCATCACATGCAAACCAGCTTTTCAAGGAATCTTAGAGGGATTTCTTTCAGACAAAAAAAAAAAAAAAAGAAAAGTAAAAAATGTCAAGAACTAGGTATCTATCAACAATTATTTTACTTTAAATGAACATGGATTAAATTCTCCCATCAAGAAATAGAGCTGAATAGATAAGAAAATGAGACCCTTACATATACTGTCTGCAAGAGACTCACTTCAAATTGGAAGACACGCACAGACTAAAAGTAAAGGGATGGAAAAATATATTTCATGAAAATGGAAACAAAAACAAAACAAAAAAGCCTGGGTAGCAATTCTTACACCAGACAAGATGGATTTTAAAACAATGGCTACAACAAGACACAAAGAAGGACCTATTAATCCCACTGCTGGGTATTTGTCCGAAGAAACCCAAAATGTTACTCCAAAGAAACCTCTGCATCTATATGTTTATTGCAGCATTGTTTACACTGGCCACGATGTGGAGGCAGCCTGTGTGTCCATTGATGAATGAATGGATAAAGAGGAGGTGGTACATATATACAATGGAATATTGCTCAGCCATGGAATGGGATGGTTTCTTGCCATCTGTTGTGGCCTGGATGGTCCTAGAGAATACTATGCTGAGTGGAGTGTATCAGACAGATGCAATGTGATTTCACTTATACGTTGAATCTGTAGATCAAAATAAAATAGAAACAAACACATAGATACAGAGAACATTTTGATGTTTTCCAGGTGGGAGCGGTGTTTTTGTGCAGTAAGTGAAAAAGAAGGGATTAAGAAGTACAATTGGTTGTTACAAAGTAGTCATGGGGATGTAAGGTATAGCATAAGGAATATAGTCAATAATACTGTAATAAGTATGTATGGTGTCAGATGGGTGTTAGATTTATCTGGTTAATAGATGGGGGCATTGGTTGGCAGGGTGAAAAAAATGAAGGGATTAAGAAGTACAAATTGGTAATTACAAAACAGTCATGGAGATAGAAAGTAAAGATTAGGAAATCTAGTCAATGGTACGATAATAACAATGTATAGTGCCAGACCAGTATAGTCTTGTCAGGGGGATCACTTCTTAAATCATATGAATGGCTAATCAGTATGCTATACACCTGAAATTAATATAAAATAATATTGAATATAAAAACAAGTGAAGCTATGATCAAACCATGAAGAGTCAAAATAAAGATCTTCAGAATTTTATATTTGGAAAATTGTCATTTATATATAGCATTGACCACAAAAACCTTTAAATAGAATTAATTCTAAATACAGGGAAATAAGTTTGCAAAATGGAATGCAAATTTTAGTAATAATTCTTACAACAAAATGATTTCATCATAAACCTGAAGCTTCAATAATTTATAAATTTAACACCCCCCCCTCAAAAAAAAAGCAATTGAGAAGGTCAGAGGCAGGAGCAAATAAACACAAGCTGCTTAAAAAAAAAAAAATCTCCCATGAGAGAAATTTAATACACACTAATTTTGAAAGTTATAGTTATAACACATACGTTTTTATGTTTCAAGTGCCATATGCTTCTATTTTTTAGAAAGTTTATGAAAAAATATTTCAAATCATCGCTCTTTCAGTGAAAGGATTAAAATTTACAAAAAAGAAATCTGTGACTTTATCTAGAAGATGGACTAACACACGTGAGTATCCTCTCAGTTCAAATACATAACTACTTTGGATAAAACACAACATAAAATATTTAAAAAGTTGAGCTTACAACACTATAATGAACATTTACAAGGGATACCCAAAGATTTGTGCATACTTATCGCGGATTTATTCATAATAGCCCAAACTTGAAATCAAATGTCTATCAACAGGTGAATTCATGATTGAACTGTGGCATGGTCATAGGATGGAATATTATTAAGTGAAAAAAAAGAATGAAGTGCTAATGCATGCACCGACGTGAACAACCTCCAAAATATTTTATTGAACACAGTCTAAAATAATTAATGTATATTTCCATGTATGATGAAAGTTACAAAACAGACAAATCTAAGTTATGGTGATTAACATATAAGAACATTGGTTGCCTAGTGACAGGGATACTGACGTAGAAAGGGACGTGAAAAAATTTATCAGAGTAAGGAAATTGTTCTATATCTTTATCGGGGTGTCAGTTATACCTCTTTGAACTGTACAGTTACACTTGTGCATCTGATGGTGTGTAAATACTAACTCAATAAGTAAAACTATCCTGGGTGACTTTTTTATGTATAGCTAGTGAAATAAAATCATAATAACCTCACATTCTCTACAATGAGAATTTTAAAACTTCTGCACAGAAATTCATTTGCATCCCTACCACACATTCTCCTATTTAATGACATTGACTCTTATTTTCTCCTAGAGAAAAAGCAGAAACCATCAGTCAGGATTCCATCAACGACACCATAATCAATTATGTGATTTCATATATCTGAATCCTCACTATCTGCTCTGTGTCCCTTCTCCTCTCTAATATCTATATTCATTCAAATATGATACTGATTTCTTTCTTTCTTGCCCTTTATGGTAAACTTACATCAGTGATTATTCCTTCTCTTTCTTTCATATTTAATCTAATCCTTCATGTTTTGCCCTGTTAATTTACAAAACCCAAGCCTTTACAATAACAGAAGCTAATTAAAATTATTTTAGACTTCTAATTCATCTGCTACAGTTGTAACTCTGTCTGTTTAAACTTTTTTAAACCCTGTCTCCTAAACTACATCTGTTTCCATTTCCTTAAATTTCATCAATTTTAATTTTCAATCATTCTAGCAAACTAATTATCAGTAAAGTCTCCTTTTGAACTTCATGTTGCTATATACAATGATAATATTCAGATCTCATCTTGAAATTTATATTGAAGAATTTTGCACTGTTGACTATTTGTTCTATCATAAACCTTCTCTCCCTTTGATTTTTAGACGTATGAGTATAATTTACTGTTTATCCTTCTTTCTTTTTCTCTCTCTTCCTTCAGGCTTAGTCATCACCACCAGCCACATACAAGATGAAATTCTGAAAGGCATATTCTAGGTTTTTTATTCTATTTACTTTCCACTTTCCTGCTAACTAATTTCATCTATGCCATGGGTAGGTATTGAGATAGTATGTGTATTACCAAAACTCTAGAATATAAGATGAGAGTCAGGGTGTTATAAAAACAACATGAAACACTGAAAAACTACAGCTATAATAAATAGGATTCTGACATTGGACAACAATGTGCTGGAAAAGAGGAAGGCTAAGAAAATTGCCAATCACTTGTGTGTGTCTAATCAGTTACATGTTTATGGTGATAGTGAATTTTAACTTAAAGGGATATTGTCTTAAAGGGATAGACAAGTTTAATCACTGGATAATTACCACCATTGAACTGAGGTGAGTTTTTGTTTGACGATACAGTTAAAATATAAAACATTTCCACCACTTAATAAAGTTATACATATTGACTTGGTAGAGTTGAAATAACTGCAGCAATACAATATTGTTTTTATAGCTTGAGCTTAAATACTGGCACTAATCAAATTTTGTCCATTTTATAAACTGGTTTTATCTTCCTAGGCAACAAATTATCAGTCAGCACCCACATATTGAATTTCTTTCTCAGTACTCTAGTTTGCCTCTTTCTTCCAAAGAAATTAAAATCCTTAGCAATGAAAGAGACTGAAGACTGGGAAGTAGATCCATTGACATTTTCACACATTTTTTTGCATCAGGTATTTTTTCCTTTCATTGACATATAGTTCTATGGCCAGTTATTTTTCTAAAATGCAAATTTGATAACCTAACTCTTAAGTTTTTTGGTTTGTTTATTTAATTTATTTTTTATTTTTTTATGGTGCCATATTGCTTATATGTTAAAATAAAAACTCTATGTATTGGGTCAAAAGCACCTGATGATCTGATCCTTACTAAAACAATCATATTGTAGCTACAGAGGCTGACACTTTTGCCAAAAATTCCTATTTGCTCTTGGCCCAGTAAATGTGTATCTCTGATAGGAAGTCTTCTCTATCTGGGCGTACAGAGTTGATCATGATTTAAATATCTCCTTTGTACTCTCTGTTAATTTGTCTATGTGCATGTCTTCCTCTGGGTTCTCAAAAGTAATGCCTATTTAGACTTCCATCATCAAATACTAATTTTACCTTATTTTAGAGTATGATTCCATTTTGTATCTTCAGAGCTGAGCTCAGTGCCTAGTGCACATTAAATGAATAGTGAGTGATTAAATAACTGAAAAGCGAATGATTGAATAAGTGAAAGAAATTGCTGACCCCCGATTATTTGACTGGCTTACATAAAATCATATAACAAACAAATGTTAAACATAAAAGTGATTTCCATTCATGCGTTTGTTCTGTTTTATTAGTATTTTGTAAATAAGTATTTATTATTAGTATTAGTAATTAGTAATTAGTAATACTAATTATTAGTATTTTATTAATATTTTGTAAATAAGTAACCTTATTTACTTATCAAATGTCTGTGAGTAAAGTATGTCATAAATCATTGCCTCCTGTAAAATTTCTAAATAAATCTGTATGGTTCCAGAGGATAGATACCATTGACAATAGATACCATTGACAAGTTCATCTGCTGGTGAACTTTTTGCTGCTGCTTTTTAACATGGAGTGGAAGTGGGAAGCTGCCTTGTTCATGTAGAGCTTTCAAATGTGGTAAATATAGCTTTAAGTGACAGTTATAATATTACCTTTGAACCAAAGTAACAATGATTTTGAGAGAAAAAATCTTGTCTCTGAAATGGGACATACCTTTATTATTAAGGCAATGTAATTAAGATTTTTTTCAACATACTGTGTTATATGAGGAAACAGATTATCTTATATGTAACCAAGGTATAGCATGGCTTGCACACACACATACATAGACAATAATAAAAAGAAGCACTTGTGTTAGAAAATAAATGATAAATCATATTAATTTATGATTCCTGTTTTAAATATCTCTTTTTAATCTAGTCTAAATCAACTTTATTTTATCTTATCCTATGTAATGGATAAAACGTTTCTTAAATCATTTTTTGTCGATCCCCCACACAACTTGCAACATGATAGTGTAATCATACATGTATTCAACAAATATTTGTCAAGAGAGAAATGTACTAGGTGTTCACTGGTTAAATGTTAGATATAGCCCTTTTCCCCATGCAATTTACAAACTAGTAATTACTGACACAATGGAAAAATTGAGTATATATGTTTCATTTTTTTCTCTGCTTAGTTTTCATACCTTAGCTTATATATCATACATTTTAATAAGTAAATAAGATAGTCCTCTCATGATTAAATTAGGTACTGATCTTAAAGTTTTACTGTGCTTTGATTTCCAAAATTTTTGTTTCCCACACATAGTAATTTCAATAAGGTCTATATAGCATAAGAAGTAACATCTCATCATATTTTAAAGTCTCTTTGTCAGCATGTCTATGCTACAATTCTGGCTGTTTGAGATCTAGGAAATATACCATATCAACCAGAGGAAAAAACTGTGCCCCGAGAAATCCAAAGAAAGAAGTTCTGTGTCACTGATTCCACATCTGTGATCTTTGATAAACACAATTTTCTAAAAGACTAATAGGGCACTTGCAAAGGCAGTGAATTATTGTTTTAATCTGCAATCCAAAGAAGATCAGACATAATATCTTGGGCAACTTCATCATTCTTGTAAATCAGCCTCCTCATTAAAAGTTTTAGAATAAAATGCCTCTTGATAACTTAATTTAATATTGTTTATGAAATATTATTTTCGCTTTCACTAATAAGGGGAATTGATAGTATTGTTAGCTCCACTCTGACTCATCTATATTGTTTGCAAAGTACATTAAAAAGTTTATATAGAACATGAAAGTCAAGGAAATGTAAGACAATCTACACACACACACACACACAGTTATGAACAATCAAATAGTGTCTGAACAAGTTCAACATGCTTAAAATATCTCTTTAGATTACTGTCAATACAAAACAGAAATCTGGCATTACATAAATATACTGTTTTTTTTAATTATATCAAATTATGTAACAAGTTCTGACAATTAAGTTTGCAAACTCATCCTAGAAAAAGTGCTACATATCTCAGTGCTTTATATCACTACGGCCACCTTTGAAGCACTCTCCTTGGGAAGCTATGCACTGACACGAGCACCAAGTCCACCCTTCAAAGCAATTTTGGAACTCTTTTTCTGGAATGACCATCAGAGCTCTCGTCGTATTACCCTTGATGTCCTGAATGTTATCAAAATGTCTTCCTTTCAATATTTCTTTTATTTTCGGGTAAAGTAATAAGTCATTGGGGGCCAGATCAGGTGAGTAGGGAGGGTGTTCCAACATAGTTATTTGTTTACTGGCTAAAAACCCCCTCAAGTGCCCTGTGATCTGATGCATTGTCGTTATGAGAGAGCCATGAATTGCTGGCGAAAAGTTCAGGTTGTCTAACTTTTTCCCCACAGCCTTTTCAGCACTTCCACATAGTAAACTTGGTTAACTGTTTGTCCAGTTGGTACAAATTCATAATGAATGATTCTCTGATATAAAAAAGGTTAACAACATCGTTTTGACTCTTGATTTGTAATGAAGGAACTTTTTTGGTCCTGGAGAATTGGCTGACTTTTATTGTGCACTTTGACGCTCTGTTTCAGGGTAGTATTGGTACACCCATGTTTCTTCACCAGTGATAACGCAGCCCAAAAAAATTTCTTGCCTCTCCAAACGGTCTTGGCAAACTTTAACTCTCCTTTGCTTTTGTTTGGTGAGAAAAAAAAAAAAAAATGTCGGTGAGCTCCTTTCGGACCATTTTTGCACACTCCTTTCTCAAGCCAAGATTTTCAGTTAAGTTTTTCTTAACTGTCTCTCTATCAATGTTTACTTGGTCTGCTATGCTTCTCACAGTAAGCCAACAATTTTGATGCACAACTCAATGAATTTTTGCAATATTTTTATCAGTTCTGCTCATTACTTTCTGCCCTGAGCTCTCTTCATCAGTGACACATTCTCTCCCCTCAGAAAAATGTTTAATACATTTGTACACTGCCGTTTTCTTCATGGCATTATCCGCATAAATGTGGACTAACATGTCCCTGATTTCACTTCCACTCTTGCCAAGGTTAACAAGAAATTTAATGTGTGTTCATTGCTCTAATTCAAGCTCAGACACTCTCATGACAGTATAGCAAAACACACAATGACAATAATGAATGCCACTCGGAAAGACATCACCACACTTCAACATGAACACAGCTGTGAGAGACTGATATATGAAACCTTACCAAGCTGTTTATACTGTGTTGCCAATGTAAGCACACGGTGGCAAGTTCACAAAGTTAATTTCAGACCTCATACACATATGTAAACATCTTCATATATATGAATATATATATACACACTTATATAGAACATGTATGCAGAAATGAGTCGAGTTTATTGTATTTATTGCATATTAATAATGGTTTCAAATCTTTGGCCTGCTTTACATAATAAATCCAAAAATTATGAAATATACCTATAACAGATATCACTTGCATAATTTGTAAATAAAATCTGCATCACAATCCTATAGTCTTTTGAGCATTTTAACATTCATAATTGCTTAATCCCTTTCCTTTAAGTGAAACGAAGATCTTGAAAATTTTACCAGGCAG
This sequence comes from Rhinolophus hipposideros, assembly GCF_964194185.1. NCBI lineage: Eukaryota > Metazoa > Chordata > Mammalia > Chiroptera > Rhinolophidae > Rhinolophus > Rhinolophus hipposideros. The sequence goes on from NC_138058.1 coordinate 41,169,376, forward strand.
TTCCAACTTAATAATCAGATCCTGTATGAAACCATCCATGATTATTTCCAATAGAAATGAATGCTCCCTAGTAAGACCTCCATGCACTTATTTCTAAATATCTTATTGTGTTGATTATTTTTTCAGTCAATTTATCTTAAAGCATCCATTTATTCACTGTATTAGTCATCCTTAATCAAAAATAACCTCTTATACAAGAGGTTAGGGTTACTAAAATGAATAAAACACAATTTCCACTCCTATGAAGTATGCTGTTTTGAGGAGGAGACAGACATACAAACAAATTTAAGGTATAACATATCCCCTAATATTGGGAGGTGAGTGAAAGCTTTAGTGAAGGAAATAACTTTGAAACTGAGTTGTGAAGACAAATATGACTTCTTTAAGTGCATGAGTGGGATGATCTCTTACAGAAATAAACAGTATAGTATATTTTCGTACGGGTATGTTGCTTGTTTAGGCTGGGCTGTGATGAAGGAGGAGGAGAGTTGTGCAGGGAACAGATCAAAGAGAGCCTCAGGGACTTTACTAAGAATTTCAGTCCATACAAAACTGAATTAACATACATCCTTACTCCTTCTCCTGTATTTCTTATCTTGGTTACTGATTATGCATCTATCTCCATTCAGAACAGAAATCTGACATAGATCCTAGCTCACTGTCTTTCTTATATTCTGACATTTAGGTGGGTCCTACCTCTTACATGTATCTCTAATCCATATCCTTTCTGTGTGTCCAACTTTACTCACTTCAACCAGACTCTCATCATCAATTTCCTGGATTATTGCAATAGATCTATATTATTTTTTCTGACTAGAATTCCTTCTGTTTTCCCCTCCACTCTCCATGAAACTTCAAAAATAGTACCTGAAAAAATTAAGTTTTAATAATGTCACTGGCCTGCTGAATGGAACTTATTGCTTTCTTGCATGTAGAATGCTTTGTTCCTTTTCTAAATGCATTGCCACTTCCTGGAAGGCAAATGTGATGAATCATTCTTAAGTCCCCAAGAGCAGCTATAATGTGACACTTGCTAACAGTAAGATTTAGTACATACCTGTTAAATTTGTAAATTAAATATTCTTAAATTTTATCAATGCTCCTATAGTCTCTCACAAACCAAAAAACTGAAAAAAAATGGTTATTTCACTCTTTACTTTCTTCTTCTACCCAAGCTTATATGTTAAATTTTTATTTACTAAATTTATTGGGGTGGCAATGGTTAGTAAAATTATATAGGTTTCAATTATATAGTATAGATTTCTGTAATACATCATCTATATATTGCATTGTGTGTTCACTACCCAGAGTTAGTTCTCCTTCCAAGGAGGGTGAGGAGGTGGTGGAAAAGGGAAAAGAAAATCAAATTGCATGTTAATTTAATGTCTGGGATCATTTTCACTTTTTTCAAATATTTTCTGGTCCAAAGCAAGCAAGCAAGCAAGCAAACAAACAAAACAGTTAAATTCCTTTTATCTTGTTATCCTAATACTCAGTCTGCACAAGTATCAACTTTCTGAATAATTAAGTGCATTCTCCTGGCGTTGGCTGTGAAATCCTACGTGATCGCACTATTCCATATCGTGTATGGAGTATAGTTGTACTGACAGTCAGTGAAACATCAGTAGTCATTAATTAATGCTAAGTGAAAATATACAGCTAATACATTTGATTACTTTTTTTCTCTTACTTGTATTTTTATCCTCCTATATTTTAAGTTTTATAATAATTTTATAAAGCAATTTGACATATACATATGTGTTATGTGACTAATATCAAGGCAATTCATGAAGTGTTGCTGATGGTAAAAATTATTCTTTAGGTACATGTTATTCTAGGAGTTTAAATAGAATTCAGAAACAGCACTTACATACAATAAAAAACACTAAAGATTATATACATACTACTATGCAGATGGCATATGAAAACTAATGACCAACATAAGGAACAATGAATTTGCAATGAGATTACTTGCATAGAAGATCATGCTGGAACACCCTAATCATCTATTTTGTATTTACAAGAAGTTTCGACTTTGTCATTGTTGATAATCCATCAGATAAGGAAAAGAACAGCACAGCTACCTACCTACGCGCGCACACACGCGCGCGCACACACACACACACACACACTCACGCACATATACACAAACAAGAAATCGCTGTACCAAAAAATCTCCTTGGCCTTTAGGAGGGATGAAATGTTGCTGATGAATGCTGAGCTATTCATAGATACTTCATCTTCCTTTCAGTTCTAGGATATACAAGTATCGTGGAGCACGAATGAAGTGGAAACAATGCTATGTGTTTACCATGTGCCATTTCATATTCTGCTCTCCTGGACTAATGGAAAACCATAGTTCTCATACCTATTGGTTGTGAGCATGGTGATTTGAATAGTTCTGGCCAAAGAAATGTGTGCAGGGTCACTTCCAGCTGTCTCTGCACTTTTCCTGTCATCCCCGTTGTAATCAAACCATACGGTGAGTGCGGCTGCCCAGTGCCATCCAACGGAAAGGCAGGGATCTTCAGTATGGGAAGTGACGAGTCAAACCTTAGTAACAATGTGTGACAAGGTTCAACTTGTCGGTGCAGTCAGTAGGGTGTGGGCTACAATTGAGAGAAGGTGTGCTTTAAAATGGGCCATAAATCATCCTCCGTCGTGACAATGCTCTGTGTCCTACATCGCATCTGGTATACGGCAATTTCTGTCAAATAAAAATATTATGGTGTGTCCTCATCCACCTTATTCATTGGATCTGGCACCGTACTATTTCTGGCACTTCCACAAAGTCAAAATGACCATGAAAGGTAAACATTTTGGATCAATTCAGGACATCAAGGCAGCCACAACAGCTCAACCAAAGACACTCACGAAAGAGGATTTTCAGAACTGCTTCAGAAAGTGGCAAGAATGATGGGGTGTGTGTTCAAAGCGACGGGTAGTAATCTGAGGGGGATTAATGGCAATGTGCTTTTTACTGTATTTTTTTTTTTATTTAAACATTCACCATATTGTTTGATCACACCTCGTACATATATTCCATTCTATTGGGGGTGTTACATGTGAGTTAATGTGCATATTTTAGTAAATAAGCACTTCAAAATCAATCAACTGATTTGTGGAAATTTAAATGTTAGTATCTAAGCAACTGTTACCCATCACTATGTTACGCAATTCTCCTGAATCAAGACGAGAGAAAGAAAGGAAATAGCACAGTAATATACTTCAAACACATACACAATTCATTATGATCTTCACGCGACAGGTGTCAGCCTGGGAAAGTAGTGAAGTTTTATGCATAAAGACATGATTCAGATGATATCTTCATTATTTTCAATAAACTTTTCCTCAGTCTCTACAATGTAAAGTGCATAGTACAAAATTCTGGTGCCACAGAGATAATAAAATTACTCTGCAGTGTTTTCTTCCAAATTAAATGGATTCATTGTTTTTGAAAATGTAAAGATTTGCATTACAAAAGAAACTCAGTATCAAAACTTAAGTAATACAGACAAACACAAATGTACAAAGGAAAGCATATTACCCAAAATTCCATCTAATACCATTTCTAACTTTAGATAAACCTCATTCCAGACATGCCTTTCTTTACCTCTCTCTCTGAATAAATATAATGCGATATATTTTCATATAAATCACATCATGTTAAACATGTTACTTTTTATCTTCATTAAATTTATCAGGGTGACATTGGTTACTAAAATTATACAGGTTTCAAGTGTACATTTCTACAATACATCATCTATATATTGCATTATTTTTAATAAAACAAAACTTCAACACAATGGATTATTGTGAGTAAGCTTTTTTCACCTAGAAGAAATCTATTCATAAAGAGTAAGGGATCACTTTTTAATCTTTAAGAGATGAAGTCAATTTTTCAACTGCATGTTTCAATTTTAGAGAATGATATTTAAATCCCTGCTCAAAATGATTAGATAAATAATCCATTTCTGTTTCCCTCTGTCCTCCCCCACATGCCAATTTTTGTAAGCTACATTATTATTTATACATTGTCAAAATATATAAAATTCATATTCTGTTTTACAACTTCCATTCCCAGAGATGTTTGATATTAATTCTATTTTTAAATGGATTCAGTGTTCTCATCCGATCTTTTTATGACAGGTTTTCCATTTCAGATTTTATTTTGTTTTGCTTCATCACTTAGTTGACTGGAGTTATTTATCAAATTTGCTTTTTTTCCCCCCTTCAAAAATGGCCTATAAGTGCTGTATTCCCTCAGTTTCTGCATGCCTGAAAATATCTGTCATTCTGTATTGTTTTGTCCTGTTTTATTGCACTTGAAGGACAATTTGGGTATGTGTAAAATCTTGGCTCAGGTTTTTATTTTCCCTCAGAACTTTGTAGCTATTGTACCATTATATTTTGGCATTTAACATTACTGTGGAGAAATCTAAAGGCAGAGTACATTTTTATTTTTCCACAATAGATGACTTGCATTTTTGTGCTCAATTATCTGACAAATGTTTTCTTTGTATTTGAAGTTCAATAATTTAATCATCTATCATTGCCAATTGTTCCATACCTGCTTATTTTTTTTCTCAAATATTCCCTAGTGTATTTTAAATTTTATCTTTATTTCAAATATCTCTGAATGCTAGCTTCTGTTACACCTTTGGGTTTCTATGTAAAGAACAAAAATTATGTTGGGTCATTACAGTCTGATATCTCAAATTATCACGTATGTTTTTGTTGCTTTGATCATCTCATTTTATTCTGACTTCAGTATGATTTTATCCAAACTTTATGTTCATAATTTGCTTTGGTCTACCTAGCCCTTGTTTCTAAACAACTCATTAAATTTAAAATGAATTTTATTTTGTTTTTACTTTATTTTTCTAACTCTATAATATCTCTTTTTACAATATGTTAATATTTTCTCATTTTTGAGTTTTCTTTATAATGATATATAATGTTTATTACTATTCACAGGTGGGGGAATGTATTCTGTTTTCAGTATATTTTGTTCCAAGTAGGTTTATTTTATTTGTTTTTAAAAATATACATCTATTTCTTGTAATATGCATACAGACTTTTCAAGCCCTTTTCTTTTTTTATTATTTCCCTTACTATTTTTTTTTAATTCTAATTTATAATTTTATAAATGTCTGCACATAGACATACATAAATAATTTTGATTAAATGGCACAATTATAAATGCAGATTTTGGATGACTGAAATAGATCAAAATTATCTGGATTGACAATAAACCCATAATGTAGCAGTACAGCAATATGAGTTTTGCAATGGTGGGAGGGAGAGATCAGGCTGACTCTGAATACAACATGGAGAAGTACAGATTTATAGCCAGGGAGCAGTGTAGGAAACATCAAAGCTAGAGGGATTCTTGGTAGACTAACTCAACAGGATTCTTGCTGCATGCAGGCCCGGATTATAGGATATGATGGAGAATGAAAGATGAAGAATTGGATCAGATATTGAAGGTGAGGGATTTTCATTGACGGTTAGGGATTTTCACTGACTCATCATGTCACTTGCTAAAACTGGACTACATGGCTTAAGAACAGAGTTTAACTTTGGGCTGAGTCAAAAAGAGAACTCAGAGGAACCTGACTCAAGTTTGGTCAAGGAAAAAATCTTTGGCACTAACAGAAGTTTTCGTAAGGTTAAGGCAATCTTTGTACCTCCCTGAACATGTAATTATGCAGTTGCAAATGATAATTGCATATATATTAATAAAATATAGATCAAATAAATTAAATAAATGAGCATATAAATGAGCAGAAGTTAAATTGTGATTGCTCTTGTATTATGAAAATCATAAAAACATCAATTCCTATTATTCTATAATCTTATTTTAGAAAATTCCAACATTCTAGAGCACTTCAAGTACAGCAGGGTTTATGTATATACCTATATAGAGAAAGAAAGATAAAATGAAAGCAAGAGCAAGAATGAGAGCGAGGGAGTGAGGGAATCAGTATGTACCATCATTTATTCAGAAATAGCCTTCTGGCAGCTAATGTATCTGGTGACCTTGACTCGTTAGACATACGATTTTCCAAACCTGTTTCCATCATATCACACACAAATGATTAGCACCATGTGTCACAGGTTCCCATATGCAATTGTCAGAACAGTGAATGCAACTCTGTCTTTCTCTGTTCTCAATAAATCATTGTCAATCAGATATTGAAAATATTATAGGAATAACTTGAATCCTTTCTAATTCTAATTATATACATAGATAGATAGAGATATATTTATCTATATCTATATCTATATATATAAAACTATGCTAAATTTTAGAATACAAATGAAGAAAAATGCATATATATAAATATCTATGTATAAATATAAGTATCTATATCTATATACATTTATGTATCATATATGCATTTTTTCATTTCTCTTATGTTCTAAAATTTAGCACAGTTTTGTATATATATATATATATAATTTAGCAGTTTTATATATAAATATATATAAATATATAAATATATATATATATATATATATAGATATTTAATCTATAGATGTACTTTTTCTTCGTTTCTGTTATGTTTCTAAAATTTAGCATAGTTTTGTAATCAGTTTATAGTACTTTTTCTTTAAATATTCTTCTACATGTAAATAATTCTTTGCCATTGTAATACCTGATTCTATAAGCAGTAGGTTGGCTTGGAATATTATTTTCTTTCCTTATTTTTTTATTACATGTATTGTTAAAAACAATATTCAACACTTCATATTTGTATATGAGTACTGTACTGAAAAGCAGCATAATGTAGCAGTTAAGACCAGAGTTTTTTCATTAGACAGATGTGACTTGGAGCTTGCTGTGCTGCTGACAGAGGCAGCAAGAGTAAAAGCAATCAGAGGAGAGCAAAATGCTACCAGGATGTGAATCTACTCTGCCAACTACCAGCTGTGTGACTTTAAGAAGTCTACTAGAAATTCTTGAGTCTCTCACATCATAAAAGGGATAATAATAGTGCTTTCACCAATGTGTTTTATCCAAAAACTAAAAATATAACCCATGTTAATTTCTTGGCACAATTTCTAGAAGATATTAAACGCCTTATAAATATTTGTTGGCAGCCAAGGTAATTGAAATAGTAGCAGCAGTTGTTGTCACAGTAGTTTAAATTCTATTCACACTGGTAGTACAGTAGCACATTTCTTCTGCACCTCACCATTGTGTCAAATTATCTTGGTTGAGAGTTGATCAGTTCCTTAGACTAGAGTTTCTCTCTGTGGGAGAAACTTTGCTGAAAAAAGATCCCCGAGAACTGGAAACAACACCTGCACTGGTTTGACACTAATTTCTCTAAAACCGATATCCATAATTTTATCTTCTAATTATTATTATCTAGACATTTATGTACTTTGATCACAAACGTCAAGAGTGGCCAGGTTGAGGAAACAGATGGAGAGTAAAAGGTTGAATGTGAGACCTGGTATGGCATGGGGGACATACACACATACACATCCTAGGCTTTGATGTCCTAACCTCACACAGACGATGATATTGCAAATACATGAGGTGATGTGTCCTAAATGCTCCTCAACACTAGTAGAATGCATTACCTTTCAGAGGCAATCTTCATTCATTGGCTTGACCTGAGTAAATCTGGAGAAAGGCAGATGTATGATAAAAGTATGCTTGCTCGAAAATTGCAGTTCAGTAAGTGATGCTAGGATATGGAGGATTTATATTAAGCCTCAATGAAATGGAAACATCCACCAAAAAAAAATGTTAGAGATTCAGATGTCATTCTGCAGTTTCTTTTTTTTTTTCTTTTTTGGTGAAATAAGATCTCTGGCTATAAAAATTGCCAAGGACAATTATCTTCATCCACCCAAGAAGTTAACTACAATACATATTTTAAAGTTCTCTCCATATTTGGTAAATGACATGAAGTCCTTGAACCTTGGTGTCCTGCTCCACTAAACAAGGATCAAAATGATTATGCATAGGCTTATTTTAGGACTCAAATGAATAGTGTATGAAAAACACCTGGCCCTGAGCAGGCCCTCCGTGAACCTAAGTGTTTACTTTTCTTCTGTTTGCATGGTGACAGAGCCAATGACTTTTTCACTGGTACATTAGAAGAAGAAATTTTACAATTTTGTCTTTAAGGTATTATTACTTATATTTCCAGTCCTTAGTCCTCTCTCATCAAAGCTGAAAATAGCCTTGTGCATCATTTGTGAATATAGCACTACCATCTCAGCTCATCTCTGTACAATTATTTCAGGTGGTTAAACTGTAGTGTTAATAATTCCAGCAGCCCAGTTTTCATTTCAATAAGGATCAGTTGGATTAAAATAGAAAAAGAAAAAAAAATGTTTTATTGACAAGACTACATACCTAACCATTTTAAATCATCTCATTATATTGTGCTAGTTGTCAAAAGAAGGCACTCTGACAATGGATAAAAATAAGCTGGACAGTCCATTATTGCTGCAGGTAAAAGCAATCTCAAGTCGAGTGAATAGCACCATCATTATGTGTCCAAAATGACATTGTATTTTTACCACTGTAGACAAATCCAAGCGGAAGTTTTGAGCTCTATTTGGAGCAAGAACAATAGAGACAAGAGAGTGGCAGTTAAAAGCTAAGAGAAAGAAGTACTTTTTTAGTTCTATTTGGGCTTCTCTACCTTGTCAAGAAGAATTTGGGACTGGAAAGGATATGACAAATAAAAATGTTTTTACAAATTTAATTTAAATATTATTTAGGGATTTTTAAGAGATCTTTACATGATCTGATTAGATTTAGTTTTCGTAGACCAGATTAGTTATATCCTGGAATACCGGGAAAATTTGCAGATGAGAATGCTCAACTTCAATTATCTTTGATATACCAGGGAGAGGTTGCTACAATCTGGACATAAGCAAAGGCAATTCTGAAATTTTTAAATGAGATTTTAAAAATTACAATTGAAATTATAATATTTAAGCTATGGAGTTGTGCAATTAATGCCAATGTTTTAGGAAAACTGTATCAAACTTTTAGAAAAAAAAATACATGAATCATTTAGAAAGATAGGGATTCACTAAGAACAAGTGAAGCCAGGCAAATTTTATGTATGTGTGTGTACGTGTGTGTGTGTGAATATAGATATAGATATAATAATATCATTCTTGTTTCTCAAGACTGCTATGGACATACTGTAATATGGATTTGAATAAGAATTTAACAAAATCTCATGGTATTCAAAGAATACAATGGAGATTGGTAGGTAAGGCAAATAAATTCATAACACTTTGAAAATTTGTACTAGAATATGTTGATTAGTAGATGAATATCTCCCAATTATATGTCACAGGTCTGTGCTCTTATTTTAACATCTGTGATATGGATGAGAGTATATACAACCAAATATACAACTGAAGTTCCCCAGCTCTGGGGGGTTATCAGGCATTTGAAATCTTGGATCTCAAGTATACTTTGGTAAGTATACTTAACCTTTTTATACCTCCACTCCTTCATTTCTAAATTGTGGGAAATATTACTTTCTTTCTGTGGTTTTGGAGATTAAATAAGTACAAATAAAGTTTGTAGCACACTGCTTGCAATTAATAGGAACTCAATAAATTACTATTGCTATTGTTAGAATTGCAGGTATAGTCATATTTCCTGTTTTGGGGACTTTTATGTGCCTTTAACACCAGATGTCTTATTTCTCGTTTCTTTGCTTTTCACTCATTCAAATATGGTAAGGACTCTAGCATTCAGAGGACACTGCCTTTACCTTTTCCCTTACATATGATATCATTTTAGTCACAATATTTCTCAGAATAGTCTCATTCTATTCGCTCTTCCATGATCAAGTTGAAGCCTTCCTAAGCCTCGTCTTGAATTACAGAAAACATTTCTTAGCTAATATGCTTGCTTGCAGGCTTTCCTTATCTCTGTTTACTTAGGAATTCTGCCAAAATCACCTGCCCAAAACCATTTCTAAACTATCAACTGCTGTACTTCAAAACATATAATGGCACTTATCCCATCCAGAAAAATATTGGCTTCCTTATTTAGACACTGATCTTTCTAGATCATTCTCATGTTATCAATGCAACTTGGGTGTCCCCATTCTCCGTCAGGACTCTCCACGTTGCCTCACTGTCCTTGTACTCCCTCTGTTTCAAGTGAACACCTTTTCCTTCCATGGGCCTCCTTTTCTTTGTTGATGCTATTCCCACCAGCTTATATTATCTTCTCTTAAAGCTGTTTTGTTATTGTTGTTGTTGTTTGTTTTTGTTATGCAAGCCTATATTGCTCTGGCTGTCCCATACCCATCATCCAGCATTTAATTATGCAATTCTTGATTACGTCAGGGTAATAATAATTAAGTTTTGTTTTACAGCTTTACTTGCCATATATATCTTAGCTTCCCTAGCTAAATATTAAGAAACATATACCATCTTTTTTTTTTTCTCAAATCCACTGTATATTGCAGTGTACTATGCACAAATTTGCAAAGCAGGTATGTGGTAAGTTTATAATAAATGAATTAACAATTATGCTAACTGGCCAACTCTCTCAACATTGAATCCATGTTATTATCTGGGGTGAGGCAAATCCAAAATTATGAAAAGTAACGTTGGTTTGTTAAGCAGACTGCAGGGCTGTGAATCAAATTATCTGTAGGGAAGACTGCCCTTATCCACAAAGATTTCTCATTCCAATGACATGCTAATAATGTTTTGCTCAGATGTATGTTAGATGTATAGTATGTGAATTTCTTTCTATTTCTTGTCTTTAGTAACTATATCAAGGATGCCTTCATAGTTAGAACAAACCCTGGTTTCCCCATGATGTTCCATCATTACTTAATATACCACAGAGTAGAGTCACACCTAGCAATTGCCAGAATTTCCTATTCCAGTATGCAAACCTTTGTAAAGCAAAAACTAAGGGAAAAAAAAATCTACTGGACTTTTCTATATTCTTCCCTAAGGCTTTCACAGAACAATGAGCCCAACAGTGCTGTACATCATACTGCTGAGCTGCCAGAAGAACTCAAATCTCACTAAGCCCAAGAGCCAAGAGAGCTATTAGCATACTTCTAAGTTCAAAGCTCAACATTCCGGATGAAACTAGTGTCACAGGTTCCTTTGGAATGTGATTTTTCTTGATTCTTTTCCATTTGGATGTGTGAAAGTATGAGGGAGTCTGAAGCAGTTGGAGAGGGAGGGAGAGCATTTCTAGAGTGATGACACATTTAAAAATACCATCCTGAGAAGCCCCGAGTTCTCTAGCTATGGATTCTAAATATAGTTATGCCAATAGGAAAGAAGTGTGCCAGTTGGGCTTTCAGAAAGCCACTTCAGCACCAGGTAAAGATGACTCACCCAGGGGGTATCAGGCTGTGATGTGCCATTTCAGCATTTTCTTACAAAAGCTTTCAATGACTGTTCTTTCCCAGAAAGCCACACTCTCCTCAGAGAATAGAGGAATGATAACACATCAATACTGAATTCCTAGCCTTATATCATTGTTAATCCTTTCAAAAAAACATTTTTTGTTGTTGGTGGTGGTGTTACAAAAAGGCTTTCTAGGTAATGCCTCTTATTGGCAAAGGAAATATATTTAAAAATGCAGTGGATACTATTTCATCTTGTACATATATTGGCTTGAAAGTTTTTTCCATTAGGTTTATTTATTTTTGTTTGTTTGTTTGTAAGGGAATCTAAAATTAGGGCTGAATTAAATTTATTTCTAACATTCCAAACAATAAGTTGAGCAGGATCATAAGAAAGAAAAACCCTTATTTATTACATGATTTCTGCTTTTTTTTTAATAAGAATACACACATGCAAACACACAATTCCCTAAAACCTCTTGAACCACAAAACCTATTTAAGTCCATTGTTAAAAATGAGTGCAGTATCTGTTATAGTTCTTGCCCACTGCATATTTATTGTGCTGAGTAGATTTATTCAATTTTAATGGCTACATGTTCACAAGTTGATTCTTAACCAGGGCTATTTAAAAACCTCCTGTGATGAGCTAACTATAACAAACTTGCCATCTGTGTCTCTTAGGAAATAAAAGCTTTAAATTTATTTAACTCTTGTAGGCATTTTATTTTTTCATCCAATATCTTCTGTAAATTCCTTTCTCCAGATCATTAATTCTGAAGGTGTTGGGGTGGAGGGTAGACAAGATTGATTGATTCTTAAGAGTTGGAAATGAAAAGTCTCTTAACTCTGACTTCATTTAGTGGAAGTGATGTAACATTCTAACCCCAGATCCTACTTTGCTTTTCCTCACTCCCCTTCAAAACAAGAAATCAAGATGCTACCAATACTTCCACCATTATTACTTGGTGATGCCTGCGGGATAGAGGTGTTGATAGCACAATCAACCACACGGGAAACTAGAAGGAGAAGGTGAAGTTTTCGTCAATCTCCTATAGATTCATTTATTAGTTTCTAATGTCTGAACTTCGTTATTATGCTTGAAGAGTAGGCAGCTGGGCCTTTGGAGAATGATTCTTTCCTTTACTCTTCATCTTATCTTGATGTAATGGCCAATGTCTCCTCTTCTTGATTTCTGTTTCCAGTACTTCTGAAATATGTATTTATCCTTTTGTTTTTCTTCTTTTGCTTTTTTTTTTTTAATTTGCCTATTTTCATTCCACAACTCCCCCAAAAACTATTAGAAAATAAACAAGAAATAATAAAAATGTAAATCGTATCTCCTTTATATTGGGAAAATTCATCATTTTTATTTTGGTTTTTTGAAGTTAAAATCAGAATCTAAAGTAGAACACTATCAATTTTTATTAATTTTCTCTATAGCCTCATATATCCAAAGACACTTAGCATGATTTGACAAGAACAGATGGGTAATAAACTTCAGTGAATTTTAGGATTCCTCATCTACTATCAATTAATCTATACAATTTCCCTATAAATGTCATTTGACTTCAATGGAGACTCTTAATTTATGTTAGAAATACAGGTCATGTTTTGTTTGTTTCTCAAAATTAAGTATTACTTTACAAATTCCAGACTCAAAGCAGCATTTAAATGCCAGAAAGGCTTCTATTCCAAAAGAAGAACATTTAATTAAAAATGAAAAATAAATGAGGATACTGGGTTTAAAGAAAATCATAAAATTTATTAGAACTAAATCTATACCCTGCCCAGGATAATAAGTAGAAAAACATTAAAATATGTGTGTTTAAAAACTAACTATGAATAAAAATTAACCTGTGACTATCACTCATGGATCATGTGGACTAAAAGAACATAAGTAAACTTGAAAAGACTATGACTCTCCTTTCGTTTAAGTGCAATTTGAAATCACAGGCACTGAATTCTGCCATAGAGTTCTTTTATCATTCTCTCTGTCTGTCTCTGTCTCTTTCTGTCTCTCACTGTCTCTATCTCCCTGTCTCTCTCTCTCTCTCTCTCTCTCTTTCTGTCTCTCTGTCTCTCTCTCACACACACACACATAGGAGTACAAATACCTTTCAGTCTCAGACACACATGCACACACACACACACACACACACACACACACGAGTCTAATTCTTTGGTTAATGGATTAAATGGTCTTTCACATACCTAATAGCTTGACTTTACAAATATTGTTTCCTTTCATCAATCTTCACATTTCATTAAAGTATGAAAGATAGAGGATGACCCCTTGGGAAGGAGCTAAACTGGTGACAAGCCGTTGTGACTTCATATTGTTAAATGGAAGGAAATGGGAAAATGAGGGAAATGAGGGTGGTGAAGGAGACGAAGTGTCTGAGACTGAAAGATATTTGTACTTTTGAAGAGCTACCACAGTCCAGGAAATTCTCAGACCAGGCCTGACTCCATCTCACTCTGAATCCAAACGCATTTTTTCACTTTCTAGTACCTTTACACAAACCAATATTTCATCTCATCCCAGCTTTCCCTAGTTTATCTTAATTCTGATTCCTGGAACAATTATTCTCTCTAGAGCAGGGGTGTTCAAACTTTTTTCAACGTTTTTCACCAAGGGCCATATGCGGTAAAATACACAAACAGCTGGGCCACTCACTCGAGGTAATATACGTATTGCCTCACCTGGTTTATTTAAATAAACTAAATATATTTTTGGAATTTGCTGCAGGCCAATTAAAAATGGATTGCGGGCTTCAGTTGGCCCACGGGCCACAGTTTGGACACCCCTTGCTCTAGAGGAAGGAAGAAAAGCTACGAATGAGAAAATTTATATTCCATTAATTTCAGTCAATTCTAAAGTTTGGGCAATTGGTCAAGCTTCAATCTAAATATTCTGGTTGCTTGTTTTGTTTCTCCTCATGGCAATGTGAAATTACTTTTAAAAGAATAATAATTGTTTAACTGTTAGTAATATTTGTTAGTATTAATAAACAGGTTACTTCTTCTCATGACTCTTAATGCTAAGGAACCAGGTAAGAAATTGTGAACATAAGAAGAATGAAGATAAATTTCTCTCATACATCATTTTTTGTGAGCTTCCTCCTTTGAACAGTTATCTACTTGGGATGAAGATATTTTCACAAATCACTTTCAAAAGAGATTCCTGGAAACATAATATAAAAATGCCACTGTGCTTTAAACTTAGGGGACTCACATTAAAAAGTATTTCCAAATCTTTTCAGTTTTATTAAGTGAAGCAATAGGCTAATACAGTTAAAAGAGAACTGAGCTACAATCAGGAGACTGATCTTTTTGTTGCCCTGACCATTGAAAGAAAATGTAACTTTGGACAAGTCACTTCATCTTTCTTTTGTGAGTCTTTACTTGTAAGACGTACAACTAAGATAACTCTACCCAGCAAAACTCTCAGTTAAAATCTAAGGACACATAAAGCTTCCCAGACAAGAAAAAGCTAAAGGAGTTCAACACCACCAAACCAGTATCACAAGGAATGTTAGAGGGGCTTCATTAAGAAGAAGAAAAAAAAAGATTAAAAATAAGAATGAATAAAATGACAATAATTACATATCAATCAAAAATTATTTTAAATGTAAATAAACTAAATTCTCCAATCAAAAGATAGGGTGGCTGAATGGATAAGAAAACAAGACCCTTACATATGTTGCCTTCAAGAAACTTACTTCAGATTAAAAGACACAGACTGAAAGTAAAGGGATGGCAAAAGACATTTCATGAAAATGGAAACAAAAACAAAACAAAAATTCTGGGTTAGCAATACTTATACCAAACAAAATAGACTTAAAAACACAGGCTATATCAAGAGACAAAGAAGGATCCAGTAATATCACTTCTAGGTAATTTTCTGAAGAAACCCAAAACACTACTTCGAAGGGATGTGTGCATCTGTATGTTCATTGCAGTATTATTTACAATAGCCAAGATATGGAGGAAACCTGGGTGTGTATCAATGGGTGAAGAGGTGGTACACATGACAATAGCATATTACTCAGCCATATAAAAAAGAATTAAATCTTGCCATCTACAAAAACATGGATGGACATAGAGGGTATTGGGCTGAGTGGAGTAAGTCAGACAGAGAAAGACAAAAACCATATGATTTCACTTTAATGTGGAATCTAAAGAAAAACAAACAAAACAGAGCAAACTCATAGATACAGAGAACATGTTGATGTTTGCCAGCTGGGAAGGGTGTTGGGGGTGGGTGAAAAAAGGGAAGGGATTAAGAAGTACAAATCGGTAGTTACAAAATAGTCATGGGGATGTAAAGTATAGCATAAGGCACATAGTCAATAATATTGTAATAACTATGTATAGTGTCATATGGTTACTAGATGTATTGGGGTGATCACGTCGTAAGTCTAATCACCATGCTGCACACCTGAAACTAATATAATATTGCATGTCAACTGTAATTGAAAGGCAAAATGATTTTTTTAAAAAATTAAAACATAACTTGGGTTAACTTAAAAATATATAAGAAATATTTGTAATAAATGTGTTTAGAATAAACAAGTAGCTAATTTTTTCATTAATGCCCCCTTTTCTTATATAAATAAGATAATGCTCATCTTTCCTTATGGAGAAAAAATTTGAATTTCTCAGGAAAAATTACGTAAGCATTACTCTAACTCTTAAGGTTATAGTTGATGTTATAGTTTCTTTTAGTGGGGGACTTTGATAGTTTTATTCATTGCTCTCCCCCCAGGACCAACAAAATAATAGGCACTCAGTAAGTATGTGTTGAATTAATGAATATTCCTGATACATATATATATATTTTTTTAGGATTCTGACATCTAGTAGACCTTTTCAATGTTATCACCATGAAGAGAACCTCTCTACCCCTTTATTTGTTGAATAAAATAGAAAAAAATAAGATTTAAAATAGCATTCATCCTGTTTCACAGATTGCCAAAACATCGTGGAATATAAAGCATAGATATTCCAATAACAATGCAAAGTACTTCATTGAAATTATAATGTACTGAGCAACTGTCAAACTATTCCAAAATGGCTACACCATTTGTTGGGTTTTCATCAGCACTTTATGCAAGTTCAAGTTGCTTCAGATTCAGACTTCCTTCACATTCAGATTTGTTTTCTTGCATTCTAATTGGTGTCACTTTAGCATTCATTCATCATTCCATCCATCCACAATCTATTTAGTTGTTTATGTATTTACTTGAAAAATATCTTATTTTGGTAATTTATAAGTTTATACTAAAAATCCCATTTATGCTTTTACTTGCTTTTATATACAGATAAGTACAAGAAAACAGTTAGTTGACAGAAAATAATTATTACTGAAGCAAATTATTTATAAATAAAAACAAGGATAAAAACCATATTGTTCTATAAACCCTAGGAATGTGATGTTATTTTAAATAATTGATTTGATACTATTAGCAATAATATACCGTTACTGCTCATAAATCTATTTAATTGGAATATTTCCACTGGTATTTCTTTAAAACTGCATTGACATGTGGACTTTTAACATCATAATTTTATGACTTTGTAGACAAATATTTGGATTCTTTGTCTCTGATTTTGCTTGTGTGACCAACAGCTGTGCAATCTGGACACTCATTCTGCCTGCAGGACAAACTACATTCCTTGTATTGTCTGTTTAATCGCTACTTGTTTAAGAAGTTTGTTTTATAAGCTCCAAAGGAAACAGAATAAGTAGTCAGTTCCTTATTACACTACCATACCCCCTGTTGCTGACCATGTCTCAGAACTCCAATCAGTGGTCATATCTTGTAACTGTACCTGCTGATCATGAGTCAGTATAAACTGGAAATCCCATTGCCCTAACCAATCAGAAAGATCTTCTGGAATTTTTGTTGACAGACATATTTCAAAGAAGCTGTTAACCTCAAGTATCATCTTACCTATAAGGTTACAATAAATCTTCGCTCCTCATGTTCTCTGATCCTTACCAATATTTTGTTATATTTATCATGGCACATAAATAATGATTTATATATGACACTATGCAAACTATTACAAAAATGAATTATCAGAAATCTTAGACACTATAATATTAGACCAACAAATACTTAATAAAAGGAATATTTATGGTACATGGAAATAATGTGATTACTTTAAAAATACTGACATGTTATTCAAGCAACAAAGTTAAGAGAATATAATATTAAGAAAGAAAAACTGAAATTTTGACAGGTTGAAAAGCTAACACTTTCCCACATTTCCAAATTGATGAATTATCATGTTGAAATCATGTTTTGTTATGGTTACATGAGTGACTTCATGACTTGTGCATAACTGAACATGACTGAAGCTATTTAAGCCTGAAGTAAAGAACAGTAGGATTGGCAATTATTATCATTCAAAATTTAATAATTAGTAGAGGAGGTATCAAAATGAGAAAACTAAGAAATAAGAAATGGGCTTAGGACAAAAAGAACAAGATGTTTAGTAACAATTACTGACCTTTGGACAAAGACAGGTTGAGCAGCCCCAGCTCTGGAGATCTCATTTCAGAAAGTATAATGTCATCTGCTCTGGAAGGTTTGGACATTGAAGCTCCTGGAGGGAAGAAAATACATTCCTGAAGTCCCTTCTAAGTATACTTTTCACATTTTATGTTTTATCTCTCTCAATAAAGCACAGTGAAGACAGAAGAAAATCTAAATACAAACATGCTTATTTTATTTTTGAAATTCTTTTAAATTTCTCTAAAATTGGACCAGCAGCATGTAATTTTAAGTTTTTTTTAATATATAATTAATACATGGCAAACTGCATATGTTTAAAGTTTATCAGTTCTGAAATATGTAAACATGGATGAAACAATCACACTCTAAAGACAGTAAATGATTTTCGTTTTGTCTCTTTTAAATCCCATCTTCCCACCTTTTTCTGCAAGCACTTTCATTGCTATGCAACCACTAATCTGCTGTTTCATCAATATAGATAAATTTGCATTTGCTAGAATAGTTGATAAATGAAATCATACAATATGCACTTTTTTTGTCTGGCTTCTTTCACTCAGCAAAATTCTTTTCATCTCCATCCATATTTGAATTTATACCAATATTTAATTCATTTGTTTGCTAAGTAGTACTCCATGTTATGGATATACTGTGGTTTCACTTGTGAATTGACATTTGAATTATTTTCAACGCAATTGTGAATAAAGCTGTTGTAAACAATTGCAAACATTTTTGTAAAAATATTTTCTTTCTCTTGAACAGATAGCTAGATAAGGAATGGCTAGACAGTACGGAAGACATGTTTAACTTTAAGAAACTGCTTTCCAAAATGGCTGTTCCATTTTACATTCTCTCCAGCAGTGTGTGTTTCAATTGTTCACACTCTTGTCAACAGCTGATATAGTGAGTTAATATAGCTATGTATATTTTTTTCATAGATATTCTAGGTATTATTCTTTTAACAGACATATACGCTGGAAACAGTTTCTCTCACACTGTGGCTTGCATTTTACTCTTAACTATGTCTAAGAACATGAGTCTTTCATTTTGTTGGAATAAATATTATCAATTAATTCCATTATCAATCATATTTATAGCATAGTATAAAAATATCTTTCCCATTTTAAGGTCACAAAAATTATTTTCCTATGTTTTCTTCTAGATGTTTTGTTATTTTAGGTTTTAAATTTAGATCTATTTTTCATTTTGAGTTAATTATGATCAATGATGTGAAGTGTTTTATTTTTATGCTTATCGATAGCCAATCAACTTAGAATCATTTGTTAAAAACAGAATCCAATATCCAATGAATTGCATCTGTGTTATAAATCAGTCGTTCATACATAGATGTATGCATATATATATACATATATATGAATATACATACACATATATAAATATATGTGTGTGTACACACACATATACACACACACACACACAAGGTCCAACAATTAAGTTCTCAAACTCATCCTAGAGAAAGTGCTACATACCTCACTGCTGAATATCACTACAGTCACCTCTGAAGTGCTCCCCTTGGGGAGATATACACTGAGGCGAGCTCCTAGGCCACCCTTCAAAGCAAATTTGGAACTCTTTTTCTGGAATTGACCTCAGAGTTCTCATCATATTACCCTTGATGTCCTGAATGTCATCAAAATGTCTTCCTTTCAATATGTCCTTTATCTTCAAGTAAAGAAAGAAGTCATTGAGGGCCAGATCAAGTGAAGGTGGGGGAAGGTGTTCCAATACAATGATTTGTTTACTGTCTAAAAACTCTCTCACAGACAGTGTCATGTGAGCTGGTACATTGTTATGATGTAAGAGCCATGAATTGTTGGCGAAAAGTTCAGGTCATTTTCGTCTAACTTTTTCACACAGCCTTTTCTGCACTTCCAAATAGTAAACTTGGTTAACTGCTTGTCCAATTGGTACAAATTCATAATGAATAATCCTTCTGATATCAAAAAAAGGTTAGCATCATCGTTGCAACAAGTTTGCGAACTTCATTATCAGAACTTCCTATGTAGAATCTAAAGAATAGAACAAACAAACAAAACAGAAACAAACTATAAAGAGAGATAAGGAGAACATTTTGTGGTTGCCAGATGGGAGGGGTGTTGGGAATGTGTGAAAAAGGGGAAGTACAAATTGCTAGCTACAAAGTAGTCATGGGGATGTAAAACAAAACATATGCAATATAGTCGATAATATGGTAATAACTGTCTAGTGCCAGGTGAGTTCTAGACTAGTCAGGGGGATCACTTTTTAAAATTTTAAAATATTTATCCACTATGCTGTACACCTGAATATATAAGTAATATTTAATATCAACTGTAATTGAAAAATTATTAAAAAGGAGGGGGAAATGTAAAGGTGAATACGGTAAAAAAACAAGTCATGGAGAATGTAATATACAGCATAGAGAATATAGTCAATGATATTGTGATAGTATAGTATAGTTTCAGATGGTTTCCGGACTAGTTATGAGGATTACTTCTTTAGGTATATAAATGTTGAATAACTATGCTGTACACCTAAAACTAATATAATATTGTATGTTTGTTATATTTTAATAAAAATGTTTTTTTAAAGCAATGTGGAACAGTTTTTATGTTGCTTCTTTTAAATAAGCTTAAAATTTAATATTAATTCATAATTTTTTTTGCTGACAAAAGATAACATTCATAATTCTGGCATTGCCAAAGACAAACTTATTGATATGAAAGGAAATAATAGAACCTGAAATGAACAAAAAGAGTCTGGT
Source organism: Rhinolophus hipposideros (assembly GCF_964194185.1). Lineage (NCBI taxonomy): Eukaryota > Metazoa > Chordata > Mammalia > Chiroptera > Rhinolophidae > Rhinolophus > Rhinolophus hipposideros. The sequence goes on from NC_138058.1 coordinate 41,190,040, forward strand.
AATATATTATATTTGAGCATTTTCAGTTAAAAACACCTTATGTCATACATGTGTTTATCACACTAGAGCCAATTAATTTTCAGGGTCCAAAAAAATGTGCCAAACACTTATAAACCCTAAAATGGTACAAGGAAGATTGGAATCTGGCGGGATATTTTGGCTGAAGTGGAAAAATGAAGTCAAATATTTGGAATAACTTGCTTTCATCATCAGATCCGGAAAATATAAATAATGGTTAAAGAGAGAAAGGAAGAGAATGACAGATACAAGATCGTACAATGGGACTTTTGGGAAACTACTAATACAGACAGGTTTTAGGGCAAGAAATATTTTGTGTCTTTCTTCTGAACACTCCATATCCCAATACAGAACATAATTAGCACAAAGGTAGTATTGAAAACACTCATGGATGTATTAGATAATTATTTGTAAAATAATTCCAACAATATGTTACATCTTATCTAATTGATATTTTAGGAAAGCTCTAGAAGTGAACATATAAAATATCCAACAAAAGACAGGTAATTGGAAAGGAGGGAAAAGCATCAGCTGGAGATAGCTGTATGCCAAACATAAAATTAACAAGATAAATTGTCAATCCTTTCTTTATGAAGTATTACATTGAAAAAAAATATGTGCAACATAATCAAAGGAAATCGACTAGACAAAGTATCTCAATATCACATTGATACCTCAGGTTGGCAGTACCTTGATGTAAGTACTATCTACTAGGCTTTTCTCCTAAGGTAAGATAGCTCATAAATATGATTATTAGTGCATGTAGAGGTAAGTACCCCCTGGAACTGACTCACATTAATCAAAGTCATAGGAGATTCATGTATAAAAACCTGAATAATATTTCTGATTTTATAATACACATGATCTCTATAACAGCAAATATTCATATTTTTATCAGCACACCAGTATAGAAGTAAAGCAGAATTTACATTTGTGTATTGAAGAGAGGGTGCATATTTTCCTGATTGACTGTGAAGTTTGTTATGAATAGACAAGGCAACGTTAGTCTATATTAGGTTCCTCTTGGAGTGCCTATTAGGAAAACACTGGATCGTAAAGCTTTATAATCATTGACTCTACCTTCTGACTGATTTATGAGCCATTTTGGATTGAACTTGGAAGAAAGTTGAATCACTTTACAGAATGCTTATTCATATAGAGAAGCAGTTCAGCACCGCTGTTCAATGTGCTACACCTTCATTCCTGGTGCCTTGGTATTTTACTCAGCTGCATACTTACACAGTGAGCTATTCTGGTGGTAAAAGGAAGCACTGTTAACAAAACCTGCTCAAACACAGAAAATAGGAATAGCCTGGGGCTGGGTGGATAATTGCCTGATTTTTTCAATGGGACTGTCAATGCCAACCAGTAGGATTCTCCTTGTCTGTTCTTGGTAAATGACAAGCTGACAACTACAGGCTACTCTCTCTTTCAGGTTACTTCTTCTGGTACTTTACATTGAACAACCTTTTTGCCTAAATCAGGACCTGTAATCTATTGATCATACCAACGTTTCACTTCTTGCTATCTCATGCCTTAACTTCCTTCCTTCCTTGGTTTAAACAGTCCATTTTTATAACCACTAATTGCATATATACTCAAATTCCTTGTCACTCTATTTCTTCATGATACAAGATTGGCACAAAAAGGAAAAAAAAAAGAAAAAAATCCCCCTCACTGAATATACCTACTCTGAATGTGCACCTGGACAGATAAATATGGCTAGAAAAAACATATTGCCCTAGTCTACTTGCTTTCTCTCTTTTTGGGACATTGATTACTTCTCTGATCTCAAAACTTCAATATTTTCTTTCCCATTCTTGCTTTATTCTAATGACCTTGCTTTCTATTTTGATTATAAAATAGAAGAAATTCAGAATAAACTTTTATATACCACTAAATGCCAACTCACTTTCATCTTTACCTGAAGAATCTGCCTTCCTTCTTGCTAAAACAAATTAGCTTTCTGAGCCCCTATCTAAAATCAATCTCTCACATTTTATTCTATCCCCTCATGTCTACTAAAGGACATTCATTTTTCTCTTCTTCAACTTTTTATTATTCCCTCCATCAACTGGCTTCTCCCACAGGCTTTTTTGTTTGAGCAAATGATTAATGTATCGTTCTAATATCTCAGGACTAAACATACAGTTAGACTCCCCCTTAACTCTTCTCTCATACCTCACAATAATTCATCAGCAAATCACATGTCAATAATTTAACCAATGCTTATACCTTCACTTCCACCAAGTCCAGGTCACTATGGTCTCTGGATGAAATTAAAATCTTTGCCTGCACACTGGCCTCCTTGCTTTCTCCCTTAATTGTTTCGATTGATTATCACTAATATTGTCAGAATAATCATTTTAAAGCACTAACTAGATCATGTTTCCTCTCTGATCAGAATACTGCAGAGCCTTCCCATCTCCCTGAGCATCACATCCTAATGAATGGATCAGTTTTACTACTTCTGCTGTACTCCCCAATGGCCCTGCCCTGGGTACACCCATGCTGTTTCTGGAACACATTCAATATACATACCTCTGTACTTTTCCCTCTGCCTGCACCATTTTGTCCTAGGTATTATTTCCTTACTCCCTTCAGGTTTGTGATCAAATGTCACTTTATCAGTATGACCCTCCATGACCACAATTTTATATAAAATAACCATTTCCCTCATCCTTGCCACATTCCATTCTTACCTATATCTTTTGTGTGTGTGTGTGTGTTTTATATTTCCTCAATAACAATGAATATTATCTAACTGATGTTATCAGCTCTGCCATTTAATAGCTGTGTGTCTTTGGACAAATTACTTAACAAAATGCCTCAGTTTCCATATTTATAAAGTGGAAATACTATTAATAACTGTCTGACAGTACTGGCATGAGGAATAAATAATTTTATATATGTAATATGCTTAGACCAGTGCCAGGTAAATAAGCAATGTGATAACTATCATTTTATTATTTTTATTATTATCATCATTATATTTAGTCAAGTCTTGCTTAACTGATGGAATATTCCATGAGAGTTGGAACTTCTTATTGCCACTGTTTTATCCTAATGCCTTAATGAGAAGGTGGTACATAACAGGTGGTTGATAAACATCATTTAAATAAGTGGTGACTCTCACATTAGAAGGTAGCAAGTACATTTTTAGTTTCTGCTAGTCAAAATTAATCAGTCCTTTTTCTGCCTTTAATCATTCCTTAGAACTTTTATTTTTTACACTAAGGTCCTCCTCATTAGGTAGATTGACTGTAACAGGCCAGGATACTGCTTTAGTCATCTTTGTATTCTTTAATACATTAATTCTACTACTTTTGTTTTCTAGGGCTACTTTTATATTTATAATTACACTTTATATTTCTAAACACACTGAAAACCTTAAGTAACTCAGTTCTGTCCAGGAGCCATGTAATAAGAGTTTCCTTCTAGTAATACAATAAAGCAAGAAAGGCTTAACTAAATCATTGGAATATCAATATGCCAATTGCCAAACTCTTAGTCTATTTCTAGGTAATTATTCTTCCTCAGTATACTCTTGTGAATCATTAAGCAATCCTCTTGGGGGCATATAAATTCAAATACACCATGGTTACTAATTATTTGCAGTTCTTTTTAAAATGAATATTAGGCTGTTCAGTCTCAGTAGCTGAAAGAGACATTACATGGTTTTGTAATTCATGAAAATATCTTCTGATATATTAATTCAAATAAAATAAAATAACTTTCTCAAAAAGAAAATGAATTATTTTATAATAATTACTTCTCTGTAATTTGGATAATATGGCCATTTTAACTATGCTGATTTCTTTCAACCCATGAACACAGGATAGCTTTACATTTCTTTATGTATTCTTCACTTTTGTTTTAATAATCTCTTGTAGTTTTCAGCATACAGGTATTTCACATCCTTTAAGTTTATTTCTCAGCATTTTATTATTTTAGTTGCAGCTGCAAAAATAATTGTTTTATTCATTTCTTTTTCAGAAATTTCATTGCTAATATATGGGAATGCAATGGGTTTTTGTACATTCGTTTAATATCCTGAAACATTACTGTATTTTTATATTGTTCCTCATAGGTTTTTTTCTTTTCTTCTTTTTGGATTTAATGCAATCCCCATCAAAATCTCAATGACATTTTTTTAAGGAAAGAGAACAAAAATCATTAGATTTATATGGAATCAAAAAAGACCCTGAATAGCCAAAGTGATCCTAACAAAAAAGAACAAGCCTGGAGGTATCACACTCCTTTTTGGGTGTTTTTTTTTTTTTAGCTTTTTTCTTTTTAATACACTCCTTGACTTAATCTATATTACAGACTAATGGAACATAACTGAGAGCCCAGTAATAAACCCAAACATATGACCAGATAATTTTCAACAAAGGAGCCAAAAATGTACAATGGAGAAAAGAAAACCTCCTCAATAAATGGTATTGGGAAAACTGGAAAGCCATGTCCCCCCCCCAAAAAAAATTAAAAAAACTCAAACTAGACTGCTATCTGTCACCATATAACAATATTAACTCAAAATGGATCCAAGACCTAAACATAATACCTGAAAAAATAAATTCCGTAGAAAAAACATAGGTACTAACTATGGACCTTGGGTTCAGAGAGGATTTTAAGAATTTGACCTCAAAGACAAGGGAACAGAAGCAAAAATAAATGAATGGGACTATATCAAACTAACAAGTTTCTGTACAGCAAAAGAAACCATTGACAAAACAAAAAGGCAACCAACCAAATGAGAGAAGACATTTGCAAACAACACCTAGAATAAGGGGCTAATATCCAAAATATATAAAGAACTCAAACAATTCAACAACACCAAAAACAACCAAACTGAAAAATGGGCAGAAGATCTGAACACTTTTCACAATAAGACATACAAATGACCAACAGATTTATTTATATATACAATGCTCAACTTAACTAGCTATTAAGGAAATGCAAATCAAAACCACAATGAGATACCATCTTACAAGTGTTAGAAGGGCTATTATCAACAAGACAAGTAATAGTAAGTGTTGGAGAGATTGTGAATAAAATGGAACCCTCATATGCTGCTGGTGGGAATATAAATTGGTACAGCCGCAATGGAAAACAGTATGGGGTTCCTCAGAAAATTAAGAATAGAATTACCATACGACCCAGCAATCCTTCTTCTGGGTGTCTACCTCCCAAAAATCTGAAAACATTTACCCGTAAAGATATATGTAACCCAGGCATGGAAACAACCAAAGTGTCTTTCCACAGATGATTGGATAAAGAAGATTATATATATATATACACATATATATATTATATATATAAAATATATATATAATATATATGTATATATTATATATATATACACACACAAACAAACACACCGACACACAATGGAATATTTTGTGTAAGTATTTACACAATAAGAAATGATGAAATACTGCCATTTGCGACAACATGGGTGGATCTTGACATTATCGTGATAAGCAAATTAAGTCAGACAGAAAAAATCGAGAACCATGTGAGTTCACTCATGTGTGTCATAAAACTGAAATCAACAAATGAACAAGACAAACAAGAAAAAAAAATCACAGATACAGAGAACAGTTTAGTGGTTACCAGAGGGTGACAAGGTGGTAGAAGAGGGTAAGGAGGGGGTCAACTGTATGGTGATGGAAGGAGAACTTACTCTTGGTGGTGACCACACAATGCAACAATACAATATATAGATGATGTATTATAGAAATTTATACTTGAAACCTATATAATTTTACTAACTTATGTCACCCCAATAAATTTATAAAGATAAAAAGTTACTTCTCTGTAATGATTCTTACCATTTGTAAATATGTATATATCTATGACATAAAAAATTCCCATACAAGTAATGTAGAGTGGTACTTACACAAAACACCTGACCTACTTAAGAACTTACATTCTAGTTTTATCCTACCTCCCAAGTATTTGAGATTTTACTTACTTCTTGGGTTCTTCAGAAAGGACAGTATGATAAAAATAAAAATCTTTGTGAGTTAATTAATTCTATAGATTTATTTGTCAAACTCTACTAAAGATATGGAAAACAGGATTATGGCAAATGGCAGGTTGAGAAGTTGTACAGTGTTTTATAAGGGGTATTTTAATAAGTAAAACAGCAGGTGACATGTACAGATGTTAATACTCTGGTATCATTTTATAATATCTGTTTAATGGCGTTAAGATGCAGTTTCATACAGAGTTTTGATAAAATATAAAAATACTTTTTTTTTGCCCTTGGGCTAGGGAATAAAGTTGTATTTGACCTTTATATGTTTTCACTTGAGGTCACCCTTCCTTGGGCAGGAATAAGATAATTATAGAATATGAATCAGTGTGAGAGACCAAACGTTTTTCATAACAAGGATTCTGTGAATTTTATAAACAGGAAAAATTATTGTTTATATAGGAAAGGTGACTAACAGCTCAAATATTCATCGATAGCAGGCTATCGATGAATATTTACCTACCAGTCCACTTCTGACGGCTGGCATTTAGGAGACCCAATGATACTTATGTCTTAGGTAAATTATAAAAACATGTCTGCTTATTCCCACTTTATTAACTCTTTGGGATTTTTGAAAGGTTTTGTGTGTCTCACCAAACTTTACCAGTTGAACTTGAAACTCTATTATTACAAAACTCCATTTCCATATTCTAAACAGAGAAAATACTATAGGCAATTTTTGTTCACATGATGCTTAATTTTCAGATTTATTCAAGTGAAATCTTTGCTTTTGTTTGAGTACACTGGGGCTTTATTCTGAATGAGAGGAAAAGGTAGAGGGAAGAAAATGAGAAGAAAGGATCTAGAATTTCAATGTTCTTCAATTGTTATTCAAATTCTTCCCTGAACAGTTAGGCATACATTATGTCTCTTTCTTTTCCTACTATCCATTACCTCAGAGCTGCAGTTGACCTTGGAATTGAACAGGTTTTGGTAACAGCATTGGCTCTATCTTAAATCATCCAGTTAATTTAGCTCTACTAATGAACTCACAACAAATGATAAATACATAATATGAAAAGCAAAACAAATCAATAATACTGAAATTTACATATTTATTTGCATGCTTCTTTTTTAATACCCTCTTTTTGTGTTATTTTTTGTGAAAAACATGTTTATATTCATAAGCAAAATATGCCAATATGCTATTCAGATATGTATATCATTCCAAGGAACATTTTATCTACATTTACATGCATAGTCTAGGTAAAAGTGATTTTTCCAGTGGATATAAACTATTAACAATCATTACATTGACATGTTTTATGACAATTAGCTTGTCTTGCTTGTGTTAACAATTATTGAAGTAATCTTCCCTCCTATAAATTATTGGTAATGTGTAATATAATGCATGGTTCACTACTTGATTTTTTTTTATTCTGTAAATATATTTCTATAAAATAAATCCTGGAAACAAATGCATGCGGGATCACATTTCTAAATTTTTTACTTCATTAAACATCAGTAGGATGACCGAGGTAAAGCTACTATCAGGTTATGCCTTATTACATCGGCATTTCTAGATTTTTTTCTGAGCATAATAATTAATCTTAGAAATACCCTGAGCCATTTAGTGTGGGTTATTAACAATAGAGTCATTTTCTTCAAAATCTTAGATTTTTTAAATTTCATTTTCTATTACTAATAGATAGTTATAATAAAAACATTGAAACTCAAAGAATATTTGAGTTTCAAGAAGAATAATGAAACTCCTTACATTCAAAGAATGAAACTCCTCACCTAACAGGCCATAAGAAACTGGCCTTGTATCAGATGTTTAGGAAACTAATTCATATTACATAAATATTTTATCTTATATTGTTACACTTAAGGTCAACAACTGGGAGTACACCACTAGGAATAGAGACAGTGGAAATGTAATGGTTGTGTGAAATGTCAGAGGGATAGTGGATGGGAGTAGGGGGGTTGTCACTGTGTGAGGGATATAAATGATAAATGTCTAACTATTACACTGTTTTGTGCACCTGAAACTAATAAAAAAAGTTTAAAAAATAAAAATAAATAAAATAAAATAAAAATAAAACCAATACCACATATCATACTCAATTAAAGACACCGAAAAAGCAGTCTTAATTTTAAAAGTTTTAATCTTTTTATTAAATAATATTTTACAATAAATATTTATAAATTTAGAGACCATCTAATCATAGAAAATGAAAATATATACCCAAACTTGTGAAGAATTACAGTTAATTAAGATTTAATGTAGGTTTATTTGTTCATTTGTTTTTCTATTTCATAATATTTTTTGGGGGGGAGAACTATCTTATCAATGATTCAATTATTCATGTATAGATTTCACATATTATCCTTTCCTGTTCTGTATAAAAAAATGAGCTTATGCATGGCTTTATCTGTTATTATATTATTTAAAGCAATCAGAAACAAAATGTAAAATATTTGGATCGTCCACTTTAACACATATTGAAAAACAGCCATTCTGTACAAGAATGTTTGAGTCTCAGTGTAAATAACTGCTTAATATTAACTTCAGATGTAACTGTCTTTGTAAATGTTAAGGTAATTTACTACAATGAGAAACTGAACTAATTAATAACATAAAAAAAACTCGACATGATCAATGCTATTTTGATCTTTCTTTTCCAATTTGAACTCAAGGTTGATTGGGGTGTTGTAAAATTTATTTCCTTTAAAAATGATTAATCATTCTGTCTGTATAGCAGTCTCCTAAAACACATGGCATGAAGTTTTGTATTTCTCAGACTACAACAATTAAATCATTATAAGCAGGCTTGATGTTGCTGAGGCACAAAGATGTTTGGCAGTTATCTAATCATGGAAATAAGGGAAACATCTGAAATGAAAAACTCACAAAATAACATGCAATGAGGTTGTAAAAGTACCTACATTTTTCTTTAAATGAAATTAATGCTACAATTAAAGATTCGGATTATTACATCTGATAGTGAATTAAGTTGCATACAGAAAACATGTCGTTGACTCATCACAGGGTTGTGTTTCTAGAAGAATAGCAAAATTTCAAGGGCAATTTTGAGCAAATGAAAATATTATTTTTGCAACCACATATCAACTTTTTCTTCATAAAACCACCAGTCTTTGGTGGGAGACAAGAGAAGGATCATTGGACTTGGAAGGAGGTAGGGAATTTGATCTGATTTTACAGTTTTTCTGAACAGCCTATTCCAGATTTCACTCTCAAAACTACCATCTTAATCTGCCTCTGTATTTAAAGGAGTAGTTGAAGTTGCTACCCTACTTTGCTGCTTTAAAAAAAAAAAAAAGAAAAAGAAAAGAATGGTGGTTACAACCTTTTGTTTTCCAATATAAATCTGAAAACTGAGTGATTTTTTTATTCAATTACTCTATTTTCAATTGGACCATTATTTTCATTTCAATAGTGTTTATTACAATAATTAATACCTTTCTATTAGGCTTAATAAGTTTTATAAAAATAAATTCTTCTGATCACTTTGATATTTTGTTATCAAAGGTCAGAAGTTAACTCAGATTTTGTTATTTTTGTGATATCAAGTCATAATTCCTTACTGTTCATAAAAGATCTATATACAGAATAAAATGGATCTTTGGTATACCTTCCTTTGTTTTAATCTCTCACAATCTTGCTGTGCTTCATATAGAATGGCAAGACTATTTTAAGCTTGGCTCACTACCATTTTCTGGTAAACTAGTCAGATAATTTCAAACTAGTCAGATAATATCAACCTGCTTTTGTTGATAAACTGAATACCACCTTGTACAGTTATCTACTACTGAAAATGTCAATTAACTCTGTAGTCTAGAGCAAAGCTCCTACTTCTCCATAACTTAATTTCATCAACTGTAAATTAAAAATGATGAATAGTTTATAATTTATAAGTCTACCATATTAGGAACATGACAAATGTTCTGGTAAGTGTTTTCTCTCAGTACCATTATTCTTACACATCTATGTTATTCAATAATTTTGTTTTAATAGTCAATAAAAAAGATTAGACTTAATATGTTATGTGTTATCTTCTGGAGTTTTAGAAACATAAATATTTTTCATTCCCATATGTTGGACTAAATATTGCCTTGAGTTATACAGCAACTGTTTGTTAGCATAGGCATCAATCCAGTAGTGGCCTTTATTTCTGGAATTGCTTTTGATTATTCCATGTGCAAGAAGGACAGTTATTCCCACCATAAAGAATATGTGTGGAGAAATAGGAAAAGCACTTTTAGGGAAACCAGTAATTGAAATTCCAGTCTCCAACTTACTTTGTAACTTTAATTAAGTAACTTAATTCTTTCCTTGTCACCATTTTCTCATCTATAACACAGGCCCAATATGTCTTTACTTTAGTCACAGGATTTCTGTGAGGATAAACCAGGTTATGTTTGCAAAATTTCTTTGAAAAATACAAAACACTATTAATAACCAGTATTAGAAATTGAATGTATAAATACTAGAAAATTTTTTATGTATAAATACTAGAAAATTACCTTAGTAAATGTTAATCTTTTATCTTGTAGAATGTCAAAACATTTTATTTATGAAATAAATGCCAGGCCCGATTTATACTTATGATGTGATTCTTTATCCAAGATTTCTTTTTTTTAACTCAAATCTAATTTTTCTTAAAAATAAAGCTGCAATTCATGAAACTGGCATCTTGTATATTAGCTTCTTCTGGAAGGTCTAGAATTATTAAAAATTGCTATGATTTCTTAGGTTATGCAACGACATCTTGACTCATAGTGTTTCTCATTGAAGAAAAGGGCATAAGTTATCTGTATACAATTGTTCATTTTCTCAGAAGTCTAGAACTAAGATAAAATAAACACATCATTCTAATAACACAAAACAACAGAAATAAATCTATTTTCAGAAAGGTATTAGTCTCTAAGAAGTATTGGCAAAATAGCACTCTTTGAGCTATTTAGTTTGCATTTGCTTTACAGTCTTCATAGTATACTTTCACAATGCTTTTTGTTTGTTTATTTTCTTATTATACTAACTTAGTCTATTACACTAAAGGATAGCAGAGCTGACATATTTTTACAGAACTCTGTCTATTCTCCATTGTTGGCATATCCTTTAAAAATTTGACAATAACATGCCTTCTCTATTGATCTCTTCTCTTCCATTTGGCAAATATTGATTTTTTTTTCTGTGCATTTACAACAGGACTCCATTTTGTTTCATTCTTTCTCTATGAATCAGCATTGCTGACAACAGGAGCTGAAACATCTAAAGCTTGAAGAAATGCCTTTGATTGAATAATTGTCCAAGAGCCAGAGATGGGAATACAAAGAAATAAAATGGGACTTCTCAGTGGCCTCCATGAAAGTCATAAAGACCATTGTTTAAAGACTAGAAATTGAAAATAATCACAGACTAACATATGGTCTTGGGAAACAATGCTTGTATTAACAGTATCTACCAAGTCATTTTACTGGAGTTTTCAGCCTTTGCCCATAAAACCTCCTTTACCTTCTTAGGAAATTGGTGAAGAAATAGTCAGTGCTGACCTAGGAAGCAATATTTTGTCGTATATAATACAACCACCTCCCTAAAGACTATGATTAGGTCAAGAGTGGTCACAGAGACAAGGACAATCATCTATGGGCAGCCCACTGACCTGCGACTAGTGTGATAGAACAACAACAATGCCAAAGAGACTAATCAGTCTTTCTCTCCTACAATTTTGAAATTGGAAATTAACTATGGGAGATAAAAGTGATAAGGAAGAAACAGAGAAGTCATGATCACCCTGTAAAAGAAGTATTGAGAGAGCACAGACAAAGTGAATTGGTTATGGGAAAAATGCAAGTAAAGGCACATGAGTTGGAGTTTCATCTTGTTAATGAGAAACATTAGAGTCAAGATTCATCCTTTCAGGTGCTGAAGTTTATAGAGCGGCCTTAAATCCAGAACTTTCCTAAAACTCACAACTCTGAGTTCAGGTGTCCCCAGGCCTTTCTCCTCAAGGAGTTTACTGATTAGTGAAAGATGTATCATCATGAGCATTTTATAGAAATATGCATAAACCAACTGGGTGTAGAGAAAGAAAAAGAGAAATGACCAACTCTACACCAAGAAGTATGGAAAGCCTTTAGCAGGAATAATCATTATTACATGAAGAGGAAAATGAGGTAAAATTCATTGGGAGCAAGAACGCTGGCAGATCACAATTTAATAACAAGTGTTCCAAACTTAAAAACTGACATTTGGCAAAATTACATGTACTGATTATTTGCTTTCTCATGGCACAGGCAAGAAACCAGGGCAAATTCAAATGGACAGAATGTGTGTGTCAAAGGTTAGAGAAAAGCTTAATTAAAAACTTAAGTAAGGGATAGATTTAATGAGGCAAAGGGGATTAACTGAGAAATGCATAAACTGACTTTTAAAAAGGTAACATGTTATTTAATTATAAACAATTTCAACAAAGAGGTAGATATTAATTGACAATTGTGAAGTGCCCTGTTGTATGGCACCAATGTTACTTTTTCTTTCTAATTTTAACTTCAGTGCTTTTTATAGCCTGGATTCAGGAATTTTCTTCACGTTGTGCGTGCTCATTAAAAAATAAGTTCTAAAAACTTATTAATTATTAATGCCATTGGTTTTAATCCTTGAACAAGTTTCTTCCTTTGAATTCAATTGTTCTTATAAATCACTTGAAAGTGGCACATGAATATTAATGAATATATCTGTTTACTTGATATCATATTGACCTCTAGTTTCTTCAGTCTACTCTTTTTTGGATCTGAACTGCAGCCCGAGATAGTTCTCATTTTTCTCTTCTGATTTTTAATTCTGGGAAGTAACAGCTACCTATATTATTGTTTAAGTGCATTTTGGAGACTTTTTTTTTTCTAAGATGGATAATTAGCATATTCCTATAGGTATTTCTGTATATCAACACCTATTGATTCCATAGTACCTGATAAGGATGAAACAAACTTGGATTTCAGTAGAAATTAGATAAATCTGTTTTATCATTTTTAAAACCTCTCCCCACATGGAACATATAAAATGAGAGAAGATGAGAAGAGGTTGATAAAGAGATTTATTTAGGGACAGCTGCTATTTTGTTGTATCACACTGAATTATCTTCATGTGGGCACAACAGGATACAACCTTCTCACCCAATGACTCTCAACTTGGGTGTAATTTTACTACCCATTGAAACACGTTGGGTTGTCACAACTGAGGGAATGCTACTGGCAGCTAGTGGGTAGAAACCAGAGATACTATAATAATAACCATCCTCCAATGAACAGGACAGCCTCCAACAACAGTTATTGGGGGAGGGGGGAGTCAATATTTTGAGATTAAGATCCCCAAGCTCACTTGAGACTACTTAGAAAGCTTTGAAATATATTTTGTTCAGCGGGAAACACAGAAGACTGATGCCAGTTCCATGCCTAAGAAAGCTAAAATGGACAGAGGTTAGACATGTGTCACTAGCTTCCCAGTGCGTCAAAGTAGTTTCAAGGTACCACTTATAATAATGATACCTTTGTTAAGTCATCTCTTAGGAGACAGTCAGCCTGGTAATATCTGGCAAGGTGGGAAAAGGGGTGGGAAGGAGGAAACATTTTCCATGTTCCACCTTTCCTAATACAGGACTACAAGATTCTGTCCAAATCAAGCTTGAACTGGTACTGGACATTCTAATTATTGGATTGAGACTGTGCTCTCAAACATAATATATGAGTAAGGCTAGGTATTTACTATATACCATAATATATCTAACTAATTCCCTATTCATTATTGGTGGGTATTTAAGTGATTTCCAATTTCTTGGTATTGTTTAAAAAAATGGTACAATGAACATCAATAGATTTCTTCTTCCTTCCTCTCTCTTTTTCTCTGTCTTCCCTCCCTCCTTTCCTTCCTTCTTTCTTTTTCTCTCTCTCCCCTTCTCTCCCTTTCTCTTCCTTTTCCTTTCTCCCTTCCTTCCTCCTTTCCTTCTTTCTTTATTTCCTTCCTTCCTTCCTTCCTTCCTTCCTTCCTTCCTTCCTTCCTTCCTTCCTTCCTTCCTTCCTTCCTTCTTTTCTTCCTTCCTTCTTTCCTTCCTTCCTTCTTTCCTTCTTTCCCACCGTTCTTTTTGGAGAAATTAAAAACGAGTATAATTCGGGGGGGGGGGGATGGAAAGGCCTTAAAGATATAAAACCATCTTATTTTAAATTAATAGGCTTTTTTAACAGTTTTAAGTTCACATCAGATTTTATGGATGTCCACATTTTCCCTATTTTGTTTGATTCCTTTCCATGGGATTAGAAAAAGCCATCATTAGATCCATTTTTTTACTCATACAATTAATAAAAATAATAGTAACAAATTAGAACAATCACATAAACAGCTATTTTATACTTGGTATCATAGCATTAACTTCCTGTTCATGGTTTCTAATATTACAAACCTTTTAAGAAGGGATATTCCTATCCCTGTTTTGCATAGAAAATAAATGAGGGCCAGAGGAGTTACGGACTTTCTTGTCCAAGGTCTCACTAATATTATGGTGTCAATATATGGCTTTCTCCATGCTGACTACCTACATCTAGTTATTTTTATCTCCTTTAATTGATTCTGAGATAGACTCACTTCAATACAAGCTCAATTACTAATATTATATTTCTATAATGCTTTCTCATATAATCAACTTTACAAATTTCTTAACTTTACAAATAGCAAACTGAGGCAGTGGGAGTTGAATAATTCATCCAAGTTTACAGAGGAAAATAGATTTGATCCTAAATTTAATCCCTTTCCTTATGACTTCAATTCTTAATTGTAATGAACTCTCAAGTGGTTGAACCCACAGATGGCTCAAACAGGTGAGGATGAGCTCAGGTGAGAAGAAGAGAATGAAAGAAAAGTAGAGCTGATTATTTTCTAAAGAAAAATAGTTCTGTTTTTTTCTGCAAGCTCAGTTAGTGATTAAAATTTTTAAACAGGAAAAAAGTAATTAGGGAGAAGAACAGCTTGATGATCATAATCATTTTCAACCAAGAGGTTAAAAATAGTAAGTCTTAAAAAGCACTTTTTTTTAATTTTAAAAATGACTTTTTAAAGGAGACTCATGGAGTAATTATTACAAATTACTTAGTTTGATTTGTAGGACATTTAATCATTAATCTGATGAACAACTTATTGAAAAGATGTTCTGGAAAGATGGTAGCCCAAACATGTGTCTGACACTTTCTACTGTTTTTAATCTGACTTCCTTTTCTGAGTGGAACATGTTGGGCAGACGAGAAAACAAGTCTAAGTCTCTGTAGATTTTAAAAATATGTCTCATGCACAAAAGATAGGGTATGGGCAGCATTTCTCCTGATTGAGTCTGAACATAATTAGAGACTGGCTCTTTCAAAACTCGTGTACAGAAAGAAAAGGCAGAATGTAGTGAATCTCTGTTGCTTGCGAGGAGATTGGTGAATGTGCACTGCGTTTTTACCTATTCCTGAGATCCATTACTTTTGCGAGAAGAAACTTGGGAGCAAAAGACTTTCTCTTGGTGTTTCATTAGAGAAGGACATCTTGGCAATCATATATTGACAGCTCAAGGACTACAAACTGTTGCATATACCACAACTTGTGGAATTGCTGTTTGATGATCTTAACAGCAAGGCTGGCAAAAGATTAAAAATACCTTACTAGAGTCTAACTACTGGAGAATAAAAACAAGCAGCTTATCTAGAACAGCAGGTTTCTAGAGAAAGCAAGCCAACAGAAGAGATGGATCTCAACATATGAGGTCTGACAATTAAGTTCAAGAACTTGTTGCAACGATGTTGCTAACCTTTTTTGATATCAGAAGGATTATTCATTATGAATTTGTGCCACATGGACAAGTAGTTAACCAAGTTTACTTTTTGGAAGTGCAGAAAAGGCTGTGTGAAAAAGTTAGACGAAGTTGAGTTTTTTGTCAACAATTCATGGCTCTTGCATCACGACAATGTGCCAGCTCACACGGGCACTGTCTGTGAGGGAGTTTTTAGCCAGTAAACAAATAATTGTATTGGAACACCCTCCCTACTCACCTGATCTGGCCCCCAATGACTTCTTTCTTTACCCAAAGACAAAAGAAATATTGCAAGGAAGACATTTTGATGACATTCAGAACATCAAAGGTAATACAATAACAGCGCTGGTGACCATTCTAGAAAAAGAATTCCAAAATTGCTTTGAAAGGTGGACTGGGCACTTGTGTCAGTGCATAGCTCCCCAAGGGGAGAACTTCAAAGGTGACCATAGTGATATTCAGCAATGAAGTAGGTAGCACTTTTTCTAGGATGAGTTCACAAACTTAATTGTCAGACCTCGTAAATAACAGAAAATGTACCCCTCTGCTCCCAGCCCCTGAAAAAATTGAAAAGAAACAAAAAAGACAACTTAGGACTTCGGCACGAAGTCTTCAGCATGATTTCCTCCCCCCCCCCCCAACCTTAAATTCCATGATTTCACTGTTTAAAAGTTAGAGTCTTCTTGTCAAACATTTTGGTGGACTAGATATCGAGAGAAATCTTCCTGAAAGGGAAGCATTTAATATGCTACATTAAATGTATTAAAAAAGTATTTCAAGTTATAGCACAGTTGATAGGACAGTTGGGAAACCTTCAGAAGCTAGAAATATTTTTTTATTTTATTTTTAAAGCACAAATTCATCCACGTAAAAGAGACACAAAGCTGCCTTTTGTCTTGAGACATTACCACCAGACAAGGGATATAAAATAATTGATTATTTAAAAAAAAACAAAAAAACGATTGCATTGAAATGCTTTAATAAATTTAAAAATATATAAAATTATCAAAACAAACCAAAACTATTTTTAGAATAAAAAGATAGATAAATAAGTGCAGAGAGTCCAGTCAAGATGGCTGAGTAGGTAAATGCTGTGCTTACCTTCTCTCATGACCACATAAAATTATACTGAAACTAAAGAACAACCATCATCGAGAATCACCTGAAATCTTGCTGAACTGATGCCTTGCAACTAAAAACATACAGAAGAAGCCACCTCAAGACCAGTAGGAGGGGCAAAGATGCAGAATCAGCTTGTCCCACACACATGTGTGACCATTAACAATCAGGAGGCATATATGGGCTGTGGAGGTACCCCAAGAGGCATAAGGGGTCATAGCCCCTCCCCAACTCAGGATTCCAGTGCCAGAGAGAGAAGTCCCCATAATATCTGGTTGTGAAAATCAGCAGAGACTGTGGCTGAGTGAGACTGAGTGTGGCTTCATTCATAGGCTCTCCTCTTAAAGGGACTGAGTGTGGACTTACCTACCAACAGAATCACTCACTCTGAGCTCCAGTGCTGCAGCAGCAGCTGGAGAGGCAGCAGGGACATATGGTGGGGAACTGAGTTATCTGGCTTCAGGACAGGGCTGGAGGGACAGCTTTATTTTGGATGGAGGAATTAGTGGAAGCCATTGTTTCTTTGTTGAGCCCTCCCCCTTCCCTGTATGCAGAGGCAGGCCACCCCCATACCTGAGTCTCTATCAAGTTGGCTACACCCTGGAGATTCAAGACTCCACCTCACCCTTTTGGACATACCCAAGCCGCTTCCAGTGGCTTTTTCTTACTAACCTCCTGTGTTCATTCATTCTGCATACTATCCTAGGGTCTCTCAAAAGTTTGCAGAATCCAGAAAAGTAGCATCTGGATTGATGCTACTTTTGTCAAAAGTACCAGTCAAAAGTGTCTGGTACTTTTGATTGAACAGCCCTAAACCGGGCACTAGCAGCAGCAGAACTTGGTTCATGGGTAGACCTCTCAAGGCACGTTCAAGCATGGCATGGGCAGCAGACATCTTCACATTGCTTTGTGGCTCCTGCCAGGTGGTGCCAGGTGGGGCATGGGCTAGGCTGAACTTGACCTGCAGCAGGTCGCCAACCAGGTGTTCCTAGGGCTGGCATCCACAGTGGCCAGCTTCCAAATGAACTGCACATCATGCAGCCCCATTCCAGGATGACACACCCAAGGGGAAGTTTGAACAAATGTCAGAGCCTTGCTGAGGCAGATCCTGTTCTGTAAGGGCAAACCCTGCACCACAACTCCTCCACCGTAGTCATGGCCAGTCTTCAGAACCAATGAGTATGAGGGTCAATCCCTCCCACTGCTGTGCAGACAGCAACCAAGGTTCAACTACAACAGGAGGGAACACACAACTTATATGAAGGACACATCTGGAGTGCGTGGCTCAGGTGACCTGGAAGTCTGTGCCACTGAGCACCACAAGATACCTACTAAATAAGGCCACTCTACTAAGACCAGAATATATAGCAGCCCTACCTAATACATCCTCTGTTTCCCCAAAAATAAGACCTAGCTGGACAATCAGGTCTAATGCCTCTTTTGGAGCAAAAATTAATATAAGACCCGCTATTATATTACATTGTATTGTATTATATTATATTATATTATATTATATTATATTATATTATATTATACCAGGTCTTATAGTAAAATAAGTCCAGGTTCTATATTAATTTTTGCTCCAAAAGATGCAGTAGAGCTGATTGACTGGCTAGGTCTTATATTTGGGGAAACACGGTAGAAACAAACACAGGGAGGCAGCCAAAATGGAGAGACAAGAAACATGTGCCAAATAAAAGAACAGAAGAAAGCTCCAGAAAAAGAACTAATGAGATAAGCAATCTAACAGACACAAAGTTCCAAACACTGGTTATAAGGATGCTCAGTGATCTCAGGGAGAACTTCAACAAAGAGATAGGAAACATAAAAAAGAACCAGTCAGAAATAAAGAACATAATGATATAACTGAAGAATATATTACAGTGAATCCACAGTAGAGTAGATGAAGCAGAGGACTGAATCAGTGATGTAAAAGATAAGGTAGCAGAAAACACTGAATCAGAGCAGGAAATAATGCAATGAAGGGAGGGAGGGAGGGAAGAAGGAAGGAAGGAAGGAAGGAAGGAAGGAAGGAAGGAAGGAAGGAAGGAAGAAAGAAAAGACAGAAAGAAAGAAAGAGAGAGAGAGAGAGAGAGAGAGAGAGAGAGAGAGAGAGAGAGAGAGAGAGAGAAAGAAAGAAAGAAAGAAAGAAAGAAAGAAAGAAAGAAAGAAAGAAAGAAAGAAAGAAAGAAAGAAAGAAAGAAAGAAAGAAAGAAAAACAAAATAATCCAAAAAAGTGAGGGGAGTTTAAGAGGCCTCAGGGAAAACATCAAACATACAAAATGTGATATTTTAGGGGTACCAGGAGAAGAAAGAGAACAAGGAATATAAAACCTATTTGAAGAAATAATGATGGAAAACTTTCCAAACTTGGTGAAGGAACTATACATTGTGTGCTTTCTGGGTGAACATATAGAAGCCCAGAAAGCACACAAACTACAAAACAGATGAACTCAAAGAAGCCCACACCAAGACATACCGTAATTAAAATGCCAAGGCTAAAGACAAAAGGAAAATCTTAAAAGCAGCAAGAGTAAAGCTTTTAATTACCTACAAGGGAGCTCCCATAAGAATGTCATATGATTTCTCAAAAAAAACCTTGCAGGTCAGAAGTTGGCACAGAATATTCAAAGTGATGAAAAGCAAGGATTTACAGCCACAATTACTCTACCCAGCAAAGCTATCATTTAGAATTGAAGAACAGATAAACAGCTTCCCAGACAAGAAAAAGCTAAAGGAGTTCATCACCAGCAAACCAGTATTACAAGGAATCTCAGAGGGAATTCTTTAAGACTAAAAATGAAAAAAAAGAAGGTCAAAAATATAAATAATAAAATGACAAGAACTAATATATATGTATATATATATTTTTTCAATTTCTTTCAGTGTAAACAGATTAAATGCACCAATCAAAAGATAGATAGAATGGATAAGAAAACAAGACCCCTGCATATGCTCCCTACAAGAGACTCACTTCAGATTGAAAAACATACACAGACTGAAAGGGATAGAAAAACATCTTTCATTAAAATGGAAACAATCAAACAAACAGAAAATCTAGAGTAGCAATACTTACGCCAGACAAAATAGACTTTAAATCCAAGATTATAATAAGAGACAAAGAATGACCTAAGTCATTCCACTTCTGGGTATTTATCTGAAGAAACCCAAAACACTACTGCAAGGGGACATGCTCATCCATATGTGCATTTCACTGTTATTTACAATAGCTAAGATATGAAGGCAACCTGTGTGTCCCTGAATAGATGAATGGATATAGAGGTGGTACATATATGCAATGGACTATTAGTCAGCTGTAAAAAAGAATGAAATCTTGTCATCTGGGACAAATGGATGGACCTAAAAGGTATTGTGCTGAGTGTAGTGAGTCAGACAGCAAAAGACAAATGTCATATGATTTCACTTATCAGTGGAATGTAAAACACAAAATAAACAAACAAATCAGAAATAAACTCATTGATGCAGAGAACATTTTGATGGTTGCCAGACAGGAGGGTGTTTGAAAGTGGGTGAAAAAGAGGAAGGGATTAAGAAGTACAAATTTGTTTACACGGTAGTCATAGGGATGTAAAGCATAAGGAATACAATCAATAATATGGTGATAACTATGTATTGTGCTGGGTGGGTACTAGTCAGGGGTATCACTTCATAAATTATATGTGTCTAATGACTATGCTGTAAACCGGAAATTAATATAAAATAATATTGAATGTCAACAGTAATTAAAAGTTTTAAAAGGGTGGGAAAGGTAAAGGGGAATAAGAGGTTCAAAGTTCCAGGTAAAAAACAAGTCTAGGAGATGTAATATACAGCATGGAAAATATAATCACTAATATTGTGATAGCAGGGTATGGCGTCAGATGGTTGCTGGACTTATCATGGTGATCACTTCTTTAGCCTAGGGAACATAATCAATAATATAGTAATAACTATGGATAGTGTCGGAGGGTACTGTTGAAAAACTACGATGTATACCTGAAACTAACATAATATTGTGTGTTAGCTATATTTTAATAAAACTCTAAAAAATAAAATAAAGTAAGTGCAATTAGAAACTTAATAGATAGCTAAATGTCAGATTAAGCAGTCTGAAAAGTATTCATTTGGAAGATAAATCTTAAGAAATTACCATGGAAAAATAAAGAAATGGAAAATATGAAGTTGAAATACAAGACAGCATGATCTTAAAAAACGAAAAACAAAGAGTAAAAAACAGGCATTCTGGACAGCCATACAGTAAAGTGGTGAGAGGTAATATTTTAAAACATTTTGTCTGAGAAATAACCAGAACTGATGAAAAACACCAGTCCTCAAAGGTAAGACATTCGACAAATCCCATTCATGATGGATAAATAGAATCTTCAACACATCATAATAAAAATTTGGAACACCAACAGACATAACTCTTACAATAAAGTGTCATTTAGTAATAAGTTTATCAAAAATATGTAAAGACCTTTATGGCAAAGTATATAAACATTACTAAAAGATGTTTTAAAAGATTTAAATAAGGAGAGAGAGATGTATAATATGTATGATTTCGTTAATTTATTTATCTTAAAAAGCTCATTTTGCCCAAATTGATTTATATTTTATACAATTCCAATACAAATCCAAAGTGTTTTTTTAGTGGAATTGACAAACTAATACTAAAACTTATGTGGGGGAAAAAATCAAAATTAGTTCATATAAGAAATACGTGTGGGGACCTGTTCTTTTAGATATCACCGTTTACTGAAGCTGAAGTAACATATATTATTATATGATATTGGTATTGGTACAATAGACAAATGGAATAGAAGACAAAGTCCAAAAATAGATGTGTACATATATGAATATATGATATAAGACCAATGTTTCCCTGAATGTCAGTGGTCATAGACAAATTTTTCAGTAAATGATCCGGATACTTTTGCTTATTCCTATGGAATGAAAATGAAACTTTCATTTCACATCCCTGAATAACATCATACAAAAATATCAAACACACTGTCACCATGTTTCCCTGAAAATAAGACCTAACCAGAAAATAAGCCCTAGCATGATTTTTCAGGATGACATCCCCTGAACATAAGCCCTAATGCGTCTTTTGGAGCAAAACTTAATATAAGACCTGGTCTTATTTTCGGGGAAACACAATATCAAAAACTCACCAGCCATTGCAGGTGGGAATGTGGAGAAAGGGCATTCAGAGACATTGCTTTGACAATGTAAAATGTTATATTTTTTTTAATGAAAATATTCTGACAGTAACTATTTTATAAATATATATATGCCCTTCAACCCAGATATTTCTAGTGAGACTCTATCCTACCAAAATAAAATTACTACCACCTTTTTGTAAAAGCTACTTATTGCCACACTTTTATAGTGAAAAAAAAATCATGTAAATCTGTAGTGGAATTTTGGAATAAAATTTTTAGCATAGAATCTCATTTAGCCATTATGAAGACGTATTTAAAACAATCCCAGTTGTATCTGGAGGGATTCCTGTTGTATTTTTTTAAATAAGAAAGCAAAATACATTGAAGTATAAACATTGCAATCTCATGTCCTTAAAAAATATAAATTCTAAACATGTAAAAATATGTGTGAAACTTGAAATAATGAAATTAAAATATAAAAAGACACAAATAAATTCCTTAATATTGGCCATTGAAGATGGGGGATATGAAATAGAACAACAGATGAGAAATGGGGAGGTAAGCAAAAGAGGAAGAAAGATATTTGTAAAATATTGTGCTCACTTTTGTAATTATTATCATTTATGTAAAAATGACATATAAGTGCACATATCTATACATGTGTTATGCCATGCCACTCAATATTCGCATTCATTGTCCTTGATGTGAAACTTTAGGTGACTGTCCTAATATTATTCTGTATCATTTTGATATTTAGTAATTAGCATAAATGAATATAATGAGGAAAAAAGAGTATATTCATATATGAGGGGAGTAAAAATTATGTTCTTAAGAGAACATGTAATACTAGAAAGACTAGAATTATAAGAAGTTTGATATATTTGATTCTACGCATTAAAGAGTTCTTGGCGCCAAATTCCAGTTTTGCAATGCAATTAGGAAATGAAAGAGTAAGAATATCTCTTGATTAAGGTCCTGATAGGAGGTTGTAAATTACACTCCTTCTATAAAAACAGTCTAGATTTTAAGAGGGTAAATTGGTTTTATATTGGTTATATCTGGAAACGTTTCCAAAGGTAATAGTCACTGCTCTAAAATAATAAAAGAAAAGGATTGAGTTGGAAACATTTCAGTGGAGAACTCAGTCTAAATTATGTTGCTGAAGGGAGAAATTTTCTATTGCTTATTTTAAGTATACCACCATAGGTGTTATCTGAGAGAATTACATATCTCAGTTAACCATTTTAAAAAATAATGAGCATTTAACTGATGAAATGAGTTGCAATCAATTTATTTTGCCTAGTAATATAAGGGTTTAATTTAATTTCAAGCCTATGCTCTTGGGGCAGTAATGCCTAGGAACATTCTATATTTCAAAGCAATCTTATATCAAGCCTTTTTTTCCTTCTAACTGAAAAATCCCCACTGTATTATCAATCACTTTTACTCAAGAAGCTTGATACTCCTATCAGCATATTAAGCAAATGTTACTGAGAATTTAAAATGATACGCTATCCCTTATTCAACAGGAGAAAAATTTCAGGATTGATTTTAACATGCATTTTCACTTTACTGTGTTTCATTAGTAACTTTATTTTTGGGACTGCTATTTTACATCTGCCAATGTAATGTTATGAATATTATATCAGTATTGTCCTTTGCAAAGAGATTAGTTATCATGGTCTGTTTTAAGAATCATCTACTCTGCTGCACTTCGATTTAAAGTAATTTAAAAAAAAAGTGTTTTTGAAATATATGTCTGGTATATGCCTAAAGAACAATAAACTTACTGATAGTGTTTGCATGGTAACCATATTTCGTGTCGCTAAGAGCGTGTCCTTTTTGACTCGCAGTTTTTTGTGTTATTCTTGAATATGAGTTGTTAATGTAGGTGCTCACCATAGGTTTCTTCCAGTCAGAACGAAAAACATCACTCCCTCACATCTGTGTCTGTAACATCCTTTGAATACTGGTCTATACCCTTCCTCTTACTATTACTCTGTAATGACGAGAGAAGGAACATGTTTTTTCGCTTTGGAGAGGAATTTCCCTTTATTTAAAAGAGCTATACTCTAGATTTTTTACTTTTTTTTCTTCAAAAGTTGGCAAAGGCATGTTCTAGCAGCTGTGGCAATTTAACTCAAATGCATCACTTATATTGGCAAACATATGTACTGTACCATAAGCTATAAAGGCGGCAGCTTGTGAACCCATTAAATGGTGAGATCTGCTTCAATGTTTGCTAAAACTTCAGAAAAAGTAATTTCTTGAACTGAGCTTTGAAGGATGAACTGACATTTCCAGGTTAAGGGAGGGGACACAGTATAATGTATTAAAACCATAATGATAATGTCATGTCATCAAGACAAGAATTACCAGGTTTGGTATCTTTTAAGAAAAAACTTGTTTTACCAATCACTTCTATGCTACAAGGGAAGAAACATTTCATGTTGGGAAGATTTCTTTTTTTTTTTTTAAATTATTATTATGATTTGCAATGCTTAATCTGTGGCTTTAGTTGTGGTATGGAATAGATATCCATTGCCCTGGGAGAATGCCTTCTTAAAGGCTTAATTCCTTGGTGTACAAAGTCTAGGTATAAGGAAAGAATATGAGCAGATATACATAATATCCTAGGAACTTTCTGGAAAGAAATGGATTAAAGCCTTTCAAAGTGACGCAAACCTCACTGATGGATTTAGTTGTTCCAGTTCTGTTGTACTAACAGAAAGGGCCACTACTGATCCCAAATGAAACTAATTATAAAGCAATAGGCCCGGGCTAGTGAGTATGGCACACCACCAAATTGGAATATTAGAAGAATGTTAGTTCTGGCACAATATGTGTACCAGGCTAGAAGCCCCCTCTAACCTCAGAAATGCTGGCTACGTGGTCTTATTTGGAGTGGCTGTGAATGAAGTGAAAGAGTTCTAAACTTGGGAACCCAAGCATGATGCACCAATGGGAACTGTGCAGACATGTGACCAACGCAGAAGTGATCAAGAAACATATCTTGCTCTGTGTGAATAACACAGGAGTAACAATTAGAAATCAAAGGCCCTTTTGGTACAGACTCCCTAGATCTCATTCTCTCTCTCCCACCCCCAGCCTCACGTTTCTCTCTGTCTCTAACATTTATAGTTCTGACTCACCCCTGAGGACTGAGAAAGGAAGCCCTGAGGACTCGTGTACTATGCAAAGGTGAAAGGAAGCAACAGTTGAGGTACTAAGAGGAAAATCATAAACCATCTGTTAATAAATTCATGGAACATTTAAAATATTCAATTTTATAATAAGAAATAAAACAGTACATGTACTGGAAAGTAATGAAGAATACCCTAAACTCAGTCTTTTCTAAAGTCAAAACAAAAAAAAAAAAACAACAAAAAAAGAAAAACAAAAAAAAAGATACATTTGGAATAATATTAACACCCAATAAAAGTATATATAAAGTTATTTAAGAGATTAAGTTGTTATTATTTAAGAAACTGGTTTGTATATAATACACCTTTTCCCCACAATACCAGATAAATACAGTATTCCACTGAAATAAAAAATTAAACTCTTTCTTTTGGAAGGCCCTTGTGTCACTTTTGTAAGGGAAGAAATTGAACCAGCTTCCTGGTAAAGCACTAGTCCTTAGTCCAGGCTCAAGTCATAATATATTCATCTTATACATAGTGTTCTAAATATTATGGTCTGTTGATGTCCTATCAAAAATCAGAAGCTACTGTGTGTGATTGGGATTTCAACCAACGAAGAGCAGAACTATTAGAGTTGAAAATGTGGACTGTGTTCTAAGATGTAAATATAATAACTATGTTTTTTTTTAAAGTAAAAGGGAAAAGAAACATCTTTCAGAAAGGATGGCAAATATGGGGCTTCATGCTCCCACTTGTTCCCAAACAAATGGCAGCCACTCTTAATTGACCACATTATCTTTCCTGACGAGCCTCAGATTTATTTTGAAGTCAGTGCTCCAGGAAGCTACTACATATTAATTAGAGTTGGAATTATAAATAAAAATAAAGGTTGTGTATGGGTTACCCAGCAATTTTTTTCTGATTATAAACATATAACATGTATGTTGTAGCATCATTAAAATATACAACTATAATTTGTTTTAAAAATAACAGATAATTGAAACATACAGATTTATATTTTAGCACTAGCTAAAAATTAACATTTAATTTTTTTCCTTTATGTATGTAAAATCTGTATGTGTTTAATAAAATTAAGACAGTACTTATCTTCCTTTTTCCAGTTAACACTAAAATCAGTTTTTGAAATATTTCTCACCAAAAGTTCTTCAAAATCATCATCTTTATGACAACATACTTTTCCATTGCAGAGATACATATAACTGAATTCTACCACTCTCTTTTTTTTGAACA
This sequence comes from Rhinolophus hipposideros, assembly GCF_964194185.1. Lineage (NCBI taxonomy): Eukaryota > Metazoa > Chordata > Mammalia > Chiroptera > Rhinolophidae > Rhinolophus > Rhinolophus hipposideros. The sequence goes on from NC_138058.1 coordinate 41,216,582, forward strand.
TTCATGAAGCTTTCACACTTTCCCTTAATAAAAATATCAAACTCCTTATAAATAAATGTATGTTTTACTTTAGCAAAATTTGGTGGTGAAGTTGAGACAGAATATTATTACATTTTTGTAAATTTGCTCTGGCAAAGGCTCTGACAAATGTTTCAGCATGTAGTGAGGTAATGATGCAGACCCAGGGAGATTAGCAAAAGAGTAGGACAAATCTAGGTTGGCAGACAGCTTGGTTTGAACAGATTACATCCATGACAACTATGACCAGAAACCTCAAGACCTAGCTTTACTTCCCCAGAAAAGCCATTGTGTAATCGGGGCCCTAAAGCACTTCAAACTGAGATTTTTTTTTCAGTGTGGAGTCCCAGGTACAGAACATAAAATATATGTCAGAGCATCAATCTATGATATGTATAATATCTTTAAAATATTTTTCTTTTATTATGAAAAAACTGTAAGTTTTCTATAGTGTTTGTAAATACCCAATCTATAAAAATTGTTCCTCTCCCATTCGTTTCATTATCTATAATCATTTATACACAAGAAGAAAGAGTAGTAGAAGAAAATACCGATTTTCTGTGGGCTAGAGACTAGGGAAGATACAATGTGATTTTAAAACATAGATTATAAAGATCAAAACAGAACACAATAAAGTGAGCTTCTGAGTATAAGAATGGAAACTGTTTTATAGACGATTTTATGAGAACTAAACAGATTTCATAAAACTCCTGTCCCAACTACAACTTTAACTTATGAAATAAGCATTTCAAATAGATTATCTAATCATGCATGCACTAAATATTTCAGATGTTAATTTTTTTTTAATTTACTTACATATTTCTGATAATTTGGTAGACGCTCTTTCCCATGAATTGTCTAGTGTCCTTTCAAATACACAGAATTATAAAGTGTAAGAGCCTGTAACTGAGTAACTCTAGGGATACATCTTTCCTTTAGTAAAGGATTTCGTGTTTCCATCTTCCTTTGATCGGGACAGTGTTTCATGATTTGCAAGTAACAGATACTAGTAAATGTCTCATGGAGTTATGGAAACTAAGTTTAACCAGGAGGAGTGACAACCTATAATCAGAACCTATAATAAGTGGACCTGAACAAAATGATGTGCTTCTACAGTATGCCACATCTCACGAGTGCTTGTTTACAATGTTTTTATTATAAGTGACTGAAGCACATTCATCAACATATAGAAAGTTCTGCATACCTCCATTAATAATTTGATTGTGCAATACAAGTGTAACAAGTTAAACACATGTTTCTCTGGCTTAAATTCAATGTTATTTTCAAAATAAGAGTTCCAAACCAAAAATATAAACCATAATGTTATAAAGATATTATCACATATTTAAGATTTAATTATAGCCTCATAATGATTTCAACTAGGGGCACAAAAACCCAGAGTGATACACATAGTAACCCATTAAAGCATGGGAAAAAAGTGCTGTAGATTATACTTATTTTCTAAAGTAATCTATATTAGAATTCTCGGGCTGCCAAAATAAAACAATAGAAACTGTGTGGCATAAACAACAGAAATTTATTTCTCAAACTTCTGGAGTTTGGGAAGTCCGAGATCAAGATGCCAGCCAATCTGGTTTCTGGTGAGGGCTCTCTTCCTGACTTGTAGACAGCTGGCTTCTTACTAAGTCCTTACATGACAGAGTGCAAGGAAGAAGGCAAGGAAAATGGAGACAGAGAGGGAGAGGGAGAGGGGGAGGGGGAGTGAGGGAGAGTTGAGGAAGAGGGAGAGAGAGAGGGAGAAAGAGAGTGAGAGGAAGAGGGAGAGAAAGTGTTCTACCTCTCTATTGTCTCTTCTCATAAGGACATATTCCTGTCAGAGCATGCATGACCTGCCAACCATATGACCTGATTTAAACTCAATTACTTCCCTAGAGGCTCATCTCCAAATGCAGCCACATTGAGGGTGAGGGCTTCAATATATGAATTTTCAGGAACACAAACATTAAGTCCATAAAATTATCACTTTGCCTATGACCACAGAGCACTTTATAAAATTTAATTTTTAATTTGGACCATCTTTGTTGCCAAAAAACTAGTGAAAATGGCTGAAATAGGTGACATTAAAAAAAATGTTCCTGGTGAAAATGAGACAGTAGGAGAGTAGAGAGTAGATAACAACGTATAAGTCAATGGTGAGATTAAGTACATAAAATGCATGGTATAAGGCCATGTATAATAGCCAAACTACGCTATGGATTTGGCTATAGTATTTTCTACAACATAGCACGCGTGTGCGTGCGTGCGTGCGTGTGTGTGAGTGTACATGTGCACAAAGGTGTGGAGGTATATCTGGTCCTAACAAAGAATAACAGAATAGTCAGAGAGCTCTAAGACTCCAGTTTTTTGTGACCCTGTTAGAAAGTTCTATGGGAATGTTTAAAGGCTTTAATGCCATGACCTTTTGTGATGAATCTATCATCTGTGATTTCTGTTCACAGAAAGTTTGCTGAAAGGCAGCCCAAGTGAATGATACATTAAGGTTGTCAAAGATCACAGCAATCACTCCAAAATCCATTTCCGACCACCTAAACCTGTGAACTTTATGGAGATTCAAGTGCCCCCTAGCTCTTGAATGTTCGTCTCTGCAGTTAATCATGCTAAGCTATATTTTTAAAATGACACTACTGACCCTTCACCTTGGCCAAGTCAATTACTCCAGATTAAAACAGTTCTGACATTGCACATGGAATAGCTTATCTCGCAGGTGCTCTGATCTGCAGTCAGCATTCTTGGTTGACTTCAGGCATGGCTACTCGACTGCTAAAGAAAGAAAACATCTTGGTCAGCTCTGATCTTTCCATGAGCCTGAATCAGAGCCATTTTGAGCTAAAGTAAACAAATCACAGAAATTAATTTTAAAAAACTACATGAAGTAGGAGAAATAGACCAATGTTGCTATTATTTCTCTTCATAACTTACGCTTGATGGCAAAGGAAAAATGAATAAATACACAATTTCAAATAGTACATAAAAGAAAGCAGATTGGTTATCGAGTCTATGTCTAAAAGTTTCATGGCATAGAAGTCCTCAATGACTACATACTTTATTGTGTATGATATAAACCATTGTAGCTGATTCACCAGGACATACAGAAGACATTTAATTGATGCTTCTTCACTCACCTTGGTATGTGTCTACTTTCCTAAGTAATGTACTTCCTACAGGAATGTATTGGTATGTACTTCCTAAAGGAATCTCCAATTTATAGAATAAAGGCAATAATGATATTTTTGTTAATGTTTGTGGAAAAGAACTTTGAAAAAGAAATAATTTGCATTTAGATTTTGGGAACAAGCATTGATGTAAGCCAAAGTGTCCTTCTATAGATGATTGGATAGATGTGATACACACACACACACACACACACACACACACACACACACACACACACAAAGGAGATACTACTCTGCCATAAGAAAAGATGAAATACTGCTTTCTGAAAAAAAAAATGGATAGGTCTTGAGAGTCTTTATTATGCTAAGTGAAATAAGTCAGGCAGAAAAAATGGAGAACCATATGATTTCACTCATATGTGAGATACAAAACTGAAAGCAACAAACAAACAAAGAAACAAAAACGGATAGTCACAGACAACAGTTTAGAGGTTACCAGAGGGTAAGGGGTAGTGACGGTGATAGAACAGGGTAAAGGGGGTAAGACATATGATGATGGAAGGAGAACTGACTCTGGGTATAAGCACACAATGTGATATAAAGATGATGTATCATAGAATTGTACACTTGAAACCTATGTAATTTTACTAACCATTGTCACCCCAATAAGTTTAATTAAAAAGGGGGAAAATCATGTATTTATTTACTTTTTAAAATTTGCAACCTCTATGTCTCTTTATTTAGACTCTCCCTGTCCTAATTCTCCAGTTTTCCTACTTTCTACTTATCCCCATCAGCACCAGCCTTTTATGTTCTTTCCATTGTGATACAACAGAAGTATGTTTTGTCATTAATACCTAAATGGAAATTAGTTATTATGGAATGCCTCTCAGGTAGTTTCAGATAATGATAATTTACATTATATGGCTGAGATATTTTATAACTGAGAGATATTATGGAAGAACAAAATACATAAAATTTGTTACTGATTGTAAGATTTATTGAGTCACTCTGTTAGCTTCTTAAATATTTTCCAAATAATTAACTAATTTGAAATTCACAGAAGCCCTATGAAGTCCTATTACTGAGTTTATATTATATATGAGGAAATTATGGTATACAGAGATTAAATAATTTTCCCATCTAGGTTTTAAATACTTTTATCCTATGTAGACCCCAGTTGTTTTTATATAGCATTTGAGCTCAGTCTAGCTTCATAAATGGCTTTTTATAAGGATGTGCAAAACTGTCTATATAAAGAGCACAAAGGAAAAAAATATATATATATAAGTAGAATATTACTAGAAAGTAATTATTTTTAGAATTATATATATTTATTAACTAATTTAAATCATCTCTGTAACAAGGTAATCCTTAGGCAGATATATATATATATATGTAAATATGCATGTATATAAAGTAAATGAACATAAAGAAACATGTTCATTGCAGATGACTTAGAAAATGTACAAATGTTTAAAAAAATAAAAACTGCAAGTAATTTCAACAACCATAGAAAGCCACTGATAACATTTTGGTGAATTTCTTTCAATCGTTTATATGTGTACATGTATTTTTCCTTTATTTATATCAATTCTGACAGTCTAATAATATTAATTCCATTTTGCCATTCACAGTTTGCCATCACACATTGGCCCACTTTTCAAAAGCCATTTTCTCTGTAAGATTTGCTCAATAAGAATGTTTTCTCCACAAGAGTATTATAATTGTCAGTGACCCACAGACATTTCTATTTCCATTGTCACTGCCATAAGGGAGACATTTACTGAGCCTTCTCCCCCACAACAGCCATCTTTTAGAAATGGATATTGTCTTAGTCGTCTCTGACTCCCACTTATCATCAAAGAACAATGCCTTCTGTGCTGTCAGCCTGCAGCCAATGTAGGTTGAACTCAATGAACACACTGATGAAGACAATAGATCTTAAGTCCTTAAAACTGTTAACATTTGACCAAATCACAACTATAAAATTTGAAATCGCTATACTGGCAAAGTGTATTTAGAATTAAGTAGGAGAGTACAGTTTTTGCACAGTGCTAGGCTTGTCAGTAGAATCTTGTTGAGAATATTAACATCATCTGCCAGTCTACTGCATTTGTTATTATGTGTGTCCGGTGATATTTACAGAATATTCTTAGGCAAACTCCTTAAGCCTTTGTAAATAAAATCCATTTTTATTACTTTTATCCTCACTGAAAGATATACATTTGAATTATTTCTAAGTAATTAATAACGTAATGGGTTAATGGGATATTGGATCAGGTTACTACCTATTTTGTATGTCCCTAAGTTATAGAAGGGACTATCCCTTGCATTCTCTAGAATTTGCAAAGCAGTCTGTTGATTTAAGAATCAAGAATGCCATGCCTGGGGCTGCCTGTTGGCTCAGTTGGTTAGCATGCAGTGCTCATAACACCAAGGTCACGCGTTCAATTCCCACATGGGCCAGTGAGCTGCACCCTCCACAACTAGATTAAAAACGACTTCACTTGGAGCTGATGGGTCCTGGAACAACACACTTTTCCCCAATATTACCCAATTAGAAAAAAAATGCCATGTTTTCTACCTCATGTTCTGAGGGATTTTTACACTGCTGCTTCTCCATATACCTATAAGAAATAAATTTCACAAGTAGTGTATATTTTTAGTGGTGGCTGGGCATACCTGGGACTTGTCCCATAGGACTATAAGGTCATAAACTAATCAAGTTCATCACTGGTATGTAACTCACCTCTCCCTCTACTAAAATCAGCCTGGGGAAAGAAAAGCGAGGTTTATGCTTTGTTTTGTTTATTTTCTGTTTCCAGGTTGTTCATCTCATAGATTACTTTTAAGATGTTAGAAAAGGAAAAGATAGCAAAATTCTTCAATATAGACCCCTTATGCTTTTATGAAGTGTTTTTTTTAAGTAATTCTTAGAAAACTACTCTCAATATACATTTATGTTAAACAATACAAATTATAAGAATCAAAATGTAATTTTTCATCATTTACTATATTATTGCTAACCATGGGTTTCATCAGTTCTATTTTAAAAGAAATGTTTGTTAATTCACATAAAATTTAACTCCGTAATGTAATATAGACGGCATGTTCTAGCTCTGTTAATCTATGATACGAGTATTAAAGTATATTTTGGTATAAAACTCTCCGACATGTGTTCAAGTATCATTTAAAACATTTTTTAAAACTGTAAGAAATTTTACCTTTATCTAATGAAGGATAGGCGCAATTACTTGGGCATCATAGTTTAAATTCATTAACTAATTTTAGATATAATCTTTCTAGAGGTTATGTATAATATGGAGAAAGATAAAATTGGAGAATTTTATTTTATCTTTAAACCTTGATAAAAATATTTAGCTTTCTCCAGCAAGAGAATAATAGTGAGTGAATAAAAAAGTGGGCTAGATTCTGTGATCTCTTTAATTCTTTTCTGGACTAAAAGCTATAATTATAAATTGTTGAATCAGAGAAACACAGTAAAAATTTCAATACATTATTTTTTTGATTTTGTCAATTTCTATAGACCACATATTAAATGACTGTTAGTCACTTTAAAAGATATTGTTAAAGGGTTTTTCTCTAATTAGTATAACTAACACAAAGCAATTTACCCAATATGCAACTTGCAATGATAAAGCACACATCTGCCCATCTAACTAAAAGGGTCCCATGTTGCCCTCAGTTACAGGGTTCTTGAGTAACTGGATGTAATTTATGAAGAAAAAGACAAAAAGCCTTTTAAATTTTACTTCATGATCTAGAGCTGGTGATGAGAGAGAAATATAGAGGTTCCACAGCTCTTAAGAAGCTATAAACTATTGTGTCTGCTTTAGCATTTATCAATTTTTAACCACTGCTACAAGGCTTCCAGCAATCAATTATTTCCTGGCTCAATGAGGGTCTCAAAACTATACCAGATAAACCAGAAATCAATTTTACTGCTTTGTAACTGACTTCTAAATATGTTTATTTTCACCACATTTAAAATAAACAAGGTTAGAAGTTTACTGATTCTGTAATAATTATTTTTACAACACAAACACAAAGCAAACATTTTTAAATGGGAGGAAAGGATACTTTTAAATTCATATATCCATTTTACTTTTTTCAAATTAACAGAAAAAGTTGAAGAAGAAAAACAAATTTTTTTTTGCTTTGCGTAAAACTGGTTTGTAATTGATGGGGAGATTATTTATTTCAGTTAAGCCACCATCTTTGTCCATCTCATGTCTGTTGGAATGCTGTCAGATAAATAGTTGCTAGGGAGCACTGTTGAGCACTCCTTGTTTTCTATTCTATTCTATTTTCACTCTACTTTATTATTTTTGTTTCTCACTTTCCATTCACAACTCTTCAGTTTCCAATTTACAATGTTTCTACACAATTCAGTCATGAGAATACTACATTATATTTCAGAAAACCTTCAGCCTAGTCACAGAAGTAAGGGATATAGGTTAGGGTAAAATGATGCTAAGAAGCTACTTAAAAAAAGAAATAAAAGTACTGATTTCATTTTATTTAATGACTTATTTTGAAAATAGGTAAATATTGTCAGCCATTTTCACATACACCTATTATAGATGAGGGCACTATGTTAACCAAAGTGACAGTATAAAACTGTGATATATCTATATTTATCTATAGATATAGATATAGATTACAGATTACAGATATAGATATAGGTATATATCATATATATGCACACATATATATATGTATATATACGTGTATATATATATATATATGCACATGTATATGTTGATATAAGGATAATTAATTTGCTTTACAAAGAATGCTTCCTTCTAAAAGTTATGAATGGAAACTTAAAGTCTGAAAATTTTTATAAAATCATTTAGAGAGTAGTAGGATTCCAGGGGAAAAAATGCAGATCTTGAAGAGAATCTGTGGGAGTACGTAGAATAGGTGTTAACCTAACCAATTTTGTAAATAAAGAGTAAAGACAAAAGAAACTGTACATGAGTGCTTTACTCCAGTTAATAAGGTTGTTTCCCACTTGGGTACAGGTTAATAATTTTGATACCACTATTGATATGTGAGGAATTAAACAATTAAAAAAGTTGATGGTGGATGTTGGAAGTCAGGTTTCTCACTATTGGAGTTGGAAGTGACAGATAAGCAAGACGGAAAGCTAGAATGCTCTTGTAATAATGGATAACCACAAGTAATTTGGGAGACATCTGTATAAATTCATGTTTACTCTAATATGGATACAAATGGTTATATATAAAATGGACACACACACGGGTTATTATGCACACATATGCATATCTCTATGCTTTGCAATTGAGAAGACCTAAAGAAACAACACTGCAGTAGCTATGAGCATATACAGTACCCATTTCTTGGTTTCTAATATCACTCTCCAATACGAGGAACTAAGGCTCCTTAGAGGGATGTGTGTTTCTAAGATTAGGATAGGAAATATACAAGATGAATATGGAGCATCTTGTAGTATCAGAAAGTAAGAAAGTACTCAAAAAACAAAATGAAAACAAAAAACAAAAAACTCACATTGATGAGGTATGTCAATGGAGCACAGAAGTCAATGTAAAGCTCCCAATGGCAAAAGCTGGAACAACTTGAGCAATAAAATAAACAGAATAGTGGATTATAACTCAAAATATAAAATAAGTGTATACTGATATAAATAAATTATTGAATAAATTAATACATGGTGAAGAAGAGACAAGTTTCCCACTCAGAATTCCAAATAATTTACGTATATAACCTCCCCTCAAGGACGAGGAACATAACTCCCCACTCTGAGGTGTGGGCTGTGCATAGTGACTTTCTTCCAAAGTGTACAGAATTGGAAGGGGGGAAAAAGAGCAATTTTACAGTACAGAGCAGTTAGTTACATTACACCAGTGATTAACTCTGTGAAGATCATTTGGCTTTGATATTTGAAAAGTTGATCTGAAGAGGAACCTTTCTGGGAATTTTCCACTTTATTTTTTGTTTGTTTCATAGCTCTTGCTCACAGTCTAGCCTCCTCAGTAAGAGGATATGAAGGATTTGTTTGTCCGGTTAATGTGTCATGCCAAAGGCAACAAATTAGAGTCAGTCAAAGCTGTCTTGTCCTAGATAGCTGATCTGGAACAAGGTCTTGCCTTCTTCAACAAGTAGGAAAAAAAAATGCAAGTTTTATTAGTTTAACTTGACTACTTTATTTGTTGTGTGTAAAGAATGTTTGATACATAAGTTAATGAAGAAAGGTAAGTTATGATTACATACTAATATCGTTGTTATATGACAGAGTGATTTCACTATTTATGGTTTGGTCCTCTCAGTAGTTAGTGTCATAATTTGATATACAGAATGGGGGAAAAAGTATTTAGTCACTCACCATTAAGTATTATGTAAGTTAGAGATTTTTCTAAGAAAATATAATAATGATCCATAAAAAGAAATACCAATTTAAAACTTTTAGACAGATACAAGATGAAGCAACAAGATCTAAAGAAACTAAGACTCTAAGGAGGGTTGGGCCTTGGTAAATTGAGATGACTTCTGCAGTCACCTTTACTTTGGTAGTATTTGCTGATTCCAAGCAGAAGCGATCATCTGAAAATTTTTCCTTAACTTTAGTGAGATCCACAGCTAGAGAACAGAGAAACCAAAAGAATATTGTCATAGACTTGGAGATTATTAAGAATTCAGATTAGTTCAGGATAGGAGATAAAAACAAAACAAAACATAAATGAGAAACCACTAAGATGTAGAATGATGCTTTAAACAATGTCCTGAGTAAAATATTATAGTTGCAATCTGCCAAGAAGATACCATAAAAGATAGTAGGCTCCTAGTTGAAAGTCCCACCCCGAGGGAGGGGAGGATGGAGTGGAGATAGTTCTATCAAGATGGCAATCAGCTTCACACTTGATTGAAGTAATGTGATCAGGCACTGTTCTATCTGCCAAATACAGGAAATGAAGAACTTCAGAAGGAATATAACATCATTAGAATTCTCTAAAACTTATACGCACAGTATCCACTATTCAAAAAATTTGAATTTAAATTACGTGTGTGTGTATGTTTGCAAACTTTCCACCATCTAAGTGCAAAGTGGAAAGTTTGCAAAATTAATTGTCTGATCAATGCACATGTATATAAATATTCACAACAATGATAATTAAACATAAAAGAGAAACAGGGCTATAGGCAATTTAGATTTTGGAGTAAGTGGACATGTGTTATGAAATAATTTTCATTAATATATCCAAAAATATATAAAGAGTTGGACAAAAGAGAATGGTGATAAATTAACCAATAACTCTATTCTGTAAGAGTCAAACAGACATTTGATAACTGAAAAGTATAATATGTGAAATTTAAAACTCAGTAGAAAGGGATAAAAAGAAGATTGTAAACAAGACAGGATTTGTAAGGTCAGCCCTATACTACAATATCAGAACGCAGGCAATAGATTATAAGAACATGTAAAGGACAGAAGATACCCTTTGTGAATATTAAGTTCAATGTAATGTAACAGTACACACACACACACACACACACACACACACACACACATATATATAACATATTGTGTATAGATACACACACACACTATATATATATATACATTTTTACATCGTATATATACATATATATACGATGTAAAAATGTTTATCTAAAGGGTAATACATCAAGAAGAACTGGAACTTATCTCACGAATAAAGATTGGGACAGCATTCAAAAACCAATATAATTTGCAATATTAATAGAATAAAAAAAGAAAAGAAACCTTATGACTCTATCAATAGATGCACAAAATGTGACAACAAATCACATCCACTTCTGTTAAAACTCTCAGCAAATGAGAAATATAAGGGTACCTCCTAAAAATCATAAAAGGCATGCAAGAAAAACCTGTGGATTAAATCATACTTAATGGTGAATGACTAAATATTTTTTCCCCCAAGGACAAGGATATTTGCTGTCACCACTTTCATTCAACATTGTAGTTCTAGCTAATGTAATAAGGAAAGAAAAAGAAAGAGTCTCCAGATTAGAAATAAAACTATCTTTATTCTCAATTGCCATGATTGTGTATATAGAAACATCTAGAAAACACACAAAAAGCTATTAGAACTAATAAGTAGATTCAAAATAGGAGGTAGGCTATAACATTAATATAAAATCAACTCTGCTTCTATATAAAAACTCATGTAAAAAAATTAAAATTGAAAAAATACTATAAGCAGTGGCATCCTTAAATTTGAATGATATAGGAATAAAGCTGTAAAAAGATGGACATGACAAAATATAAAACATTGCAATGAGAAATTACAGAACACCTAAATAGTGCGATACTCCTGTTCATGGATCAGAAGATACAGTATTGGTAAGATGAGAAGGGTACTCAAAGTGATCAACACAATCCAACCTAAATTTACACTAAAAGACTAACAATAAAAGTAAACTAAAAGCAAAAACACACCCATCAGGATGGCTTGGGGTGGGGGTGTAAAAAAAAAATGTTGGTGAAAATGTGCATCTGTTAAAACTTTCAAAATCGGTTGGAAACACTATGAAAAACGTTTGGTAGTATCTACGAAAGCCGAAAACACAGAACATACGAGTATGTACCACATATTCCTTATCCAGTTGTCTACTGAAGGGCACTTAGGTTGCTTCCATATCTTGGCTATCGTGAATAATGCTTCATTGATCATAAAGGTGCATATATCTTTTCGCATTGGTATTTTGGATTTCTTCAGATAAATATCCAGGAGTGGAATTGCTGGTGATAAGGTAGTTCTATTTTTAATTTTTTGAGGAACCTCCATACTGTTCTCCGTAGTAGTTGCACCAATTTACAATCCCACCAACAGTGCACAAGGGTTCCCTTTTCTACACATCCTTGCCAACATTTGTTTGTTAATTATCGATGATAACCATTCTGATAAAGTGAGAGGTGGCATCTCATTGTGGTTCTAATTTGCATTTTTCTGATACTTTAGTGATGTTGAGGCTTTTTTCCTATGTCTATTGGCCATCCATGTCCCCTTTGGTGAAATGTCTATTCAGGTCTTCTGCCCATTTTTTAATTAGATTGCTTATTTTTCTGATGTTAAGTTGCATGAGTTCTTCCAAATTTTGAATATTAACCTCATATCAGATGTATCATTGGCGAATATCTTCTCCCAAATTGTTGGTTGTCTTTTTAGTTCTGGCAATGGTTTCCTTTGCTGTGCAAAAACTATTTAATTTGATGTAGTCCCATTTGTTCATTTTTTCTTTTGTTTCCCTTGTCCAAGGAGATATATCAGTAAAAATATTACTAAGAGGAGTGTTAGAGAATTTATCGCCTATGTATTTTTTCCGGAAGTGTTATAAACTCAAAATGGATTAAATATTTAATATGAGACTGAAAATCAACATTTTTTAAAAATGGACATAGACTCTAATTTGAAGGAGTTGTTGATGCCAATTTTGAGATAATTTGGACATTAACATACTAATGATAGTAATAGGTTATATATCACTAATGATAACAATAAATCAAAGAGTTTGAGTGAGTTCAAAGGAATGTAGGGTGTTCTTCATTACCAGGTAATGCCGGCTTATAAGTACTGAAATCAGAAAGAATTAGAAAATCACCATTTTTCAAGAACCATGTAATTACAGATTTAGACAAAGATCACCACTAAACGTTTAAACAGGTGGTAAATTTTGCTGTGGAATCGGATATTCAAATGGCATCAAATTATCTTTTGCAGATTGCTTATTAATTATAAAACAGAAAATGTAGCTTTACAGTCGAGCATTCTGGCAGATGCCATCTCAACCAAGGGATCAACAACGAGGGGGAAAAAACAACAACTGACATTGGGTGCTTCTTGATGTGATGCATTTAAAATTATCACCTACTTTGGGACAAAACTGTTTCACATAAATCTTATAATGAGGAAACAATCAGATTAATCCATGGTTTGCAGATTCTAAACAATAGCTGGATTTCGTTCTCCAGATATTTCAATGAAAGTAAAAGAAAGAAAAAAGGCAGGGAAACTTTTACAGATTAAAAGAAACTAAGGCGATATTATAACTAAATTTATGAGTTTAAATTAAATCTTGGGTATTCCTGCACTCCCTTCAAAAAAGTTATAAAGACACTATTGGCATAATTGGGGCTATTTAATTCAGACTGTATGTTAGATAAAATGATTGTATCACTGTTAAATTTCTTGAATATGATAATAATGACAGAGTTATGTAAGAGAATGTGTTTGTTCTTAGGAGACACCAATGAAAAATTAAGAATGAAGTGTCATACATTTTGCAATCTATTTTCAAATGGTTCCAAAACCAAGATACTAAGACGTTTTTGTCTGCCGCATGCATGCATGCATGTGTATGTATGCAGGTGTATGCCCGTGTGTGTGTGTGTGTGTGTGTGTGTGTGTGTGTGTGAGAGAGAGAGAGAGAGAGAGAGAGAGAGAGAGAGAGAGAGAGAGACAGAGAAACCAATATAATAATAATGGTAGAATTTCCCCCCCAATCTGTATGGCATCAAACAAAATAAGCATTGTTGAATGTAATACAACATAATTTTTTTCCATATCTACAGCCTGTGTCTCACCCCTTAGGATCTCTGTCATCAGGTCCACTTCAATTAAAAATAATGTAGGAGCAAGGAGTCTAAATTAAAGACAACATCCATAGCAATATATAGGAAAAGAACATACAGAGAAACTGAAAATTTTTACATAAAAAACAGAATCAATAATTACCTTATTTATATTAAAGATGAAAATTTGGAATAAACAGTAAAAACTGTAGCTAAAGTTTTACTTGAGGTTCATGATTTAACTAAATAGATTTTTAAAATTTATAATGACTTTTCCAGTTGGATATGATGAACAAAATCTTAAAGACTTTCATATTTTAACCGTGATTTTTTTTCAACTTCCATTTGAATGATGAGGGAAGAAGAGACTTGATGTTTCAAATGGTAAATGAGTCCACCTTTCTATTCTAATCCTAGAAAATTATAAAGACAGTAATACACATTTCCCATTTGCTTCATGATCAAACTTTTTAAATAAACATTTGGTTCTTAAAGAAGACCTGCTGTAACAAGAACTTTGAACAAAAACTTTGTTATAGTTCTGAATGCTGAACTTCTTTTCATCTGTTTTTCACATATAAGGGGGTAATCGATGGTATGATGTTTCCTTGTGCATTGAACTTATAGTGTGAAGTGAATTGCATCCTTTTTCTAGTTAGCATTTATATAGGGCCAATCTCATCCTGATCATTTGTATGCAGTCATTTGCATGTTTATTTTGCTCTTTCTTCCATCCCTGAAAGGTCAGTGAGTATTACTGTCCTGCCTTGACAGTGGAGGTCACAAAAGTACACTGAGAATAAGGAAGGCTTGCAAATGATCAGCAAAAGCCATTAGATTCAGCAACTCCAACACAGGGAGCATAATTTGCATGTTCCTGGACTACATCTTATGTATGATACAGTCTCTTAACCCTTTAGCCATCTCCCTTGCTCTTTATTGCTCCCAATACTCAATTAAATTCAACTGTGCAAGATACTGTTGAACATTCACTTACTGCCAACAATGTTCAATTTATTTGAGATACGAATTGCTCAGAATATGGCACAAGGCTCTCAAATACTACACGAATGAATGAATAAATGAATGAATATACATAACTGGATACATGATCCACTTTCAAAGGGATGAAATCTAGGAAAGCAGGAAAAGAACAAATATGAAAAACAATAATTGCAAGCTGTAAAGCAATTTATCTGTTAGACTATAACCTCTAAGGAAGTAGAGTGTGCATATTTTACTTGCAGTTTTATACCTATTGCCCACCACAATATCGGGCAGACTTTACATCTCCAGTAAGTATTTGTTGAAGTTGCTAAAATCAAATCTATCATGGTAGTACTTTCTAGTTAAGTACTGCTTAAACTCAAAACACAGAAGCCATTGTCAGACTTTTTTAAGGAAACAGTGAACTAGATCTTAAAGTGGATGAGAACATTCCTAATTTTGTATTATTACTATTTTTTCAAAATATATTGGTATAGTCATATAACTGGCCTCCCTATTTATATCCTAGCCCTGAGACTATTCTCAAAAGTCACAGTGATTCTTTAAAAATGTAAGTCAGATTATATGCCACTATGCTCAAAATCTTCCTCTGGCTTCCCATTGTACAAAGATCATTAACTTGAAATGATTACAATGCTTTTTAAATCCTTCATTCTCTGCCTCCTACTTCCTTTTCCACTTACTTACTTTGCTCCGGTTGTTCTTGCCTCCTCGCAGTTTTTTTTTTAAGATGCTAAAAAAAAATTCATGGATCTTTGGACATGCTTGTTATTCCCTGGGCCCAATATCCATATAGCACCAC
This sequence comes from Rhinolophus hipposideros, assembly GCF_964194185.1. Lineage (NCBI taxonomy): Eukaryota > Metazoa > Chordata > Mammalia > Chiroptera > Rhinolophidae > Rhinolophus > Rhinolophus hipposideros. The sequence goes on from NC_138058.1 coordinate 41,232,165, forward strand.
TCCCCGTCATTTCCTCTTAATTAAGCTCAAATATCATGTGAAAATTTGAATTTATGAAAAGCTCATCAGCAAGGCCATCTTTAACCACCTTATTTAAAATTTGTAAATTCCTCTTACTGGGCCACTCCCAATTCCTCTTACTTGATTTTTCTCCACAGCAGTGATGCCCACTTATAAATATTTTAACCCATTTATTTGTTTATTCTCTGCCCTGCTAGAATGCAAACCCCATGAAAGAATAGATTTGCCTTTTTGTTTTAGTGTTATATACTTAGTATATCAAATATTCCTGGTCTACAATATGTGTTTAATAAATCTAAAAATAAAAGAGCAGAGATAGGTTATAAAACACAGTAAAAATCAAAGATGCAATGAATGAAATAAAGAGCACTATAACTGAAGTAGGAATAGCATGCTAAAAAAAAATAATAATAACCACAGAGTGAAGAAAACAAAATGTATGATATACTATCAAATGAGATAGTACCCATTTTTAAATAAGCATGCTATCAAAACAATCCCCTATGTTTACAGGGTAATTATAAAGCATCAATCACAAAGCACATATCACAGCCTGTCTTAAATGCTCACCTCATGTCAAGGCATACATTAAGACTCTGATACTAAAAGAGGCCTTGGGGACTAGATCTTATTCTAAGCAATGAAGAATAGAAGATAAACCAAGAAGACAAACAGTAATACAAAAAGTTACAGAAAAGGTATGTGAGAGACCTTTGGAGATAGTATCAGGGAAGAAAAACAGATGCAGCTGTGCCAAATCAAAATCTTCCATATTCAATTTTCACAAATTATATTCTTATCATTTCACTGCAATTTCCAAAAAATATAAATAGAAGTGCAATAATATGCATTATTTTTAAAACAAACTTTGTAAATGAAATTTATGAAATACCTTTTTTTCACATATTCTATGAATTTCATTGATTTATAACATATTTTTAAAAAAATCTGTCACAAGGAATTTAAGAACTTCCACTGTTATATATTTGCAATTGCTTTCATTGAGTGTACGCTCTATAATCTTACCAATATATATTTGTGATGGTTTTGGCCTGCCTGGAAAGTTGAAAAAAAAAAAACACACACACACAAAAAAAAAACAAAAACGAGACCCACAGGCCAATTAGCTATAAAGATTGCTCCGGCATTACAGACATCTAGCACCCTTGTCTCCACTCACTAATTTGATAAACAAAAAGATCCACATGGTTATACAAAGTGCTCCATGATTGTGAACACTGTTAGAGACTGGACGAGAAGGTATGAGACTGAAGATAGTTACAATTCTGTTGCAATCATGCAAGTAGCAGATATGGAGTTTATATTTACACAGTGGGCATGGGAAGAGGAAGACGGCATGCAAGTTTTGAAGCCTCTTGATATTTATCATATACGTGTTTTGCAATGTAAAGACTTACATTGCAAAACACAAGTCATACTATCCTATTAGAATACAAGTTTTTTTTTTTAATTAAAGTTTATTGGGGTGACACTTATTAGTAAAGTTACATAGGTTTCAAGTGTACAATTCTAGAATACAACAAAGAAGCCAAAAACATACAATGGAGGAAAGACAGCCTCTTCAATAAACGGGCTGGGAGAATTGGAAATAGTACAATTTTTTGAAGGCAAGTGTCTTGTCTTATAGGTCCTTATACATCCACATTACCTAACACTGCTCTTTACATGTTACATACTAAGAACTTGCCTTTTTGCTTTTCTTATCCTACTTTTCCAGATAAAGTTCAAACTTCCTTGTCCCTTTTAAATAATCGCAATTGATTCACTCATCATGCCAAACAGTCTGCCTTCTTCTCTTATCATCCTACTGAATATTCTCTCTCCTTCAAATTAGCGCTGATAAAAATGGTCAAAATCCCCAACCCTGATGCCTTTCTCAGTCTTCATCTTCCTTGATCTTTCCAAATTTGACACCTCTGTGTTTTTCATTGCATTATTTTCTCTAAAATGTTTCTCCCCTGTTGTTTCCTATGACACTTTACCCTGATACTATTTATTAGGTTGGTGCAAATGTAATTGCAGTTTAAAATGTTAAAAAAAAAAAATGCAAAAACCGCAACTGCTTTTGCACCAACCTAATAGATTATCAGGAAGGTTCTAAGACACCTATTTCTTTGATTTCTTGACTTTCTCTTTTTAGTATTTCACACATTTTTATGTCCCCTGATTCTGATCATCTCCTTTGTATAATCACTTCTACTTCTGTCTTATCATGTCTTCCTCTTCCCTTCTTTTCTAGTTCGTTTTCCTTTTTCTTTTCTCAACCTTCTTGCCCTACCCTTCCCTTCTACACGTTCCCCTTCTCTCCCCTCCCTTCCTCTTCCATTGTTGCCTTATACTAAATTATTTTCCTAACCTTCAAGCAATCTTTTCCATATAGTTAAATTCCCTAATGTCTATCACAGTATATTATCTTCAGTCCTATTGGGTATTTACACCTTCATAACCATTGACACATCCACAGCCCTAACAAAGAATGAACAAAGCCTCTCCCTTATAAAACCTCTCTACTGGAATCCTCTAGTTCTCTTAATAACATTATCATCGTCCCATCATTGTTTTTTGTTGAGAGCCCACTGGCCCATGTGGGAATCGAACCGGCAGCCTTCGGAGTTAGGAGCATGGAGCTCTAACCACCTGAGCCATCGGGCCGGCCCCCGTCCCATCATTGTTAAAATGCTCCAACATAAAGTCAGAGTTCTTTTATCCACCGATACTCACATACAAATGCCATTTGAAATTTCTATATTCTACTTTCACTTCTTCCTTGCAGGCATCTTTCCTAAATTGAGTTTATTACTTCATGCTTGCTCTATTATAATAAATTCTCACCTAATTTGCCTGTTTCCAGACCTGTCAAATCAAAAATCATTTTACTTCCAACTAGTAAAATAGATTAGGAAACCTCTCTTCACAAAATTATTCAAGGCCTGTCAATCGACAAACAGAAGCCAGATACTGACGGTGATATTTACAGCATTTTTACATGCAATCACTGTATCACTGTATTCCCTTTACGTGAAATATTACATTTCCCACATAACCCATCAGGCAGTATTTTAAGGGCAGACATCATCTTGCTTACTCAATAGCCTACTGATACACACAGTCCAATCAGACTCCTAGAATCTAGTCAGTCTATTAGTGAGCTATTGCTTCCAGACAAGCTCTCTCCCAGGGAACTAACAGCCACATTCCTGGTTAAAAATGAGCTTAGCTCTTTACCCTGTGATTCACGAGAGAGAACTAAAATCACAGGAAAACTGATAGTGGCGAAAATGAAAACTATTCCCCTACCTATATCTTTCTACCTTTTCTTAATTGGTCTTCATTTGTAGCAAGACTCACAAGTACTATGGCCAGGCAAACAGCAATAGCAAAATCACAGATAGCAGTGTTATACTGTTACACTTCTCACCTGGGATGATGTTAAAAGGCAGACTCTGATTCAGTAGTTCAGAGTAGGGTCTGGATTTGACCGTTTTAAAAAATTTCTAGGTGATATTATTGTCACTGGTTTATAGGACACACTTTGTGTAACAAATAACTATGGGAAGGGCCACGAGGTAGAGATGGAAACAAGCTATGCTTATGAAGTGAAAACAGAAAAGAATAAAAATGAATAAAAATTGGCTTCAACTTCGCCAGGATGCCAGTTAACTCAGGGGTTCGCAATATGTGAATATTAAATTAATTAACAGATACATTTCATCAAAAATGAATCATACCACTCCATTTCCACATACTTTGCAGATAATTACATATATTTGTCGTTGCTTCTTTTACTGGATAAAAGTCATGTGCAATCTCATAGTCTTTTTAGAGCTTTTTATAATTTGCGGTAATAGTCTCTCCAATCTCTGTATGATTCCTGAGACTCTCCTTTTCTCCCTCACATGGATGCTGCATATTTTTGAATTTTCATAATTTATTTTTATACTTTGACCTCTGCATTTATGGCTTCTCAAATTGAAGGGTGGCATTGTCTACAAGGAAAAATGACCAAACAAGGACAACTATAAGTATCAAGGTCCTATTTACTATTACCTGAGCTAGTGCCCCAAATCTAAATGCAGGTCTCTCTGGTTAAACAGGTGTCACTAAATGAATAAGCAGTGTCTCCAACTATTAAGAACCTCAAAACATAATTCTTATGACTAGCTGGCCTCAAGTATGAAGTCAGAAGAAAACACTGATTCTTTACTTCTTTGTGAGGAAGGAGGAAACAACAGTGCCCGCCCCTGACAAGGGTCACTGCTCTCCTCACTTTGGACTTGAATTCTAGAGAAGGTATCAGAGTTATGTGAAGAATCTATAAATACTCTACGAGCCTGTACACTAGCAATTGTTGCCCAAACAGTCTCCTGGAATCATAGAGGTTAGGGAATGTGTAAAAAGGAGGTCAGGAATGGACAGACTTCTGGTTTGAACCTCGTCCTTCCCGAACTCTGTATAACTTCTCCAAAGAAACTAGAAAATAAATCAAATAAAAGACACTGAGGAAATTTAGTGCATTAAATTAGGCCCATGAAATGAAAACAGAGTATGTCAAGCTCTTGGAATATCTGTTTTCCTTATTACATTGCACTGAATTTTAGAAGTTATGCATATATTCTGTGATTTGTCAAAAATAACCTAATAATACGCCATTTCTTCTGTTTATGTTTGGTCTTTTATTTTATTCAACAATACAGCATCGTAACTCAGAAAAGAAGTTATAAGTATAGTAAATGGACATTCCCCAACACCTGCTCTCATCCTCGTTATGGTTATCATGGTGCTAACAGTAGCCCGTGAGCAGGCTACTTATTAGACTGTCCAACATTGTAGTGTAAAGCAAACAGAGGCACAGTGGACACATACAACATCTGCAATGTGTTTGTAGGGAAGTCAGTTTCATTGTATGAAAAGCAATCTATGATGAGGAATGAGACAAAATAGAATTCAGTGTATAGATCATATTAGACATATAATTTTGAATTAAATTCATGAAAAGCTAGTAACTTCTGGCGGTCATTTTTTTTGAAGTAGGGTCTAGTCCATCCACAGTGGTTCAAAGTGGGTAGATCGTTTAAAGGTAACAATAGAGATGAACAACTAGAGTAGGCCATAAAAAAATGTATATTTGTGAACGAACAGGTCCATATATCATTTAACAAGCCCCTGTCCCTAACATTTTAAAAAGCTGGAATCTTTTGTAAGTGAGTACAAGAATCTCAGTTGTCTAGAATATTTTAAATTAGACAATACATTCTATACATTGGGAATATAAAGTTGTTTGATATGTACATCATATTTATTTATCTGTCCACTTAGGATTCCTAGTAATTAAGATCCAAATCCCATGAGCTCTAACAGGAGAATCATTCAACAATCTCACAACAAAATAATTATCAAGCTGAAACTGACTTTAGGGGTAAATTAGTCCTATGATGTCATTTTAGAGATGAAAAAATTAGAGCCTAAATAGGTAAAGTAATTTGACTGAAAGTCAAGTATTTTTAAGCTAAAATATGATGGCCCTGACTTCTAAGCATCCTTTTATTTATTACTCCACTCTCTTATTTAGCAAACTGAAAACACACCATAAGTTTGTGTTAGTGTACTCACCTCTCATGAGTCATTGTTTCTTTGGGAGTCTTTTCCCTTCACATAAATAATCTGACCGTTAAGATGGTGGCTTGGAAATGAATTACTACTGACATTCAGGCTCTTCAGTGAGATGAGATTTGTACACACATAGAGTCATAAACACAGAATCTATTTATGGACCCAATAAAAGAAAAACCTGGGTGGAAAACTGTTTTCTGAAATATATGCCTCTCTGAAGCATTCTTCTTATCACTCTCCAATGACCATTAAACCAAACTAATATTAACTTGAACTTTGACCCCCATCCCCAAAGCCTGGGCTACCTGAAGAGTCAAAGCCTTCCATCCTCTCTCCTCTAGTGAATCCCCACTTTTGTCTCAGGAGACAGTGTTTCATCTGTCCATGTCTGTTAGACGGTTGTGCAAAAGAGAGCTACTAGATTACCCAGAGGAACAAAATAATCAATTTAAGAAGATGGTTCACTATTTAGAAAATGTATTTGTTGGTGTCAGGAGAGTTTTTCTGGGCAAGTTTTGTAGTAGAAATGACTCCCTAGATAATTCTGTATTCCTTTCATGGATGCCCCTTATCTATAAACAGTTATGACTTTTTTTTCTAATGTTCAGAGAAAGAAAGTATATAATAAGAAGCTTAACACTCTTTAGGCAACGAAATATGCATGTATTTTTGGACCTCGAAGAGGGAGCATGTTCTAAGTTTCCTGTTTAATATTCTATTGTACAAAACATTTGATTATATAAATGTCACACACACAGGCACATGTAAGTCACAAGGCACGCACAATCTATTCCACACATGTACACACACTGCTCACGATCAGAAGCCAGGAGGAGTTTAAGGTTACTTAAATGACCAGACTTACTGCCTTTTTGAATTATAGGTTGCAAAATAAATTCTTTAAGTTGAACTAGCTTTGGTTGTAACAAGACAGAGGCACTGCTCACAAATTTAAATGAGGACCCAACATAGAAATTGTGGTAAACACTGTGGGTTCAGTAAGTCATTTTTCTCTTCTAAATTATCTAAGCCTTTCCTGCTTTCTCTCCCACCTTTTCAGATCATTGTTTCTGTTGTTGAGGAGCCATGTTGCATAACTATAATACGCTGTTTTCCCAAAAATAAGACCTAGCCAGACAATCAGCTCTAATGCATCTTTTGGAGCAAAAATTAATAAAATACCCAGTATATTATATTATATTATGTTACGTTACGTTACATTACATTACATTATATATTATGTTATACATATTATAATATATTATATAAGACCGGGTCTTATAGCAAAATAAGACCAGGTGGTATGTTAATTTTTGCTCCAAAATATGCATTCGAGCTGATTGTCTGGCCAGGTCTTATTTTCAGGGAAACACAGTGAGAGGTATAACATGAGGAAACTGTCCTGTCTGTCTAAAGAGAGCCACTAGGTTGATAACACTTGTGTTGAACACATTCTTGGGCGTGTCTTTAGCTTCTTAGGTGCATAAATTTAATATTCCTCAGTGTGCCCAGACATTTCCAGAGTTACTGTAACCACTTATACAAATGAGTAATGTAGAAATGAATTCCAAATATTAACTAATCATGAGAATTAATGGTTGGTTCTGTGAGCTGGTTATGATTGTTTAAATATATATATAGAAATGCTATAGGGAGACCTAATGCAATTCAAATTTTGCTTGATATGTTCCAGAATCTAAATCAAAGAAATAATATTAATAACTAATGACTTCACAATATGATAGATCAAATAAGCCATCTTACAATAGGTATAAAACTCCTAAATGGACCACTCATTCAGATCAGCTGATTGAAATATCCTCTTCATTTAGAAGATGCTAAAAATTTCTTGCAGTTCATGCTAGTGCAGTTTGAAAATATTCTTTCATTTGATTATAGTTATATTGATCGGTCTTAAGATTTCTTAGTCGCCATCAAAATCTGATCACATCTTCTTTATATTCATCCCAGTTTATGTTAATTTCATAGCCTATCTTCCTCAGGCTTTTCAATGATGCGTTGCTAAAGCATCTCTTATGTCGGTTATGATGATACATCATTGACTCAATCTCTTTTTCAGAGCGTAACCTTGAACTTTAGTTTTAACCTTTATTGCATTGTAAATATCTATTTAGTTTTTATCTTGACCTGGTAAAGTTTTATCTCCAGGTTCTGAGATGAGAACTAGATCTTATCTTCCCCCAGTACAAGATCCTATGTCAGTAGCACAATAGAGGCACTGTGCCATAAGACACCAGAACTTTCTCTGTTTATTCCAAACTAAAGGGATAGAAGTATACCTGTTTTCTCAGTAACAATTTTTGGGCTATTATGTGTAAGTATCCAAAGCATTTGATCATATTTATCTTTTGGCTGATACAGTGTTTTTAAGAAATTAACTCTCTGTGGTCTATTGAGATGCTCTTCCTTCCTTTTTTGCTTTTGTTCCATAATTCAACCAATATGCATTGAGGGCTTATTAGGAGGCAGACTTTGTGTTAGGCATAATAAATTGAGGATAGGCATAACAAAAAGAGATTAAGAAAGAATGCTAATCTGTGAATTACACAGTCTATTGGAGGAGATTGACAAATAGGTAAGCCATTAGAATACAGTAATAAAAATAATGGCAGGGTCCTAGGGAGAACATAGGAAAAGCTCCTAATCTTGAATAAAGTACAGTCAGAATTTCTGGGGACCCTCAAACCACCCTGAGTTTCAACAATTCTCTAGAACTCATACAACTCAGCAAAACCTTTAAATCCATGTTAAAACTTTAATGTAAAACTTTAACAACAAAAGAGTACAGGTGAAAATTAGCAATAGGAAAAGGTGCATAAGGTAGAGCCCAGGAGAGTCCGAGGTGCACGTTTCCATTTGTCCTTTCCTAATGTAGTAGTGTAGACAGTGATTACTTCTCCCAGCAAAAATATGTGTCAATATAGCCAGAATATTGTCAACTAACAGAACTCACCCAAATTTGTGTCCAGAGTTTTTATAGGAAGGTTAGGTAGACATGACTAACTGCCCATGTGGATGAACTTCAGTCTCCAGCCACCCCAGAGGTCACACTACTACTGAATGACCCAATTCCCCTCCACCCCCAACACCACAAATCACATTGGTAGCATAGACTATCTGGTAATGCCCAAAGCTCCCATGTAAGCATAGGTAGTCTATTCAGGCAGGACACTCCAAGGGCTTAGAGGTGACCTCCCAGGAGCTGGACAAAGACCAAACATTTATTTGGGCAAAGTCAATCCTTTACTGCACAGCAGTGATCATGTGTTCAGAGAAAGCAGGTCCTGCCCATTCTCGTTCTTGTAGCTTAATTTATGCTACTTCTTCTGCCTGAGCCTGAAATCTCTAAAATCACTAACTATAATATCACCCAACAGTAAAAAAAAAATTTTACCTCTCTGTCTAAAATATATTTTGTTTGTTTGTTTCTCCACAGCTAACATGCCTAAAAGGTCTGCATCTTTTAAAGGTTTTAATGCTCACTGTGACCAAAATATCTGCAATTTTTAACAAATACTTATTATTAAAGGACATTTAAGTACTCTTAAAAACAAAAAGAAAAATACTCAGTTTTTCAGCAGAGCGTATTGCTGAATTAAAATGTATTTGGAATATCATAGAAGCACAGTTAAAGAGTTAAAAATACAAAATTGACAAAGCTCAGAGAAAGGTCTAGATTGGAAAAGGTGATTCTCTAGGCTTTTTATGCTCTGGCAGATACTCATAGAAAAAGAAAAAAAACTTGAAAATTTCTACCTGCTCATCACACTTTCCAAACTGGAGCTCTTTTCTAATTCCGTGGATAGTGGCCTCTCTGCTGACTTTTCATAATCAATCGAAAATACATGGGTTGCATATCAGAAGAAGTTATATGAAGCCACATGTTAAGAATAAATGTCAATTATATTTAGGAAAAATAATACAAGAAATGTTCTATAGCATTACTCTGATATTAAAATCAGCAAGGAGACTACAAGAAAAGAGAACTACAGACCGTTATCTCTAATAACACAGATAGATAAACCCCAACAAAATTTCAGCAAACCAAATTCAACAACTGCAGGATACAAAATAAATATGTAAAAATCAGTTGTGTTTCTATACAATGGTAATGAACTATAAGACAGAAATATTAAGAAAACAATAACATTGACAATTACATCTAACAGAATACGATAGCTAGGAATAAATTTAATCAAGGAGGTGAAAAATCTATACACTGAAAACTATGACATTCGTGAAACAAATCGAAAAGGACATAAATAAATGGAAAGATATTACATGGTCATAGATTACAAGAATTGATATTGTTAAAGTGTCCATATTACCCAAAATGATCTATAGATTGAATGCAATCCCTATCAAACTTTCAATGACATTTTTCACAGAAATAGGAAAAAAAATCCTAAAATTTGTACGGAACCTCAAATGACCCCAGATAGCCAAAGCAATCATGAGAAAGAGGAATGCTGGAGGTATCACACTTCCTGATTTCACACTAGGTTACAGAGCTATAGTAATCAAAACAATATGGTATTGGCAAAACAAACAAACAAATAAAAAACAGATACATAACTTAATGGGACAGAATAAAGAGCTAAGAAATAAACCAATGAATATATGGTCACATATATGTGACCCTTTAATAGCTAAAAGTTTGTAGCCTTTTACAAAGCATTTCCTATTTCCTCCAACCCCCACCTCCGGGCATCTACTTTTTTACTCTAATTTTATGAGTTTGATTTTTTTTTTTTAAGATTCCACATATAAATGTGGTGATGAATGTGTTAATTAATTAAGCTATGGGAATCATTTCACAATGTGTATACTAAATCACCATGATGTTTACTTTAAACATATTATAATTTTTTTATGTCAAATATACCTCGGTAAACCTGAAATTAAAAAAAGAAAAACAGTAAATGCCTTAAAACTACACTGGATTTCGTATAACTGTTAGGGGGGAAAATATCTATGAGTGTTCTAACATTGACTGAAAAGCCTATCATGCATACATGGGATGATGTGAGGTGCAGGACATAAGTGGTTTCCAGAGCCCAGAGAAGAAATCTTCTTCCTTGTCTTAAAAACACTTGTTGCAAAAAAAAATCCAAGGCTTTAATAAATGAGCCAAATCCAGTTTCTTCTTTAGTCAAACCCTAATAAGCAGCTTTTCTAGTCTTTCTCATACCTACTTTGATTCTCTTCAGAAAAATCCCTGATGTAAATTACACTCCGAGGGAGACAGCCACTAGAAATGCCTGCTTATGGTGGCTGCAAATCTTAGGGCCGGTGTTTCCACTGACAGAGGTGGCATTAACCTAGGTCACCCTGGATTTGAAACAAACACAGTACACAGGTGTGTAGAAAATCATACAGTGACTGCACAAAACGGAGAAATTTCTTCTTTTCATGCTTTCAGGGGGGAAAAAAAGTCAAAGCGGTCACTTGAGACCAGAGCTTTTGTGAGTTTTCTGTCTGATTAAACTTAAAGTGGAGTGTCACTGGGCCAAGGAGCTTAAGGGCAAATGAGAAATTCAGTGTGCATTGTTAAAGAACAGAGCTAAATCCCATCTACAGGAAAGTGGCTTGGGGACTTGTTAACAGAGGAAACTTGGTCTGCTGCAAATACCTCATAAAATACAGATTAAACTCTTTTTACATTGAAAAAGATTGGCTAGTTTTCAATTACTTTTCTATATATAAATCACATTTAGCTGAAAGAGCAAGACAGTAGAAAAAATAAAAGAAAATGAGAAGCAATTGCATTAATAAAGTTCTTAGGGGATTCCATGATTCCATAAAGATAAAGATCAGAGCTGATAACTTTGATTTCAAGCTAGCTTTTGGTAGGGATGCTTGTTAATCTCCAGAAAAAAAATATTGAAAACAAAAAAGAAGAGGGAAGGAAATAAAAAAGAAAAATAGAGAAGAAGAAGGAAAAAAGGAGGGAGGAAGGAAAGAAGGCAGGGTGGGTGAGTTTTTGTTTTTTTTTTTCCTTCTTCAATGTTATCTTTTTTCCATTCCCCTGTTGGAACTCTGAATTTGAGGCAAATTAAATCACTTAAAGTTTAACACTCATGTGATAACTTAGGTCTTTGCCCAAGACACTTATTTTGCTGACACACTTGTCCTCACCCTTCCTGCTGAATGTCTTGTATTCTTCTTTCAGAAACTGGCTCAGATGTTTTTCTTCCCAAAGAAATCTTCCCTGATGCACCACAAGATGGAATTTGTAGATCATGAAATGCAGTAACCAAAGATAAACTCTTAGCATGGCACTCGTTTCAATACATTTTATGTATCTATTTGCTTTTATGTCTCATTCAGTTGGCTGGTAGGGGTATTATCAAATATGTTCTTAGCACCCAGCACAGTGCTCGGTACCTACTAGGTGATCAATAATGATTTTAATGATAAACCTCATCACCATAATCACTCTCCTCATGATCACAACCATCATAATCTCAGCAGAGAAATGCCAAACAATGAATGTCTATATCAGAACAAACATTGCCAATAACAGTACAGCAATCTATCCACAATACACCTCTAAGGTGGATCCCTGGAATCATGTTCATTCAAACATGATTAGGCAGTACATTGATTTAAGTAAAAAGAAATATAATGGAAACCATGACCCACATTATTTTTCAGTAATCACACTTTCTGACGAAGCATAGAAGGCATTGCATCTTTTCCAATTCAAGCACATTTTAAACCAAATCAAATGCTTCCTCCCTTTTCTCAGCTCTAGATCTTCCTATGAATATAATCCTTCCCCCACTCCAGAATTCTCCTATCCTACTCCCAACCCAATTTCACATTTTGCTCCTTGACTCTCAGTCTTCCTCTCTGTTCGTAGCAACAACCTGCCGAGATAGAACGACTGCCGCATACTGAACATATTGGAAATAAACTGATTTTAAAAATGAAACGCTGTATGTTTAAAGAGCATCAAAATTAATTAGAAAAGAGTCTCTCAAAGTATCATACCCCTTCTGAAATTTAAAAAGCAACACTCTTAAAAAGTGGAATTGTTGGAGACAGGATAATCTTACTTAAAAAGTTACATCCTGGGACACATAAAATAGAAAGAAGGAGAAGCTACCATGCGTTTTCTTCCTACCTCATGCTAGGCATTAAGTTAAAATATCTCAGTAAATACTCAGGACCATTTCATTAAAAGGGTATTATAAGTCTCTTTTAGAGGTAAAATTTAGACATGTTTCTGAAATAAAACACTAGTGTTCACACAGAAACTAGTGGCATAGTACAATTTATTTCCTCAGCCATGAATAGTGATAAAAGGTGAGGTAGGGCATCACCTCTGGTGATTCCATTCTGAAGTACAAAACAAGCCTCACGATAATAATACTTTTTTTTTTTTTTTCTGGGTAGAGAAGCATGTTTTAAATAATAGATACGTAAAAGGAAGTTCTGCAATAAGGGAGAAACATACATGTCATGAGAGTTCCAAATAAAATCTCTGCTTTGAAACACAGCCACGTTATGTTGAACAAATAAACATGGCAGTGTGTTTCTGTTCTTTGAAATATAGGTGGATGCTGTTTCTATTAGTGGATGTAAAATAATATCATTGAGTATTTAGGAGACATTTCCTTTTTCTTAAAATTGAAAATCTGAAACAATCCCTAAATACAGTTCACTGGCACTTTTCATCTTATGGCTTGGTGACTAATCTGCTACTTGAGAATCTAATTTCTGACATTAGATATTATATTCTAATTTTTAAATAGGTTTTCAGTGGGATAAGTATATGAGAGTGTAATTAACGTTTTGGCACATAGTGTTCCACAAGTCCTTCTATAATGTTACCAAAGGATGTTCACATCATACACAAATTAATCCCCAAGAGAAATCACTAGTTTTGCGCTTAATTAAGAATCAGAAAAACGGGGTGTCAATAAAATGGCCTTGGAGTTGTATCTGGTTGATTTGTGAGCCTCACTGCCATTAGGTTGGTGCAAAGGTAATTGCAGTTTTGCAATTATTTTTAACCTTTTAAACTGCAATTATTTTTGCACCAACCTAATAGATAAAGGCTATAAAAGCACCTATCCCTTTCAGTTACTGTACACAGCCTCTTAAATATTAAAAGCAAAATTTTTCAAATTCTGAAATGACTTTGCTACAAAAAGCGTAACCCTCAATTGATAAGTTAGACATTTTTATTCTATGCTAAATGTCTGTATCTACATATTTCACCTAACCGTGTATTCCTAGATCACTTTAATGTTATTGATATACCTCTATCTTCTATATTCCTCTCCCTATATTGAGTATTAGTATTGCAGAATTTAAGAGCTTCTACTTCTTGGTGATTTTTCACAGTCATCATGGTTAAATTCCTCAGTTAAATTTATACTCATTTATATTTTTATACATCTGAATGGGCCATTTAGAATTAAATGCTGCATAAATCCCTGAACTTGAGAGTATACTTTTGGAGAACTTAACCATAGATGTATGACATTCTGCTCAGTTAATCAGTGCAACTGTCCTGTTTCTCTGTAGAAATGGGTTGAGTAGGGTGTCTGTTCTGTCACAACCGGCTGAGTTTGATTTGACTTCAGCACTACCAATGTGTCGTAATCGGAAGTATATACTGTTCATAGATGAGAGCTTTTCCTCCTCATCCAATCTAGTTTACAGCACTCTCCTTTTTCAAACTCCCTTCAGTGGTTGACATATGCTTTTCTCATAGAGATAGTTTCTATGTTGTGGTTTCACATCTGGGTATGTTCAAATGACTTTTACTCCAGATTATATAACACATTTAATTGTAGTTCATCTTGGCCTGAATTGCCTGTATCAACCTACACTCACCCAACCTGATAATCTAACTCCGATCCATTATTCCAGGCCAAGCGCAGTACCTTCTTCTTCTCTTACAAACTAACCCACAGCTATTTCACTTTTTTTCTGATATTCCAAGTCATCTTTGTATTGTCATTGAATTGGAAATCGTTCCTTTCTGTGTAAGTATGATGTGTTTTATAATTATAGTGCAATCTATAACACAAATTTAGGGAATGATCTCCATAGCTATTTTTGCTAATGTAATAATCACTGAAACAATTTAAATTTACATCTGTATTAAGTCTTTTCCTCCAACAAATCTCTACTATTTAATTGTAAGTTCTTGGAAGTAATTTCCCTTTCCCACAACATATAGAGCAGTGATTTGTTATTTGTAAAATCAGTACATTATTTATTTACTGATTTATTTTTTACTGTCAACCATTAATTGAAAAGTGGTGAGATATTCGGCACATGAAGTAGTTTCACCTATTCTAAGTACTATAGGTAGAAGATGAACGGAAATAGAAGAATTTTGGGGGGGAGAGCAGGGGAGCAAAATCATCTGCCAGTAAATCTGAACTTCAGTCAATGAAGGTTGCAAACCAGTTGTATGTCGAGAACACACGTTTTGAACTAAGAGTCTCCTAACTCAATGTGTCATCGCCTTAATCATTTCAGTGCAATTCAACTAATAGTGAATAAGTTTCTACCTTGTTAATTAAACTGCTATAGACATTTTGAGGATACAGAATTTAACAGTGTTAGATTGTAGTTTGCAGCCCTCCTCTACTGACAACTTGGGAAGATAAGACAAGAATAAATAAGTAAAAATGAGAAATATAATACAGGATGTACTCGGTAGGCTTACAATTAAATGGCTCTTATATCTCAGAGTTCAGATTTTTTATTTATTTGTTTGTTTTTATTTTTGTTTTTTGATTTGCTTTGTTTTTGGTATTGTATAAGAAATATTTTTAATTCCAACTAGATAAAAGTTTTGGGACAAAGAATATTATTTATACTGAGCTTCAGAGAATGAGTAAAATATTGACAGGTTCGAATGGAGTAAAGGTCTTCTAAGTCAGATGGAAACTCTTGAGCAAAGATGTTGCAATTCTATTTCCAGAAAAATGAGTGGGAAACCACTTCTATCTTCAGTGATCATTGCTGTCAAATGGTTCTAAGAGCTTCCTAACCTTTGTCAAATATATCACTCATCACTAACGTCAATGATGCAGAAACTGACTCCTGCTCTGTAGTATTAACAAGACCATGGTCTGCAGAGTCTTTCTTGGGAGGCTAAGAGAAGAAATGAAATGTGAAAACCACAAACCCATCTGCCCTCTAACCCCACCTGTCCTCTGTATCTGATGAATGACTTGTAAAGCTAGGAAGCATTTGATCTGAAATTCTATAGAAGGAAGTAGGGAATTAATTGAAAATACAAAATATTCTGAAGAGTAAAGACACATTTCTTATTTTGAAATTTAATTAGTAAAGATGTTTAAATACCAACATAGGGACAGTTTTAATTGGAGATGTTCCTAAAGCATGTGTAAGTAGAGAAATCATATTAATAGTCAACATTTATCCTGCCGAAGGGCAGAGCATTTTTGACTAAATGTTATAATTAGGGTAGTTCCTTGCTATTTATGCTATCATGAATATACAATTTTGTGTTAGAAAAGGCTGCTGAAATGACTTAGTCCCACCATCTCATTTTACAGTGGCTAAAAATCTTTCACAATATTAGAGAGAATCAGTCTGTCGATGGAAGAGTAGATACTAGCACTCAGGGACTTTATCGTCTACACTGGTTTCCTTTCTAATCACCCAAAGCAACTTGCATTTTATCACTTTTGATCTCCAATAACCTCTGAAAGAAAAGTTTTTAAAAATTCAACTTCCCTAATAGTAATCCTTTGTTAAGACCACATGAGTAATCGGACATATCTCTTGTCATCTTTTCTGCGGTAAAATGTAACAGAGAAATTGGCCAAATACTATCCAACATTGGAGTCTCAGAAAAGAATAACATCTTCTCCAAAATCAATAAAAACCCTGGTAACAATATCTTGTGCCCAGGGATGTCTCAGAAGGTAGTATTTATAAAACATATTTGACAGATTTGGCATCATAAGCAAATGTTTAGTTCACTGTTTATTGACATGTAACTCAAAAATAATGTATTCCTTTAAAAAATTATTGGGATTCATCTATGTAATCAAAAAAAAAAGAGTAGAAAGGAATTCAAAGAAATTCATATATATATTGTACATGTATATGTATAATATATATGAATTATGTATATGCATATATATATGTAGTTTAATAAGTGCTCAGTACTGGCTAGTACTTTGATATTAACATACATTAGCTATAGTACTAGAAACTCACGTTTGCTTATAACTAAACGTGTGAAAACCTATGAAAGGTTTCTCACCCCAAAAAAGACAACAGAGATACTGGATTAAGGGTAAGATAGACTCCTATTTGCAGCTTCTCTAAGACATATCTCTAGCATTTTGAAAAAAATGTACATTTTCAAAAGGGAGCTGAAAGCTAGGGGTAGTGACCGAGTCTAGAAGAACAGAAAAAGAAAAGCCAGAAAGCAGAAGCACAGTGGTTGACCATATGGACTCTGTGGTCAAATCACATGGACTCAAATCCCAGCTTTACTCTATGTGGACTTTTTAAACATAGACCTCAGGCCCTTGCTTTTTGTGACTCCATTGCTCACATATAACACTGGGAAACTAACTGCAATCCCCTAGGTTCGATGCAAAGATTAAATAAATTAATATGCACAAAACACTAAAACAGTGGCTAGTATATAATAAGTACTCAATAGTATTAGAAGCTCTTACCAGATACACACATTGGAAAATGGTAGAATATGACCTGAGGTGATTATGGGAATAACCCTTGAGCCAAGCAGGTCAAAAGGAGCAGGGTATACAAATTGTATATAGGTGGAACCTAATAATTTGGAGTCTGTGAACAAAGGACATGTAGATACTCAGGAAGGGATCGGGTAGAGTTTGCAGAGAACTGGAAGCCAAGACTAGGGCCCTGAGGTCATTTTTCACTTCTGGTCTCTCAGGAGCTGGAGATAAGAAAGATAGAGCATTTGCCATAAAAGAAAAGTGCTGAGGTCCTGGGCTAATTATCAGTGGAAGAACAAGTTAAAGACAGTGTTCGTGAACATGGAGACAAAGAATGAGGTTTAATCAGAGGAAAAGAAAGTGGTTATAACTTCTCTGGGTCATGAAGTAAAAGTAGAAATAACAGAAAGAACAACTGATGCTGAATTAGCTGTATTACAAGATAGATTTCAAAAATTTCCTAAGAACAGATTTGATCCCTAGACCCCAGGCATATCAAAGTTATAGATCTTAATTATGAACCTACAACTGGTAAGTGACTCCTGCTCTATGGATCTCAGAAACCATAGCACAGAGCACAAGAACATACGTATTCATGTGCTTGTTAAATAGCCTGTAAGTAATGGAATGGTTTTTAGTCCTAAATATTTCAAATTTTAGTTCGAGAAGTACACTCATCATTCTTGTTAGAAAAGTGAAATATTAAACTGTAATAACATCCTTGCATTGGAATCTGAAAGCCAGGAAACTAGTCATTGAAAATGCTTCTTACTTTATACATGAGAAAAGTCCTGAATCATATTTTTATATAACAATACTTTGTATTGGCTGAAACATTTAACTAGGATTCAACAGAAAGTACATAGATTCAGGTGCTTCAAATAGTATTTTAATGAATTAATTGTGGTAATTATTTCAACAATAATAAAAATATTTTAAATTATAAGCAACATTCGAATGGGCATTTTATAACACTCCTCCATATAGTTTTTAATCTGTTTGAGTAGTTGACTTCTTTTTATTTTTTTAAATTCTTTTTATTTTTAAAATAAAAATAAAAAAATGAAAAGAAGCAAATGTCAAGCATCATCATTTGTGTTAGAATTCAATATTTTTTGGACTTGAATCAGTGTTGTGGAAAATTATGTTAATTTAATCAGTTTATCTTTAAGCTTTGTTGGAGGTGGCCTTTTTCAGATTTGCCCCTACTCTTAACTCTTATTTTTGTCCCACGTACATGACCCATATTCGTATGACTCCTGCTTCGCTGATAAATCTCTTACTCGTGAAGTTGTAGCTTTTGCGTATTGTCAATGAAAGTCCTGATAAAGGCCTCTACCTTGACAGGATTTGAACTCCCTCAGCACAGAGGGGGCCGGGATCTCTGCTCGATGTTTTAGCTGTCCAGCTACTACTTTTCCACAGTTTCCAAGAGTTTCATTCTGAGTTTACACAGCTCAGGCGTTTGCAAATATTTTGTAATGAAACAGCATCCGTAGTCACAACTCTGTGTTTCTCACATCCTTCTAAAGTCCTTGACTCTTTTTTTTTTTCTTTTGACTCTTCCTTTTATTTTATTTTATTTTATTTTTATTTTTTTTTTACTTAGACGTTCATCATTTATATCCCTCACACTGTGAACCCCCCTCCCCCCATCCACTATCCCTCCGACCTCACACTGAACCATCACATTATATATATAAAATTATAGTTGGCATTCATTAATGTTTAGCTTCTGGTGTACAATGCCATGATCAGGTATCCACAGTATCCCTGAGGTGGTCTCCCAAATAGGACGCATGTCCATCGGATACCCAACAAAATCTTTACAACATTATTGAATACCTTCCCCAAATTAATTTTCAAAAAAACCCTGAGGCCATCTTGTGGTTACCAGCTGCTTCCAAATCCCTTCACCTTTCCCCTTATCCCCAACCCCCCCTCACACACCATCTAACAACTCTCGGTTTTTTCTTTGTGTCCCCAAAACTGTTTCTGATTAGTTCATTCACATAGTCTTTTCTTTAGATTCCATATATAAGTGAGATCATATGGTACTTGTCTTTCTCTTTCTGACTTATTTCACTTAACATAATGTTCTCTAGATCCATCCATGTTGCTGCAAATGGTAAGATTTCTTTCTTCTTTATGGCTGTGTAATACTCCATTGTATAAATGTACCACAGCTTCTTAATCCTTGACTCTTGACAATTCCAATCACCAGCTTCTGTGTCCCCAGTACAGAGAAGGTAAAATAAGTTTTATCCTCTTCTTTAGGAAACTGCCCTGATAGACAAAATGGAAGATATAGAATATATAGCAATTATCTTTATCTTGTAATTTTTTTTTAAGTAATGGAAATGTACCTGATATTTCACTATTGAATTTTTGTTTTGTATAGGTTTTTCATAGCTATCCTGTACTTGTTAGATCTAGTATTAGCTTACCAAGCATTTTCTGCATGGTAAAGTATAGAATTTAAATTTTTCTCTGCCTCTATTGACATGATTATGTGCTTTTAATATTTAATTTCTTTCAAGGATAATCGTGTATTATACATTTCTAATTTTAAATTGTCCTAACATTCCTGAACTCAAACCTATCTTTTCAGCATATGATTGATTTTTGGCTGTTTTTGTACAGTCTGCCAATTGTAATTGTCTAATATGCTATGTACGATTTTAGCATTTCATATTTATTGCATCACAGTTTTCTTAGATATCTATCCTATCCCATTTTTGTGTCAAGGTTCAGTTAGCCAAAACAAACATAAAACAAACAAAAAAACAATAAAACCCATGGGAAGATTCATTATTTTTTGTATGTAAATATTTTTCCCATGATTGCTTGTTAAAAGTCAACTGTAAATATCTGAGGCTTTTATGAAGGATATTTTTTCTATTTCATTTTCCTTAATGACTAATTTCAGTTTTTTATATCCCTCTGTGTCAAATTTATATACTTTCGCTGGTATTGTGTACATGTAAGTTTTCAAAATTACTAAGCATAACATTAGCTTACTTTTTAAAATATTTTGCATTAGTATTTCCCCCTTTTTAATCTTTAGTGCATAAGTCTGTAGTTTCGTTTTTCTCTTTATCAGCCTTTTCTCTTTATCAGTTTCATTCTCAAATAATTTGTTTTGTATTGTTGGTGATTTCTATGTCTTTATATTATTTTCTATATCCTTACTCAGTACTTTCTTTCTCAACTACATCACTGTGAGAAATATATTTTAGAATCTCACTTCTGACTTTGGATTGGTCATTTTTCATAATAGTTCTCTCAAATTTAATTGCTATAGCACTAGATCTCGTTTTCTTTATTTATAAGGTCATGCTTATTATTATATTTATGACACATAGTCTTATTAAAATATGCCAAGTTTTGCTTTATTGTTTTAATTTTATATTCTAATGTTCTAATATTAAATGTTACCTACACTTGAATTTTACTTAATTTTATACTCTCATTTTATTCTTTGTATCATTATGTTTTATGTATGTCCCTTGCAAAAAGCAAACAGACTGATCTTTTGAATAAGATCCTTTATCTATTAATGAGAGAATTACATGAATTTAAATTTATTGGCTTCTCTGACATGCTTAGAGCTGGTTATACAACCTTATTTTGTATCTTCTATTTAACAATTTTCTTTGTTACATTTCCTTTCTTAACCATGTTAGATTTATTGTTTTCTTTATTTCAGTAATTCCTCTATTAGTCTGGATGCAGAACATTTTATTGTTATTCTTTAGTGAATATTTATTTATATGCACTTTATAACTCACAAAATATCCTTTGAGTTTCCCTCTATTCCCAAACTGCCTTGCAGTTAGATTGGAACCATTTGAGAGCAATAGATGATGGGCAATGAGAACAGATTAGTTTCCTTCCAAGGTATGTCCATTAAAAGCCAGCATACCTCTCCATGCTGCAATAACCTTGTAGGACATATGTTCCAGATGCATAGATTCAAGAGGGAGGAGAGCTTCCTACTCCCATTAGACTTTCATAAGTTAGAAATGAATTATTATTAAGCCACTGATATTACTGGATTGGTCTATTGCAGCACTTAAGTTATTCTGACTAAAACAAATAACTATATATTGCCAGTAAAATCTAAATGTAATTATCTCTGTCCTTTTTTCCTAACACTGAAAGAACCTTGGAGTTTTCCCTAAAATCTCTCTTACATATTCCATGTTTTTACAATTATGTTGCCTGAATTTTATTTACAACATATTATCACTATATATTATTTTGTTTATTATTTTATGCCTAATACTTATTTAAATTATTCCATATGTTTTAAATCTTCCTTACTCGCTATTGCTGTCATCATCAGTTCTATTTGCTGGCCTTATTTTCCTTCTTGCTAATGAAAACTTTCAGCAGTTCTTTCAGCATTGTTTAGTGAAATTTAAACTCAGATCCCTGTGTATTTAAAACGTCTTTGTTGAATTGAATGCAAAGTGTTTATACAACTCCTAAAATTAGACTTCCTGTTTTTTAATCTTTTCTGTGTGTTTAATCTTTTCTGTATGTCCCGAATTGAAGAGGTTTCTGTACAGAACAGGTTTTGGGTACCATAGAATTCACTCCATTCAGATCATTTTTTGATGAACTTCCAAATTATCCTGCCCCATTACTTTGTCATTGCAGCTACTGGGTCCAGCACTCACTCACACTATTCATGGATTGTAATTTCCAAAGGCTAAGTGTGTACCCCTCTATGTCAGGGCAACCCGAGACTTTTTGTGCTAAATCATCAAGCTCTGTGTGTGTGTTTTCACAGTTCTAAATTTTAGGCAAGGGTAACAGTGCCAGGTTCCTTCTGAACATTAGACCTAAAGCCCTGATACCTGTTAGAACACCAACCTTTATCATATATCCTTTTTTTGTGGGCCACTCCTACTTCTTCATTGCTTATAGCACCAGATGGTTTCACTTGCAAGGACTTGTGTTCCAACATTGTGTTCATAATTTGGTTGTCATTTTTTTAATCTTGCATTTTAATGCTTTTGAAATAGAAAAAGGGATTCTTCATGAGAAATTAAATACTGCTATATTTAATGCTTCTAATATTTCTCAATTAAAAAAAAGGAGTTAACCAATTTCTCAAAATTTACTTTTCAGCATTAGTTACCTAGAATTTTATTGTGTCTACTATCCCAGGCCTCTCTAGTGCCCAATGCTTCTAATATTTCTCAATTAAAAAAATGAGTTAATCAATTTCTCAAAATTTACTTTTCAGCATTAGGTACCTAGAATTTTATTGTGTCTACTATCCCAGGCCTCTCTAGTGCCCAAAAATATGGCCTCTCTAGTGCTCTAAAATATGGTCTCTCTAGTGCCCGAAAATATGGCATTGTTTAATTGCATTCAATGAGCATTATTCCAGCCTCTTTCCAATTTCCTGTGTATTTGATATTTCCAAAGAAAGTTTCACTCAAAGACAATTTATCAACTCTAAGTAAATTTGGAAATACCCCAGTTTTGATGTAATAATTAGAACTCATAGCTGGTAAGAACTGAAAACTTACTAGATTTTTTTTTTATTCGCACTAATTCTATAAGCCTCAAAATTTCACCCATTTCCCCCCTTCTTTATGTGTCCATTCATTTTTTACCACATATTTTTGCTTGCTTTCCTATTTTTCTTTGTATTTCTTTTCAGACAGAAATACAAACATATACTCCAAAAAATAACCTCATGGAAGAGACTGCCAAAATCACTGTCAGAACTCCATATTACTGCAAAAGTTCAATAGCTTTGTAAGTTCCCCTGCTGGAGGCACTCTGCAATAGGTAGACAGAAATTTTAGTTTGCAATAAATAGTTTGTCATGGTGAGAAATGACATCCATTTTGTTTTAGGCAAAAGGAATTTGCTCTAAAATGTTGAAAGACACACTTACCAGACTCTAATTTCTAGCAAACAGCATGTTGCAGGTCTACATAAAACACTTAGAATTCAATGTTTTGTCTTCAAACATATGTGCTGCAGTTAAAGCCTATCGCTCCTCTGTAGTGTGGAATATTAGTGGGGGAAAAGTACCATTCCTCAGGCATCAGGAAGAAAATACAGTTGGTGGAAAGAAAACTTTTATAGGCAGATAGTTCTAAGAAACAGTGCCAAATGATGCAACAATTGTGATTTTTATTTGGAGCAAATCCCTGTGGCACCAATCAAACGGTTTCAATGTACATATCTAGATTAATTTGGTTACCATATACTGGGATGTATGGATTTCAATGGAGTCACATGACAATAATCAAAGACCAGTTACAGTACAGAGTACAGCCTAAATACGTAGTTGTATGCTGTTATATAACCTACCCAAACCTCATTCATATGCAAGCTGGTTTACTTTATTATTTTTTTCTGGAAATGTTTTCATCTCCTCCTGATGGAGTTAATTATTTCCTTCACTGTATTATCATAATCATTTTCACTTATGTGTATTAGACTTTTCATCACAATATATTTTTCAATGTTTTTAATGTTTGCATTGGTGTAAAACCTAAAAAAAGTTTTAAAAGTCCTGCCACATTTTAAAAATAAAAAACAGCAGTTCCTGCCCTACTTCATCCCTTCCTGCATTTTGATCCCTCAAGGAAAGCATTTGATTTTTAGCAGAATGTATCTTAATATTTTTAAATAACATGACTATGTATTTATTGAATTTCAGATTCAGAGATCACCATTGTCTCACTAAAATGGCAAATTAGATCCTAGTTATCACACATTCCAACACATTAGAAAAAGAATATTTTTCCTTTTTCTAACCTAGAAATCTATAATTATAATTCTCATTAAAACATTAATCAATATTTATAATATATTGACCTGTAACCTCTAAAATTCAATGATTTCGAGTATCATGATTACATTTCAATTCTTGTATAACATTTTGTCTTTTGTGAAGTTAATAATTATTTTTTTTCATTTTCTTAACTCTCTATGTGCCTCCAATAGAAAGTATAAATCTCCTCTCCACATATTTAAACCTATCACGTATCTTCTATCTATCAGTTTCATTGTTTTCTTAAAGATAGGCATCTCATTCCTTGGTCCTGATTCAATCTGGATCAATCACTCTCTAGATTTGAGGTACAGCCCTGTTACTGAAATCTAACAGTCTTCTCCTGGGGATTACTTTATCACTTTGTGGTGTCAGTCATTCATTTGTTTTCTTCCTCTCCCTTGTTTTCCTTCTAATACGGCATATCCTCCAGGGATTCTTAAAAGACAATATATAGGATTTTATTTTTGAAAAGGTATATCTCAATTTTTTTCCTGAATTTGTATTTGAAAAATAATTTTAATGGGATATTTCTCATTGGAAAATATGAAAGCATTATTCAGTCTTGTCCAGTTTCCAGTATTATTTATTGCTCAGAAATTTGATAATGTTCAATTTTCTAAAACTTTCATGTAAATTGACTTTTTTCTGTGTAATCCAGGGGTGCCAAAAATGTATACAAGTGGACACTTTGGTCAGTGCTGCTCAAACAATAGTTTGTTGTAATCAGAAGTGTCTGCACACTGATGGTAACCACTTTGAGCACCTCTTGTAATTGCAAATGTCAAACGAGATTTGTATTCATCTTTTGTTATTGGTATATATTGAGTATTACAATTTTAATAGTTTTTTCCTTTCTTAAAATGTGTATATATTTTTTTTTGGCACCGTCTATATTTTAGAATTTTTTCATTGTGCCCCAGATTCTGCTATTTGATGATGATGTATGTGCCTGATTTGGGCATTCTATACTGTGATGAATATTTGTGAGTTATTTCTATCTAGAACTCAAATCTTTTCATTTTTTACCACTTTAATAATATGAAATGTCTCTTTTATCCATGTCAATAATCACTATCTTGAAATTAATTTCATCTGATACAGAGTCACTCCAGTTTTCTTATGATTGTTGTTTGCTTTGTATGTCTTTTCCCATCCCAGACTTTAATTTCTACATTTTTGTATTTGAAGTGGGTTTTCTTATAAATGATACTTGTTGGGTTTATCTGGTTTGGCAACCACTATCTTTTATTTTGAACATTTAACAATTTATATTTAATGTATTATTGATGTAGTTGGGTTTAAATGTAATAGTTTGCTATTTATTTTTTATTGGTCCCAATTGATCTCTGCTAAACTCTTTTAAATTTATTGAGTATTTTTTTTATATTCCTGTGTATTTGTTATTTCCTCTGTATAGCTCCTCTATTGGCTTATTAAGTATAGCTCTTTCTTTTAACTTATTTTTATAGGGGTTGTTCTAAAGTTCACAATGCTCATCTTTAATTTATCATAGCCTATCTTCAAATATTATAGCACTTTATACCTGTATAAATCTTTTCAATTTTGAACATTTTCAAATTATTTATTTGCTAAGTAACCCCTCTGTTTTTTCAGCTATTTGTTCTTTACGCTTACTATTCAGATGGTAGATCTACTTGGCCTAAATTTTAGATTTCCTACAATTGTTCTCTCACTTTTCAAGATGTGTGTCTATATGCGTTCTAGTTGGGGGAACCTTTTCTCATCTTCATTTTTCAACATTTTGCTTTTACATTTTGTTTCATGCTATCTTACTTTTAATTTCTAATTTCTTTTAATTTCTAAATTTTAAAACCTAAATGTGTTTTTCTTATAGAAATATCTTTACTTATGTATTCATGTATGCTCTTTAATGGCATTTATTACAATGTCTTTGGTTTATTTGGGTTGTTGTCTGTTTTCTGAATTGACTGCTCCTTCTGAGTATTTTATTTATCTCTTTGTTTTATTTTCTATCACTTATGTTAGCAAACATGTTCAAATAAATAAACTCTAGGAAATGGGGGCAGTGGATCTCTGCATGCATCATTGGTGTTGGTTACCTGTTCACTAGTGTACTTCCCTGAAGTTTGAGGTGGCTGGGTCATTATGATTTCCCTTTGAGCTGGTGAATTTCCGTAGCATCTTTAAAGCTAAATGATGAAAAAGAAATGTTTGTCATAGTTTTCATTATAAAAATGTCCTTCAAGTATGCCTGGGTTCCCAAAGCACCAATTTTCCGCCCCCAAACATTCCAGAGTACAAATCTCTAGTCTTCCACATGGAGTCTAGAGATGTAAGTTCTTCTACAAATTTTCAAACAATTCTTTTTGTTTTCATGTTCTCAGACTAGTGTCCTTTCTTCATATGTATATTTCATGCTTCCAGTGTCTGAGCCTTTTGGGGGTTCCATCATGCATGTGGTCTTGCTTATACATTTCCCCTACTGCTGACATCATTTTACTTTTTTTGGAGATTGCTCAGTCTGTGAGTATTCAGGTATATGATTTGCAAATTTCAAAATTGTATTGCTGGCATCTTTTTCATTATGTCTGCCTTTAAATATTTTCCGTTTTTCAGTTGTGGTAAAATTATATTTAAAGAAACTCTATGTTTTTACCATTTAAAAAATCACCTTTTGTACCCATTCTAATGTTCAATCAGTAAATCAATGAGTTTGAGTTATTTGGCATTCTGAACCCTGGCCGTAAGGAACTTATTTCATCTAGAATGACACAGTTAATGCTTAAAAAATACAGAGCAGTACACTATATATTAATGGGTAAAGAATATAACTGCAATTTAGTAAAGAAGGAAATGAATGTAGAGTAAATATTTTGATAAGACAGAGACAAAAATGTAGGTCTTGCACTGATTCTCAAGAAATGGAACCCATTTGGTATTTGCTATATTGACGAATAAATCAATAATAATGATGAAGAACATTTATAGAATGCTTAATCATAGCCAGAAAATACACTACCATTTTGCAAAGATTACCTTATTTAATCCTCAAAACAAATATGTATATAGGCTAGCTACAGCATTTTCTCCAATTTTATAAAAGAAGAAACTATAGCTTGGTGGAGTACTTGACTTGCATAATGTCTAACAGCTAATCAATAGTTTAACCAGAATTAAAGCCCAAAACTCTAACTTCAAAATCCATGCTCTTAAACAGTAGATTATACTGATATTTGTATAAACACAGTTTAAATTTCAAAAATCTATTTGTATTTGATGTAAATATTTTCAAGGATTGTTTTAAAAGTAAAATATAATTTTATTTTTGACAGACAATGGCAAGGAAATGGATTGGGTCATGATATACCCTACTTAAAGAAGACACTACTTAAACTTTTCTTGTTAAAGATTAGTCTATTAAGATTGGGGGGAAATATAAAGCTTTCAGCTGAAGATAAATAAATCAACAGAACAATGAGCTGACATGGGCCATAGAAACTTAAACCTTTTGGTTAATGTAATCAACAGATCTTGAAATGAAAATGTCATAGAATGTTACTGATAGTATCCCAATTAAAAAAAAAATCAGTAAGAACCCAACAAATACATACAGACAAACAGGACAGAACACACACATTAGAAATGAATCTGTAGATTCTGTTTCCAATAAGATCTTACCCTAAACATAAGCGTATTAAGATTCTACTGAGACATATTTTGTTACATTGCGTCCCCTTTGAAATACAGCAACTTAATGTATTAGAAGGCTGGTACAACAAAGTTAGTCAATCAGGCATGTAATTATGACTGCTTCCATTAATTTGTAATGATGGCTTCCATAATGCTAAGACGTGTTCTTCACTTACATGGACACAATAACTTCTGCACACATTAATTGGAACAGCTCTCCACTTTTGCATGCCCATTTATTGAATAATAACCTGTAAATTTTTAAGTGGATGAAGACCTTTCTGTGCTTAAAGAAGGAAAGTTTTTTTGTCGTCAAAAGAAGAGAATTGGAGTCAGGTTCAATTCAGGACCTAAGTTCAGGTCCCAACTCTGCCACCAACCCTTTATGTGGCTTGGGCAATTGACTTCTCTATGGATCTCAATTTCCTTGACCACTAAAAAAGAGTGTCGGACTAGATCTGTAAAGTATTTTCTGACCTAATGTTTCATAAGTCCAAAACAGAGTTTCACATATTTCTATTTCAACAGCTTGCAAATCCATGTATCACCGGTAAATCCTGTGATGTGTATTCTGTCCTTGTGTAATGATGTACTCATCTAAAATAAATAAATTTTTAAAAAAATGTCAGAAAGCATGTCCATTCAAGAACAAAATGGGAAAAATTATTCCTCATAAATTTTTGTTCCTGGGCCCCGTAAAAGAATTTCAAACAGTAATGTGTATCTCCTGCCCACTTAAGTAATTTCTAACTTTTTGCATTAAGTTTAACTGGAAAGCTGGTCATTTCTGGTATTTTGTATATGTGCTTTAAATATTGTTTTTGTTATTCTGGTTGATACTATTATTACAATTATCTGGATGTAAATTTAGTTCATTCAATTTATGAAAACAATTACCATCAAATCCACATCGCCTCACAGTTTCCCTCCTGGTCAAAGGACCAACCAAATGATTTTACTTGCTGTCAGAAAAAAAGTCTGACTTCATTACATTTTACATTTTATGATGGCTTTCATTTCAAAACAATTGTGCTGATGCAAGCCTCATGACATCTCACTTCTGAGTTCAAATTCTAAGATAGGTAGGTAGGTAGGTAGACAGATAATAGTGAGTGACAGGTAAATAATGGTACAGGGAGTTCCTCAATGAGCTTGTTACTGATTCTTCAGGTTTGTTTCTTTGTTTTGTTTTGTTTTTGGTAAGGTCAAGTTGCTTTGCTACCAATATACCCTTCTTCAGGATCTACATATTTTTGAATTATCCTTTTTGCTGATGCCCAAGAATATCAATGGGACTAATAGAATTTTGAAAGGTTGGTCGATTTGCCTTTCTTTAGTAACCTGGAAGAATGACAATTGTGCAAAGGGTGGGGACGGGAAAGAAGTTTTAGAAACTTTCAATAGAACTGAACTTCAGAAATCTCAATCAGATCAATTTTAGACAGATATACATCAGGAAGGTGAGGATCTTGTACACAATTCTTTTAAAGCATTCTGTGCCATACAGTCTCTAGAAAGTCCTTGTATCCTTCAGTAATAAGTAATAAGTAATAAGCACACCTAGGGTTGAAGACATCTGTTAAAAGCATGATTCACTCTTCATCCTAACAAAATTACTTTGCCTGTTGACAAGGTCAGGAATTATAAAGTGAAGATAAACAAAAGAGTTTAGTCAAGAACAGGGGTGTCCAAACTTTTTTCAACGTTTTTTTCACCAAGGGCCATATGCGGTTAAATACACAAACAGCCGGGCCACTCACTCAAGGTGAAGTACGTATTGCCTCACTTGGTTTATTTAAGTAAACTAAATATATTTTTGGAATTTGCTGCGGGCCAATATAAAATGGATTGCGGGCCGCAGTTTGGACTCCCCTGTTCAAGAAGATTTTAATGCATTACCACAGTACCTTTAGTCTATCAGGCCAGGAGAAAGAGAAATGGCATTTGTCTATGGTGATGCAATTCAGCTGCATTTGATTAACTACTTGAAAGGAACTGTCAGTAATCTGTGAGACTAATCTGAAATACCCCATTTCCTTAAATGTGTTTAATTGGGTTGGGGCCTCAGGGCATATTTTTATCAGACTTCTAGTGCTTCACTGCCCTGTCCTGATTTTTCAAAAATCTGCCTTTTTCATGCCATTTGATCTGTCTTTTATGTCTCAAAGTAGCAGCTTAGAAGTCATGAGCACACATAAAACTAGCAGCCACAAGTCACACCATCATTTCATTAATTTAAGTCCATGCTGATTTAATTATAAAAAGATTTATATTCTGATATATATATATATATATATATATATATATATATATATATATATATATATATATATGGAGAGAGAGAGAGAGAGAGAGAGAGAGTAGAGGGAGTGAGAAAGAGGAGAAAGAAAGGGAGAAACAGATTTAAATTAAAAAAAAAAATAAAAGTAAAAGCCAGTTTTTCGGTTTATGTCTCCAGAGTTATTAGAGTGATTTTGTGAGTCCCTGATCTGTTTACCCTGCTGAGTATGTCCTCATTTCCCATTTCTCTCCCTTGTTTTCATAGATTGATAAAGTCATAGAAACATTATTACATATCTATAAAATGTATGAAAACAGCATTTGATAAATATTATTATATACTTTAAATAAAAAATTAAGCAGAATATTTGGTTATTTAAACTGGAGATGTGCAGAATAAGCCCACTAGAGTCTTGGAATCCATTGTGTAATCACATTGTGTTCAGAAATAAGACAGAAATTCATCACAACAAAAATGTATCTAACAACATTAAGTAGAGATTTAAATGCCATGAAAACTTGAAAAAGTGCAGATATACAGAATATGAACTCAAAACTGAAATATTAACATACAATTTTGAAGGTTTTATGATGAGATGGAGGCATAGGCTATCTATATAGATATCTAAGAACATAATATAGAAGAAAATGATTATACAAATCATATGTAAATGTGTAGTATGCCTAGGACCTCAATCTAAATAGCATATTGATAATGATGGTGAAAATTTTGAATTTGTATTTCCTTATAGTGCTTATCACAATACCAATCTCATTTTTATTACAGATACATGTTGTTGATTTCTAGAATTCACATCGTTTGTGTGAAATAAAGTATATAATTAAATGATTAATACAAGGTATGAATTACTATCACTTTTTACTTAGTTACATTGTCAATAATTCTACCATTGAATAATTTTTTTATTTAATGAAAGTTTAGTGCAAAAATAGTTGTATTGCTTTGAAACGAACTCTTTGGATGTTTTACACTGTTCCTTCATCAAAAGAAAAAAAAATCCCATGGATGTAAACTATTCAGAAGACTTTGCATTGTTATACATTGTTATACGATAAAAGGCTCAGAGTATTAGAAGCATTAAGGACTGCTTGTCCATACCCTCTCAACCCATCCAAATGTCATTGCTTTTTATAGACTTTCATTTGCCATTTGGCTGTCAATTGTTTTTACCTGTTAGAACAAGATCCGCTTATAATAAATTTCTACACTTGTATGGATAAAAATATACACAAACATCACATTTTGATAGGCTATGACTAAAATTTAAAAAATAACCTCCATGTGAAATTACAGTGATCTTTCTTTGATTTTTTTTTTTTTAAAGCAAGATTTGAAGTACACGTAATATTACTGGCTCTGGCTGGAATGACTTTTATTTCCTTTATATCCTGCTATCTCCTGATAGATTAACAGTGTCAGGAAAGTCACACTCATATCTTACTCAGGTAAAGAAACCAATCCACTCAGAAAGAGTAGAATAAAAATGCTTGGAGTTTTAGAAAGGTATCCCTTTTTAATTTGTTACTTGGAAAGAGTCCCTATGTTATACTGCAACATTTATGCTCCCTCATTTGTGCCAAGGCTACTGAATGTATGGCCCAGGATATTGACAGCTTGCTGTTATGATCATTTTCCTGGGGGTAGTCCTATTTTTTTTTTGGACTTATTTCCTTTCCAGAAACCATATCTTCCTAAGAAGGAACAATATACACTTAAAATAACCACATAATTCTCTTTACCTATATAGAACTTTACTGCAGGTAGTTAGTAGAAAGTAGGCTTCATAGGTTATACAGCAGGTTACTTTCCTGGCCTTTTACTGACTGAGTCTATGATGTTCTTGGATGTATGGACATTGAGGAGGAGAGCTCACCAATCACCCTTCTCTTATTATAATAGTCTGTTCAGCCCTGAATCTCTGGGGATCAGGATGATTTTCTAGGCCTCCTTGAAATCCAGCCACATGGTGTGCTTCCTTGGGTGGACTTCTAAAATGAGTAAGCAATCTCATTTTATCATGATTTCAATAAATAAACTCATTCCATTTTCAGTCTTGCTTGTAAGACAGCCTTTATACCCTTCATGGTTATATTTGAAAACATATAAAGCCCTATTTAGGAGAGTGAAGGAGTGTTGGAAGGTAGATCTTTTACACTTTATGCCCTTGAGAATAGTAACAGCTTTTCTCAGGGCTAAATGGTCCAATTAATTGTAAGATTAATTTCTTATTGTACATGGTACTGTGTAATGCAAACACAATATTTCTTGCCTTCTAGGAGCTAATATCCTGACCAGTAGAATGCAACCCAGATAAATAGATAGATAGACAGCTAGATGATAGATAGATAGATAGATAGATAGATAGATAGATAGATAGATAGATAGATAGATAGATAGACAGACAGATAGATACATACGTATGTATGTACGTACGTACGTACGTACATACATACATTGATACATAGACGCATAGATACATAGACAGATGAGAGATTCATACATACATTTACATATAGAAATACATTGAGTGGATAATGGCAGGTATAGCGGAATTTCCTGATTTTTAATTTGTAAACTGTAATCTAATTAGCACTACAGAAAACATTAGAAGGTTTATTCCTGAGAGTCTCCTTCCAATTATACCAAAATAGCAATTCAGTGTATTTACTTATTGGAGAAAGTAATCAAAGTAACCAAAGTATTTTGCAAGTATCAATTGCTGTAAATGATAGTATTTTTATAGAAGAAACATGGATGTTTTGAAAGAAAAGCAAATTTACAAATATGAAATTGGATTTCCTTACTCTACAAGACTCCCTTCTTAAAGATGAAATATAATGTCCTTCCCTAGAATCCTGAGAAGTGAAAGTGCACTGATGATAGGGGGCAGAAGCAAGTGGGGGTAAGTATGTTAAAAGGCACAAAGATTATCTTAGTTCTCGAGCCGCTAACTTGGTTTTAACGGTGCTATGACTATTAGCAATCCTTTGTTGAAACATAAGCCAGTTTCATACAGTCAGTTGTAAGTTTATTGATGAAAAAAAACAAGTATTAAACTGGACAACATTGCCAATAACAACATTTAGAGGCACTGCAAATCAACCAGAGTCAAACAAACAAACAAAATTGACAAGCATTTGTTCTCTAAAAACTGCTGACGTGTTAGGAAAATACAGACCAGATCTATAGCCTTCTTGTCTGAAACTGCTCTTACCACCTTTCTGCCCTCCTCCATACGTGGTCACTGGAAATCACAGCTTTACTGACTTGGGCTTTGGGGCACGCTAGCACCTATACTATTACAGGTGCAGACCTGATTTGGCGTGAGAGCAGGAGACAGTGTTTGGCAACTAAAATTGGCAGACTCAGTTTGAAGGACATGTGAAAAACTCACAGATATGCTGGCCCAAGATGGTGGTCGCACTTTTGGAAGGGCCATAGATGAGGCGTGAATTTAATAGTGAAATCCTGGAAGTGGCTGATCTATAGAAGAATTGAAAGAAGCTTCATACCCACACCTGCTTAATAGGTAAACTATACATGCATGGGGTGACCTGAAAGACCCAAGAAAAATCTAAAATCTAAGGGATATCAAAAACTTGCTGGAAATTTTAATGCATTTCTTTACCCATATAAGGCTAGCTCAGGAAAAGGCAGAGCCTTCTAAGAGGTGTAATGTCTATAGATGTCTATAGATAAACTCCACAAAGATCGTTGCCTGACCACTAACATACACACATAGGAAAAATATCCAAGGAAGCTGGGTTGGGGTTGGGGGACTAAAAACAAAATTAACTGCACAGTAGACAAAGTTGAAGTACAGGCAAATTACTAAAAACAATAACAATGACCGTCAGAAAAATAAAACAGAATCCAGGATTACTATATTAACTACAATGTTCGATTTCAACTAAAAACTAGTAAGCATTAACAAAAGTATTACAAAATAGTAGCAAAATAATAAAAAAGGCAGCCACTGAAAACTAATTCTGAGTGAGCCCAGATATTTAATTTATTAGACAATAATTTTAAAGTTGCTATTAATAAATATGTTCAAGGTAAGAACAGGAACATATATTAGAGAACTAAAAGGGAGGGGCGCTAAAAACTAATAAATAAATAAATTAATTAAAATTAAAAAAATAAATAAATAAAAACAGTTATAATGAAAAGTACAATAACTGAAATGAAAATATACACCAGATGAGCTCTTGAACAGATTTGAGATGGCAAGAAAGTAAGTGATTAATAAAACAAGTAGACAAAAAATTAGTAGATGTGGAAAACTTCAACAAGTCCATTTAAACAACAATAAAATGTAAAATATTTTGGAATAAATGTAACAAAAGTTGTGCAAGTCCTATAAAGGGAAATTTATAAAACAATGGTGAACAAAATTAAAGAAGGATTAAATGAATAGAGACATACCATATCCATGGACTTACTATTTTTAAGATGGCAGTTCACCGCAACTGATCTATAAGTTCAATACAATCTCTATCAAAACCCTAGCACGATTTTGAGATGGAACAACTGACCCTAAATTTATATGTAAAAAAGTAAAAGACCTAGAACTGCTACTATGTGATATAAGTACCTATAACAATATGGCAAACTATTTTCTTATCTTCCTGAGGAAAATAAATGTGGTTAATCTGTGAAATTGCTTCTGTACCTAACAGTATATCTCTTTCTTTGGGGCTTCTTTTTAACTCTTTGTTTAATTTATTCTTTCTTATTCAAATTGTATCATTTCCTCAAGTCACTGCTGTATGTCAGCTATCTCTATATATTTAAGAATTAAACATTCAAAGCTGATTAGATTTCCTGGTTTATGGCAGTTTGGATAACTCATTGGCTTCATTACAAAGGGATAAAATAGACACTATGTATATCTGATAACTCCATATCAGTATTTGGAGATATCTGATGTGGTTTTCCTCATTTTGTCCCTCTGAACAAGAATTGTACAACCATGTGCATAAAAGCACATTTCCTGTATGTAGTTCTCAGACAAGTCAGAAAGGCCTGTAGCTCACAATGTCAAGACTTTCACTTGGTCCCAATTTATAGGCATGCAGTTCAAACCCCATTTTTGAATACTTAGTAAACCTAAATTCTGAGACTCATTTAGAGATCAAGTAAGTCTGCTGACTTCTTACCAGTAGTCCCATTAACAGGGGTTTTACAATGAATAATGTTATTTTATAACAAATCATTTATTCCATCTTCTCCATTTTCTTCTATTTTCCAAACATATTTTTCCTCAAATTTTATTGCCTACTCCTTTGTTATCAATTTAATTGCTTTTTTTTAATATATTCTATTTATTTTCTATCATTTGAATGGACTCTATGGAGGGAGGGAATGTAAATATTGCTGGTTAAATTGTACTCACATAGTCTACATATACTATATAATTTATAAAATTCATTTATTACCTAATTGAAACCTCAATTCAGCCTTTAAAAACTGGAGATTAGAGCATCTGCACTACATGTCTCAGAAGGCATCATATAATTACAATGATTATAAATACACAAAAATAAAGGCATTATTAAACATACACATTAGTATCATCAAAAAATTATAAATAAACTCTTCATTTTCAACAGAGTGACTTAAGCTGCATTCTCAGTTCGTATTAAAAAAAAAGTATAACATATATCAGTATGAGATGTTTATGGGTTTTCATAGACGATGCTTGGCCCACATAGTACCCACAGAAAGTTTTTCAGTGGTGATATATTACCATGACTATTCCTAAAGTTTATGCAGAAATTTCACAGAGCCTGTGCATAGCAAGGATGAGAACAAAGTGTATCTATGATTTTATTACATGGCTGTCACTATCCAATTCCATAATCTTCCTTTTTCTTATAATTCATGTTCAGATTATAGATAGATAAATAGATAGATAGATAGATAGATAGATAGATAAATGATTCAAAACTTGACAGAGACTGTCTAATTTTGTAAAATATACATAAATATATACATATATGTATTGTCTAAAACATATCCTCTATGCTGAAAAATCTATCAGTTAATTGAAATTATCTGTCTATTTATCTACGTATCTACCTGCCAATACACTTGGGGGAAAGAAAGGAAGAAAATACATCAATATTTAACAGGATTGACTTTAAATACAAGATTATTATATGGGTTGTTTATATTTTTGCACTTTATGTTTTTCAACTTTTGAAGTTTCTACAATAAGTACAGTTTATAGTAAAAATATTACTTATTTTTAAACTACATTTCAGCAGATACAGTACAGTCATATCACAAAGATGAAAAGTGTTATTGTTAGTTATTGCTGGTTTTGGATCTAATTTAACAAAATTTAAAAGGTCTGCCCTCATAGTTTACCAAATTTTGAGTTTAGTAAATAAATAAAACCTTGCAAAGAATTAATCACTTGGAGAAATTGACAGCAATACAATAGTAGTGGACTTTAACACTTCACTTACATCAATGGATAGATCATCCAGACAGAAAATCAGTAAGGAAAAACTGGCCATAAATGACCTATTATATTAAACAGACAATAGATATATACAGAATATTCTACCCAAAAGCAGCAGAATACCTTTTTTTTTTTTTTTTTTTTTTTTTTTTTTTTTCTGAGTGCACATGGAACTTTCTCCAGGATTAAATGTTAGGCCACAAGTCTCCATAAATTCAAGAAGATTAAAATCATATCAAGTAGCTTTTCTGACTATAATGGTATGAACCAGAAATCAATTACAAGAAGAAAACTAGAAAAACCACAACTATGTGGAGATGAAACAGCATGCTACTGAACAAACACTGGGTCATTCAAGAAATCAAAGAAAAAAAGAATACCTAGAGACAAATCAAGACAGAAATACAACATACCAAAATCTATGGACTACAGCAAACATAGAACAAAAAGAAAAGTTTATATCAATACATGCCTGCCTCAAAAGCAATAAAAATCTCAAATAAACAAGTTAACTTTGTGCCTAAAGGAACTAGAAAAAAAGAACAAATAAAACCCAAAGTTAGTGGAAGTAATACAATAATAAAGATCTGTATGAAAATAAATAAAATAGACACTAAACAGACAATAGAAAAGATCAATGAAACTAAGAGCTGGTTCTTTGAAAAGATAAACAAAATTGACAAACCTTTAGGCAAACTCATCAAGTGAAAAAGAGAGAAAGAAAGAGAATCCAAATAAATAAAAGAGGACAAGTAACAATTATTACCACAGAAATAAAAATAATTAGGAGGGACTACTATGAATAATTATATGCCAACATATTGGACAACCTAGAAGAAATGGATACACTCCTGGAAACATACAATCTTCCAAGACTGAACCATAAATAAATAAAAAAATCTGACTAGACTGATACTAGTATGGAGACTAAATCAGTAGTCAAAAACCTGCCAACAAACAAATGCCCAGGATTCAACCACTTCATGAGTGAATTCTACCAAACAGTCAAAGAACATTTAATACCTATCCTTCTCAAGCTCCTTCAACAGTTTGAAGAGAAGGAAACACTTCCAAACTTGTTTTATGAGGCTAGTATTATCCTGCTACCAAAACCAAACAAGGACACAACAAAAATTATAGGTCAATATCCTTGATTAATAAGGATGCAACAATTTTCAACAAAGTATTAGAAAACTGAATTCAACTATATACTGGGGGTACCAAAAAATGTGTACATATGACTTGTATTCATCTTTTGTTACCAGTATATATTAAGTATTACAATTTTAATACAGTTTTTTTTTCTTTCTTGAAATGTGTATACATTTTCTTTTGGCACCCTCTGTATTAAAAGGATCATACACAGTGGTTGAGTGTAATTTATGCCAGAGATGAAAGGCTGGCTCAATATCCACAAATCAATCAATACAGTACACATTAAAAAAAGAAATCATAAAAATTATATGACTGATTCAATAGATGCAGAAAAAGAATTTGACAAAATTAAACATTCATTTATGATAAAAACTCCTCAACAAAATGGGTTTCGAGGGAACATGCCTCAACATAATACAGGCCATATACGATGAACCTATAACTAATATCATACTAAACAGTAAAGAGTTGAAACTTTTCCTCTAAGATCAGGAACAAAACAAGGATGCCTACTCTCACAACTTTTATTCAACATAATATTGAAAGTTCTAGCTCATGCAATTAGGCAAGAAAAAAAAATATATGAAAGGCATCCAAATTGGAAAGGACAAGGTAAAACTGTCATTAATTATAGATTACATTATACTACATATAGAAATCCCTAAAGACTACCAAAGGTTTGTTAGAACTCTTATATGAACTCAGTAAAGCTACAGAATGCAAAATTAACATATAAGAATCTGTTTTGTTTGTATACACTAACAATGAACTATCAGAAAAAGACATTAAGAAATATCTCAATCTAGGGTTACAAGTAATGCTAAGTAATGAATAAAAGGGCTGCTTTCATTTATTCTATAAAGACTATACAGTTCATAAAGTAAAAAGTAGATTAGAAATAATTTTTTGTTCAGTTTTTGAGAAGCAGTATTCCTATGAAAGAGTAATGATGGATAATGGGGAAAAGTTTTTTTTTCATAATGTTTTAACATGAATTATTCAAAGTTATTATGGAGAACAAAGGGAAAAATCTTGTACCAGCATAAATAAAGTAAATGTCATTACTTTACTCGATCTTCTTCTAGTCTTTATAATTAATCTTTGGAAGTCAACTATTTCTTCATATGTGTTGTTGAACAGTCATTTTAGCATTGCTTTCATTTTCAAATATTTTGCACACATACAGTCACCACAGGGTAAAGTACAGTGATTCTATGATTCAAATTGAACAATCAGTGTTGAACACTTAATTTACATAATTCAAAATGCAGTTGTGTTTTGTTTTTCAAAATGAAAAACTATTTATTTTGTTTTTACTTTGAAATCTATGAGATCTAAGAACATAAAGTACAGCAATAAAATAACATCTCCAGATTTAAAACCAGAATAACAGTAAATTCACACTTTAGTAGCAGGTATGCTACTTTATGTATTACTGTAAGACAAGATTCCCATTACGTTAATGTATTTAAAGCATTAGAACTGTACTTATTTACTGGAAAGCGTTCAATAAAGATATATCTTTCATCTAGTTCTTAGCACCTTAATTGTTATTGTTATTTTTCTGTTTGCCAAATATGATAGGATTTTCTTCATTGTATCCTGAAAGCCAAAACTATTTAAGTATCGTTAATTCTACCATGGTAAAAGACAGTGAGATGAGGGTGTAATAAAGAATTTGGCTGGACTTTGTCCCAGGTTCCTAGGAGATAGACCCTTGGAATCTTCCAAGTGACAGAAATATCTTTGTTAGTTGTGATGGTCCCCTAAGACCACAAATGATAGCTTATGCTAATGAGGTGAGTCATAATGGTTTTGGTCATGCAGAGAGACCAACGATGTGATTAGGGGGTTGGAACTTTGAGACCCATGATGTCAGCCTGATTGCCAGTGTCAGTAGGGGATCTGAAGATTAATCCAAACCACATGACCAATGATTCAATCAATTGTATGGTACCTACATACTGAAGTCTCAATGATATCTCTGGACACAAAAACTTGGATGAACTTCCTTGGTTGAAAATAATCTTCATAGTGTCACCCATCAATGTGCCAGGAGGGTAGTACATCCCTGAGAACAAGGGAAGCTTCATTTTACAGACATTCCCAGAAGTCTTCATTTGTATCATTTTGCTATAATACAACTGTAATTGTAAGTATAGTACTTTCATGAATTTTGTGAGTTACTAAAAAACCTGAAGGGTTAAAGGGAATCCCCAAATTTGTAGCCAGCTGGTGAGAAGTTAGGGTGGCCTGGGGATCTTAGAAGTTGTGGCTGATATCTGAAGTAGGGGCAGTCTTCTGGGAGACTATGTCCTTAACCTGTGAGGTTTGGCCTAACTCTTTGTAATTGACGTCAGAAATCGTTTCAGATGGAAGTCCAGCACTTGGTTGAGACATCATAAACCACTTCTCCCAAATTCTCCTTTTTTGCCAACTTAGGCTCCAGTTTTCCCATTTGGTAGTAGAGGAATATCCAATTTCTTTAGTAAATATATATGATTGCCTAATTTGATATACCACTGGCCAGAATCTTTATTTAGAGAAGAGGTAAGATAGAAGAACTAAGATAAAAATGTCTATCTGCTTTTTTAGGTATTCCATATCAGGATTTTCTTAGGTATTCAGTCTCAAGATGACTCCAAAATTAGTCTGTCTCTAATCTGCTTCCCGTCTTTTCTCAATTACAAGTCAGTATTAATAGAAAACAAAAATGATGGGTAGGTACAGTTGAAATATAGAAAAAGGAAACAGGAGAAAGGAAGAAAAATATGTAAATGAGATAAATATTTGTGCATGACTAGTAAATTACCTCTGAAAAAAACTCCAAAATCCTCAAAATTGTTTGAAACAATGCAGCAGAATCTGAAGAAAACACTGTATTGCTATCCAATGATATTTTGCATAGAATTTACTTTGATATTTAAATTCAAATGTGAGTAAGCTCAATCTCAATGCTCTATTATTACCATACATTATTTCAGTTTTTACAAATCATTGGTAGATAAAAGAAACAAAACCTGGGTGGCAGTTATAACTCACGATAATAAAATGAAAATTCAGGGCTTGATTATATCTCATGTAACTAACTTGGGATCAAATCCACATTATGTCTAATTATATTTGGCCATCCTTAAAGCCAAACTCTGAGATACTGTTAACTTTTATAGCAACGATGTGGAATTTAAAGAGAACAAAAACATGGTGTAAAAAGTGTTGTTTGCATGTTAATGAAAGGAAAAATCTTTTTTTTTTCTCATGAAATGTAATTTCATCTTTGATGCAAAGCCATGTGAATTTTTCTTGAGTAGTAGGCAGCAAAATGGAATTGTCTTGGTCTTTTTTTTCAAAAGATCATCATGAAATTTCTCAGTTATCTGCCCAATTTCTATATATTCAGTTATCAGAATTTCTGTGTATTGATGCAAACCATCATGTAACATTAAAACATTAATAAAACTATAGAAGTATATTTTATTATTCTATCCTTTAACAAAACTTACAATGTGTTTTAAGTGACTGACGAGTTTGTTCCGTTTTGTCAATTTCTACATACATTTGGAAATTTCATACTTACATTCTTCTTCTTAGGCTGCCATAACAAAATACCACAGATTGGATGGCTTGGACAACAGAAATTTATTTCTCATAGTTCTGGAGGCTAGAAGTGCCAGATCAAAGTGCCATTAGGATTTGTTTCTGTTAAAAAGCTTTCTTTCTGGCTTGAAGACAGCCACCTTCTTTTTGTGTTTCCAAATGGCCTCTCCTCCGTTGTGTATAAGAGGACAGAGATAACTTATGGTATCTCTTCCTCTTGAGAACACCAATCTCATTACATTTGGCCACACTTATGATTTTATTTAACCTTAATTGCCTTTCCAAAGGCGGTATCTTCAAATACTATCACATTGGGAATTAGGAGTTCAACATATGAATTCTGGGGGTACACAATTCAATCTACAATACTGCACAACTAAGTGACTTACTGTTTATTAATCATAGGATATGCTTCAGAAATATTAGAACTAGAACTGAGTGATTTGTTTGCGTGTAGAAGAATTTTGGAAAAGACAGTATTCAAGTCATTTTGAAATTTAAAATACTGCAAATATGTGTTATTTTTATACATAATACAAAGACTTCAATTTCTATTACACTCATATCCCTATCAGAGAGGGGACACCGATGCTTCCATTTCCAACAGTAAATAAAAATGCACATCTATAATATTTATGTAATTTAATGAATCTCACAGCAATAAGAGAAGTAAAGCCAGAATCACGGTTACCTGAGTTATCACTGTTAGTAAGAACGATCTGCAATAGTGTCACCAATTTCCAACAAGGTAGGATTGCAGAATTTAATGAAATTCAAATTAATTGGAACAATTGAAAGAACAATGGTGAATAACTGATCTCATTAATAACAGTTATTATATGATGTTGGGAGAGTGTGATTAGCCCCATAGCAACAGTTTACTCCTCCCAATTATGAAATTGAAGAGACTTTTCAACAGCTTCTTTTTTCAAATTTGTAATGAAAAAAGAAGTAAATATCTTAGTCAGAAAAAGTAGGGGTAAGACAGGTGGCACCCTGTCTTAATTATTTTTAAATAATGCATGAATAATCAATCTGACTGGTCCAAAGCGGAAGTCAGTATCGACTAAGAACAACTATGTAAGCAAAAACACAGTGCCGGTTGAAAATTTTTCACGTACCTTATATCACTAAGCAAGTTACTGCTTAAGTCCGTATTTGTTAATGGATGACTTTAAAAATCCTTTGCATTTTGTATAATAAAATATCAAAACCAGAGATAGAGTGCTTTGGATTTCATTCTTCCTCACAAAAGGCTATTTGTACTGACTCATAAGTCGAGTATTTCCATGAAAATCCTTTGCAGAAAATATGACACACTGATTGGATTACCATTTATTTTGAGCACAGCCTAAAAACTGAACAGATGGCAGCGTCACCCCCACTGTGAGTCTGATAGCTGCACTGACTTTCAGTAATTTAAGGCAAAGGATCGCATAGTGTAAAGGAGGTTTTATCATACAGAGAAGTCTTCGTATAACACACGTGTGGTCTGTGTATTTTTCATAAAATCAAGAGACATGACTACAAAAGTCAATGTCCCATCGTTTGGAAATTCTTACAATGTGACCAAAATGTTTGGAGCATCAATGGTGTGTATGGCTAATCAAGTGGCAGATTAGGCTTTGGGCCCTTCCACTTCTGTTTCTTGGCACCAAAGCACAATCTTTGATAAAGTAGATATTGCTTGGGATATGTGTTTTTTGTTTTTTTTACCCCCCACCTAAGATCCTTTAAATAAGCAGCTTGAAGTATTAAGGAGTCATCTCCATATATTCATACCCTGGTTTCTATAATCTACATTGTACAGTTCCCACATTTTCAATATCTCTATCTTGGCAAAGCTAGCTGCTAGTATTATATAATCTATTTTGATGACACAAACACAGCCTTGGTAGAAATCAAAATGCTAATTGTAGCATCAGGACCCTGAGTCTCCTGAAATGTGTCACTATACAAGGCATGATTAAAAAATACGGTGAACGTTTAAATGAACAAAATATATATATTACAGTAAAAGACACATTGCCATAAATACACCCTCACCCCCACCCACGCACACTTTCAACACACTTATCCCATCGTTCTTGCCACTTCCTGAAGCAGAAAGGAAGTCCTCTTTCATGAGTGTCTTTAGTTACGTATTGTGGCTGCCTTGGTGTCCTGAATCAATTCAAAACATTTACCTTTCATGGTCATTTTGACTTTGGGGAAGAGCCAGAAGTCGCACAGTGCCAGATCCAGTGAATAAGGTGGGTGGGGACACACCATAATGTTTTTATTTGACAGAAATCACCATATACCAGAAGTGATGTGTGACACGGAGCATTGTGTATAGAGCATATAAAATGTATTATGTATGTTGAATTGAGGTTTGCAAAACAAGTTGTTTACTAGTAAGAACAGGACTACAGCCACACTTGGGTGAGACTGATAAGAGTAAGTGAAAGTAAACATGTTTATGTTTATGTGTGAAGCTGAGTATAACAAAATTGAGTGATAAACACGTTCACCAACAAACTTCTGGTTATCACC
Source organism: Rhinolophus hipposideros (assembly GCF_964194185.1). Classification (NCBI taxonomy): domain Eukaryota; kingdom Metazoa; phylum Chordata; class Mammalia; order Chiroptera; family Rhinolophidae; genus Rhinolophus; species Rhinolophus hipposideros. The sequence goes on from NC_138058.1 coordinate 41,276,093, forward strand.
TACGAGGTAAACAACTCATGGCAAACAACTTGTGGTTATCACCTAAGTAAACAAGTCCAAGGAAAAGAGGATAAAAGCATAACTCCAGAGCAAAGCTGTGAGTGGTCCAACTGGGCACGCCAGCTAAGACCTTCTATGAGGTGTAAGCCGTGATATCAGGACTCTCTTTGCAAGCTCAGCTTGCCTCGGACCCATCGTGGGTCCAGTCGCCTCTCCTGGACCAGAGACCTTCACCACCTCAGTTGACTCTAGGACTTGGTTCATTATTCAGTTTTGTTCTGCTCTGTATAACCTTCTATGCTTACCAGAGCATTGCCCTCTAGAGGGACACTGGTTCCCAAATAAAGTTGTGTTACTCACTCTATCTGAACCTGTGCCAGGACTTTGTTCCCCACTAACATCACGAGTACCAGTCAGGGGTATAGGGCCCTGCAGAGGGGTTAATATCCCCTTGGCTTTCAGGAAGAGACTGAAATGTGGCGGCTGCCCTTACAGGCACTCGCAACACATTGTCATGATGGAGGATGATATACAGCACACTTTAAAACACACCTTCAACCATAGCTCACACCCAACTGACTTCACTGAACAAGGTGGAACCTGTTACACACTGTTACTGAAGTTCAACACACCACTTCCTGTATTGAAGATCCCTGCCTTTTCATTGGATAGCACTTGGCAGCAGCATTCAGCGTATTTTGTGATCACAACAGAAAGATTCCGTGTCATACATCTCTTCTGATACGGCAATTTCTGTCAAATAAAACCATTTTGGTGTGACCGCATCCACCTTATTCACTGGATCTGACACTATGTGATATCTGGCTCTTCCCCAAAGTCAAATGACCATGAAAGGTAAACGATTTTTATCAATTGAAGGCATTGAGGCAGCCAGGACAATGCAACTGAAGACACTCACAAAAGAGAACTTCCAGAACTGCTTCGGAAAGTGGCAAGAACTATGGGATAAGTGTGTTTGAAGAGAAGGGGATAATTTTTTTTAAGGTTAAATTAAACTCCTTAAGTCTTTTATGTAGGAAAAACATCTACTTTGAATAAATTATATTATAGGCACTCTTCTTATTTTTTAAGTAGTTTTTGCACAGTGATGCCCGTACAGGATCTGCTAATATGCTTTGGATGTATCACATAAACGTGGAGAACTCCTGTTAACACATCTATAATTTAACGGTATGTAGGTGTCAATGCTCTGAAACATTAGCATATGATTAGTATGTAATTAGTATATAACCTCAGTAATCATTTACTTGTTACTCTCTTTGTTTCAACTATTTGTGTATTGTTGTACAATAACCCATTTTGTTGTCTCACTATATAATCTACAAGAACCAGAATCCCTAGCAAATTATGTTGTTTTCAGATGGAAATAAATTACGAAAAAAAAGGAGTGTAATTATACAAAACACAGAAAGTACGAGAAATTATAATCATCTAACTAATTTCGTTCTATTCTTTTTTCCCCTCTGTGTCTTCCTTTCTTACTTATTGGCTCCACAGTCTTTTTCTGGCCAGGAAATATCTTTTCTTCCTTCATTTGTAGCTTTTCCTTCCTTCTATGGCCTATTATAATGCATAATTCAGTATATACTCACAAACTCTTCCTTTTCTGTGTCATTAAAATTTTAGTGCATATTAGGATTCAAAAAATTGAGCTTTTCTATAATTCTACATTTGTTGAACCACTAGCCCTACTATTTAGTACCAACATATATGTATATATACATATATGTGTATATATACATATATGTATATATGTATATATGTATATATATGTATATACACACATATACACATATATAATGAAACTCAATATTAACAGTATTATTTAAAAACACGTAAATGAGTTTAGTCTCAAATTACAGTTAAGAAAATTAAGAATTACAGAGATAAAGAAACTTGACCAAAAGATAATATAGAGAAAACATTTTTTTAAAAATGTAACTTAATGTTGCTGCTGTCAGGGTTTCTCTTTCCCATTCCTTGAACACATAGGGGAATGAGCTTACTGGGATTTCAATTCATGTTTGCCTTTTGTCAGTCCTGAATGCCTTTTAAAAGATACCTTTATTCATTTACAGCAAGTGTTTCATCCTCAGTATTACAGATATTTTGAGTAGTGTAATTCTATGCTGTATTTAGGGAGAAGGGGGAGTGTCCTATTCATTATAGGATATTAAGAAGCATCCCTGGGTTCTCTATTCACTGGATGTCAGGCACATTTCCTCAAACCATTTGTGATAACTAAAAATGTCTCCAGATATTTGCTTCCCTGGGGATCAAAATCAACCCAACTGAGATCCATTTATCCATTAAACTATCCATTTATAGATTAGTCTACACATTACCCAGACTGATTTATTTCATCTCCCAAATTATTTTAAGATGATGTTCTCTGATACCATTTTAAGCTCGAACTGAGTTTTAACAGATTTTAGTAATGACTTCCTCTACCTTCCTTATATTCAAACTTTTTTTCCTAATTTTTCACCTCTAATATGAGCTAGATAATGAACAAGAAAAATATAATTGCTCATTTGTTAAAATGATTAAAATAAGAGTATGCACACATTAACTGCTGCCCCAAGAGATTTCCAACTAAATAAATTGTGGGATTTTCAGTCAAGATATCAACTGGTTTGATTGTCTTGGTCATATTACTAATAGTGTTGGAGGGATTGGGGAAGTAAAAGATCTTCCTTCAAGTTGTCTGCCAATGGCAATGGGACATGCCAGAACTTAATGATTCTGCAGGTACTAGACAAACCCTACAACAAAATGGCAAGATGTGTCAGTCATAGTCCAGATAGAATAATAGACACCACCATAAAGACTTCAAGCAAAAAGGTATTTAATTAGGGGATTGGTAACCAAATTATTAGATGGACTTTGATAGGCCTTTACAACATTTGATAAAAACCACTGCTTCTGCGTAATTGATTATTCAATTAAATTACTATGTCCCATGTCAATAAGTTCATGGCTACAGTTCTTTTACTCTAAAATCAATATTTTTCCAGAAGAAAACGTGTAAAGACATCATTCATTGAATTTATTTAATGGTATTCCATAAGACCTTGGATGCAATTGCTGGCAGAAGTATTTATGGCAGAAAAGGCGACTCTACATCAAGAATTAGTATCTATACCAGTAAGAACAAACTGGTACCGCCTTAGTGATCCAAGGAGCTTGACATAATAAGCTGCCTTCAAGTGCCTGACTGGTCCCTATTGAGATTGGTGATATTTGGGGGGTAGTCTTGTACAGTTGGTAGGGTGGACACTAAGCAGTGGCAAGAAACAAATTAGCCTCAATGACAGGAAGCCCATATTGCTTAGCTCAAGCATAATTTCTTCACCCTTACTTCCATGGAGACTTTATGTTAATATACAAACTCATTGAGCAAGAACCCAGGTGTCAACAGAAAGAGGCTAACTGATACAAACAGGGTAAGTCATCTTATTCAGTGCATTTTGAGATTCTCCTCAGTAAGTACCACTTAAAGATGAGTCGTACGGGACACAGCTATCCTATATTACATGCCCACTGTAAAAGATTGATACATGTCCCTCTTCTTCAAATTTCTTTGGCATCTTCTAATCATGTACTTTATATATTTTTGAATAATTAGTCAAACTATGAGCCAATGTCCAAAATTTATTATAGACCTATACCTTTGACTACCTTTTCTTTAAATTCAAGTGGACAATGATATACATAAGTTAGGTATCTGCCCACCTGAAGGATTTCCTTTTACCATCTTTCAATGCCGTCTCAAATTGCTGTGGTAATAAGAAAATAATTTCCTTCCATTTTGTGTCAGAATATCATGCAGAACCATATATAAACCATGGCAAGGTATTTTCTTTGTTAGTGTTATAGATATAGGGAACTCAGTATGAAATTACAGTTGTGGGACAAGAGAAATAAATCAGTGTAGTAGAAAAAGTGCTAAGCTTCCAATTCATGAAATTCATAGTGTCTTATTTGTCTAAATACAATTTAATAAGTACTACTTCCATTTGTTTAGGGATTTTGGCAATATACATCCAATTATTATGGCTTGAAAGATCAGATTATATCAGTCTCATAGTGTGACACCTGAAATGCAAAGTCCTTGATGTTTTGTGATGAAGCATTCAGTCTCTGGGAGGGTCCAGGAGCAAGTTCTCAAAAGATAAATAGTATCTGGGGACATGGCTTTCCTAAAATGCCTTAGAGGTTGGCACTGTGATTATATTTTGAGGCTTGCTAATGGCTCCATAAATCATCCCTGTCTGCTACAAACACTTCAATGCCATTGGATTTACTGTATCACAGGCCCAAAGAACAGAGCATCTTTTATGTAGCCTGGATCTGTTGCAGAACATTGGCTTGCTCTGAGCCTCCTTTAAACTGGCATTTCAACAGATAACTTGGTAAACATTGCCTTCAAAACAAAAAAAGGAAGAATATGTTCCTTCCCAAAAAAGGTACCAGCAGTGTGTGTGTGTGTGTGTGTGTGTGTGTGTGTGTGTGTGTGTGTGTGTGTAGGATATGTGGTAGCAAAACATATACTGACTTTTCTCTCTCTTTTAAGGGAATGTTCTGACAAGCTCTTGACCACTGCAATGTAAAAATTCAGACAGGGAAAAATTCAAGATGGCAGATTAGGTAAATGCTATGCCTGCTGCATACTGGGATCACACCAAAATTACCAATACATTATAGAAAAATCAACCTCAGGAATCATCTGAAGACTAGCTGAACAGAAACCCTATAACTAAGGATATAAAGAAGAGATCACATGGAGACTGGTAGGAGGGGCGGAGATGCAAGATGGGCTGACCTCAAACCTACAGATAGCCATTCAACACAGGGAGGGACACCTTGGTGGCAGAAATCCCCTTGGAGGAGAGAGGGGTCCCAGCATTACGCCGGCTCCCAAGACTAAGAGTGCTATGCCAGGAAGGAGAGTTCCCACAACATCTCGCAGTGTAAATCTGCAAGGACTCTGTTTTCCTGTCTCAGTGTGACAGAAAGTGGCTGGAAACCCAGGTGCCTACTTAGAGAGCCCATGCACAAACTCACTTGCTTGCAAACACTCACCTGGTCTCTGGTGGAGGGACAGCAACTTGAGTGGTGCCAGAGACTTATGGGAAAAGACGGAGTTGTGTGGCTTCAGGGACAGCTTCCATTATTCCTATGTGCAGTGTGACTCATGTGTAACATACAAGAAGGTACCATATTTTTTATGTTGGCCAAAGGGCCAAATCTAGGACTGCATTGGTCTAGTAAAATCCATGGGTGTTTACTACCTTAGTGATGCCCTGGGTCCCCTCCCCGCACAGCTCTACTGCATTGCCTGCAACACTCATGACTACTGAGCACCTGACACCACTCTACAAACTGTGGAAGCCTTTTACATCAGTGGAAAGTCCACAGCAGCCTGAGAAACTTTTGGTGTATGGAGGATCACAGGGATCTTCGAGCCTCAGTCGAGCTGTAGTGGCCATGATGTTCTCAAGGAGTTTTTGCTAAGTGGTCACAGGCCAGACACTAATGTAAGAACTGAAATTGCATTAACTTTAAGAACCACTGCCCACACTCCAGGGCTCCCTGGAACCCCGCCCCACCCACCTAGAGCTGCATTGCCAGGGGCACTCTCTGGGTGGCCAGCTCCATCCCCCAAACTGAAGAAGCCTTTTACCTCAGTGGATTCCCTGAGGTAGCCCAAGGGCGTTTTGGTGGTGGGCAGTGACCCACAACCTGTGCCACAGCCTTCCTTGGGCGCCACTTGGGAATTTGAGAGCCCAAGGTGAGCAGTCGATGGTTGCAGTGTTCTCAGGGTTCTTTGCAAGGTGTTCACAGGCTGGACACTGGCATACAAACTGAATCTCCATTACTTTGTACAGACCACGTGCCATGTTTTGTGACTCCCTGGGACCATGCCTCGCCCAGCTAGTGCTACATTGCCAAGCACACTATCAATACCAGGCCAACCAGCTTGGCCCACACACCTAAGAGGCTCTTTCAATGGCTGAGCCATAGTGGGAGGTAGCAGGTGGAAACAGTCTCTGCTCCTTTCGCTAAGCTGTGTCAGGTCCAATGCTAGTGGCAGCCAGCCTCGGTGCACAGCGAGGCTGCCCCCATACATCTTCAGGTTCAGCAGAGGCAGGATCCAACCACATATAGCTTTGTGGCTCCTCCCAGGTAGCCACAGGCCGGTAACAGACAAGGCTGAAATTGGCCTGCATGGAACCCCTTCTAAGACACACCAGAAACAACACACTCAGAGGCCAGCCTTAGATACTTTATGCCAACAAATTGGACGATCTGGAAGAAATTGATAAATTCTAGAAGCATGTAATCTTTCAAGGCTAAATCAAGAAGAAACAGAAAATCCGAAGAGACCAATTACTACCAGTGAATCAGTAATCAACAACCTACCAACAAACAAAAGTGCTGGACCAGATGGCTTCCAAGTGAATTTTACCAAATATCCAAAAAAGAATTCACTCCTATTCTTCTCAAACTATTAAAAAAATCCAAGAGGAGGGAAGGCTCCTGAGATCATTTTACAAGGCGACTGTTACCCTGATTCCCAAACCAGAAATGACATTACAAATAAAGGAAACTATAGACTGATATCCCTAATGAATACATACGGATGCAAAAATCCTCAACAAATTATTAGCAATGCAAATTCAGCATTACATTAGAAAGATCATACACCATGGTCAAGTAGGATCAATGCTTGGTATGCAAGGTTGGTTCAATATCCACAAATTAACATGATACACCACATAAACAAAATAAAATATGAAAACCATATGGTCATATCGATGGATGCAGAGAATGCATTTGACAAAATCCAGCATCCATGTATGATAAAAACTCTCAGCAAAGTTGGAACAGATGGAACATGTCTCAACATAATAAAGGCCACAATTGACAAACCCAAAACTAATATCATACACAACAGGGAAAGCTAAAAGCATTGAGATCCAGAATAAGGCAAGGATTCCCATTTTCATCACTTTTATTCAACAGAGTACTGGAATTCCTAGCCATAACAATCAGAAAAGGAAAATAAATAAAAGGCATCCAAATAAGAAAGGAGGTAGTAAAATTGTCATTATTTGCATGACATGATACTATATAGAACCCCAAAGATTCCAACAAAAAACTGTTAGAACTGATTAATGAATTTAGTAAAGTGGCAGGATACAAAATGAATCTTCAGAAATCAGTTGTATTTTTATATAGCAATAACAAACTATCAGAAAAATTAAGAAAATGATCCTATTTTCAATTGCATCAAAAACAATAAAATACTTAGGAATAAATTTAACCAAGTAAGTGAAAGACCTGTACTCAGAAAATTACAAGACAGTAAGAAATTAAAGAAGATACAAATAAATGCAAACACATACCATGCTCATAGATAGGAAGGATTAATATAGCTAAAATGTTCATACTACCCAAATCAATCTATAGATTCAATGCAAGCCCTATCAGAGAACCAATGGCATTTTTCATTAAACTATAATAATCCTAAAATTTATATGGAACCATAAAGACCCCCAAATTGCCTGATAATCCTGAGGGAAAAAATGAAGCTGCAGGTATCATGCTACCTGATATTAAATGATACTTCAGGACCATAGTAATCAAAACAGCATGATATGGACATAAAAACAGACACATATTCAATGAAACAGCATTTATAGTCCATAAATAAATGCATGTCTATATGCTCATTTAATCTATGACAAAGTAAGGAGAATTTACATTGGGGTAAAGACAGTCTAGTCTGATGCTGGGAAAATTGGAGAGATAGATGCAAAAAAAGGAAACTGGAGAATCTTCTTACACCACATACAACAATAAACTTAAAATGGATTAAAGACTTAAATTTAAGACCCACATCGACAAAACTCCTAGAAGAAAATATAGGAAGTAAACTCTCAGGCATTACCCTTAGTGATATTTTTCCTGATGTATTTCTACAAGCAAGGGGAACAAAAGAAAACATAAGCAAATGGGACTGCTTCAAACTAAAATGTTTTTTTCATCGCAAAAGAAACTATCACTGAAATGAAAAGGCATCATACTGAATGGGAGAAGCTATTTGCCAATGACACATCTTATAAGGGGTTACTATACAAAATTTATTTTAAAAACTCCTATAATGCAACACACAAAAAAAACAAACAAACACACAATTCAATTTAAAAATGGGCAGAGGACTTGAATAGACATTTCTCCAAAGAGGACAGATAGCCAACAGACATATGAAAATATGCTCAAAGTCACTAATCAGAGAAGTGCAAATAAAAACCATAATGAGATACCACCTCACTTTTGTCAGAATGGCTATCATCAATAAATCAGAAAACAACAAAAGCTGGTAAAAATGTGGAGACAAGGGAACACTTGAGCACTGCTGGTGTGATTGCAAATTGGTGCAGCCATTGTGGAGGTTCCTCAAAAAATTATAAAAATTGCTTATGATCCAGCAATTCCACTCTTGGGTATTTATCTAAAGAAATCCAAAACACAAATTTATAATAATATATGCTCCCCTATGGTTACTGCAGTGCTATTCACTATAGCAAAGACATGGAAACAATTATAATGCCCATCAATAGATGACTGGATAAAGACATTGTGGTACATTTATACAATGGAGTATTACTCTGCCATAAAAGAGAATGAAATCTTACAATTTTCAACAACATGGATGGACCTAGTGGATATTATGTTAAGTGAAATAAGTCTAACTGAGAAAGACAAATGCCATACGGTTTCACTTATATGTGGAATCTAAAGAACAGAATAAATGAACAAATAAAACAGAAATAGACTCATAGATACAGAGAACAAATTGATGGTTGCTAGATGGGAAGAGGGTTGGGGGGCTAGGTGATAAAGTGAAGGGATTAGGAAGCACAAATTTGTAGTCACAAAATAGATAGGGGGTGTGAAGTACAGCATGGTAAACAAGGTCAATAATGTTGTAAAAATTATGTATGGTGTCAGATGGGTACTAGACATTTTTGGGAGGATCAGTTCAGAAATCAGTGATATAAATGCCTAACCATTGCACTGCACACCTAAACTAATATAATATTTATTGTCAAATATATAGATAGATAGATAGAGATAGAGATAGAGATAGAGATAGAGATAAGATAGAGATAGAGATAGAGATATATCTGTATATATATATTCATTGACGAGATGTAAAGTACAGCATAGGGAATATAGTCAATAGTATTGTAATTACTTTGTATGGTGTCAGATGAATAGTAGACATGTTGGGGTTATTACTTTGTGAGGGGTGTAAATGTCTAATCATCATATTGTTTTGTACACCTGAAACTAACTTTTAAAAAAAGAAAGAAAAGAAAGATGTACTTTTGAGGAAAATAAACAAATAAATAAATAAATAAATAAATAAACAAACAAATAAATAAATAAATAAACATTCACAGAGAGTAACCTAGAAATTCACAGGATTCTTCTTCAAGGGGACATAACTTTCCTTCACTAAGTGATTCTGGAGGTGTAAACTAGCTGCTGTCTGGGAGACGACTTAAGTCATATCTCTGCTCACCAGATCCAGAGTCTTACTGATTATAAGGGTCATGTAATATTTTACCAGTTGCCCAATTATTTCATTACTATGGTCAATTAACTACCATCAATAATCATCACATATTAAAATACTTATTCACTGTTCCAGCATTACTCTCATTAGAGTAACTATGCCTGTCTCTTTGGCTCTGCCAGTCTTAGATCTCATCATATCGTTTGAAACTGGGCAGCTGATTTTAATGGCCACATTTCCTACCCTAAGATATGCAGAGTCACTACAATGTTACTGGTGCTCCTTTCACTGATGCATTCTATAATGTCAGAGTAAAGAGATGGAGTCTATGTATCCCACTCTGGGGAACATATTTCAGGTGGCAGAGGTTACATAAGTAAATCCAGTCAAATATCCTTATATCCTTAAGTCGTGTATTTAATACTAGAGAATTTCTGTCATCTCTGCCTCATTTAACAGAGGACTACTTTTGATCCAAACTTCTTCCAACCAACTGAGCTACTTTAGCACAACTAAATGTGCTACTAACGTAAACACATTACTTCTAAATTTGAGTAAAACACCAATATCAACCAATTTAGCCTGATTCAATGTGATTATTTTCCTTGGTGTAGATTAAAGGGTCAGCAAATATTTTTTCTGAAGGAGTCATTCATTCATTCATTAGTAAATATTTTAGGCTTAATGACCATAAGGTTTCCATTGCAACCCCTCAATTCTGCCATTGTAGCACAAAAGCAACCATTGCTTATACACATAAATGAACACATGGTTGTGTTCCAATAAAACTTTATTTACAAAAACAGATGGATCTGAATAATTCAATTTTCTGACCTTTAGTCTAGAACCCTAAAAATTTACTTCCTAACATATTTAGCAGATTTCTGTTGAAATAAAGTAGCTTTTTAAAATATTTTGGGCTATCAATGATCTCTTCCTGGTTCAGATTCTACATATATCTCCCTAGACCAAGCATAATGCGATACAACCCTAATTTTGACTCTAGGTTAATGAGAGATAGTTAAGAGAAGTCATGATGCAAATATGTATCCCTTTGAAAGGTGAACCTACACTTGATGTCATTATAGGGTCTTCAAACAAAGAACAGCCAGTCTCCTTAAACAGGGGACAACCTGTGTTCCCTAGCTGTGGAGGTTCAAAGAGATTCAGGTGTTCAAGTTTCAGAGATTTATCTAGGTCTTTATGTATGCCTTCATTATAATTTTCAGGATCTCATTTTCATTTCCCCAATCACTTTTCAAATTTTCAATAAGAACAGTGAGTTTATTAACCAATTTACACTTTTATTCTCCCTCAGGCAAAATCAAATTTTGGGTTTGAATTTTAGCGTCAACCATCTTACAATGAGCAATGAGATAACATATACTTGTGGCATAATCGTAGAAGGTTAGTAGTCCTCATTGTGTGACTTGTGCTAAAATTTTAAAGCCTATACTTTTTCTTTTATCCCTAAACTTAATAAGAAACTCCTAGCAAGCTTGAGTGTTTGCAATTATCTTTCCCACCAAAAGAATCAATTGCAACAACTAACTGGCATCTCAAAGCTGTGTCTTCAATTGGTACCCCATCCCAAGCAAACAAAATAAGGAATTAAATAACTGTTCTTTTATTGCAAATATTTACATTATCCCATTTTCCACTGGAAATGAGTCCATTATCATTTTCAAGCCTAGTCGCATCAGAAAACCCACCCCAGATTGCCATCTTCAAAGACCAATTTCCTGGTACTCTTTCCTGTAGCAAGTGCAGCATCAATCAGAGTTAACTTGAGAAAATAAAAATGATTTCTAGATAGTCCAAACAGAGAAAGATTTAGTACAGGGAACTGGCTACATATATGCCATAAATATGTGAAAGAATTAAAGAAAAAAAGAGAGTGGTTCTTGAAGAGCACTTAAGAGGAGAACTGAAACTTAGGGAAGAGGAGGTCATTTCAACTCCTAGACTTGAACGGATAAGTCTAAACTAACTGCAGTGTCACTGACCTTACTGCATGGTTAGTGCTGAAACCACCGGAGAGATGCTGAGCAGCAAGTGTCTGAGGCTGGAAATGGGACTTCCATTTCAGAAAAAAACGTGGACTCTTCTGTTTTCTTTTTCCTTTCTGACATGTCTCACGTTAACAAACCTCATAGGAGAGGCGAACTGACAATGGATTAGGGAATTGTAGGCTGCAGGCTTCCAGACCTGAGCAGAAAACAAATAAGTGAAAAAGAGTCTGTAGTCAAATAAAATGTATCGGAAAAAATAGGTGAATAACCAAATGACTAGAATCATCTAGGTGTAAGCATTACATGCATGGCTTAGTGAGATAACAGATACATTTCCTGGAAAGCCAACTGGTCATCATTTAGAAGTTCTGCCTTAGGCAAACACTACATGATGGCAATGGTTTGTAATGGTGGGAAGCATGCATCATGACAAGCAATGTCCCATAACCTCCTTGTCCCCAAGAAAAAATTATCCAGAAGGACTGAATTTAAAGAGAACAGAATTTTGGTTTAAACGAAGTGAAAGAGGATCTCTGTGGAGAACAAGTCATGAATTCTTTATTTTTAAAAAATCTGTAATGAAGTCCTTTTGATTATAATTTATAAATACATTGTGTTATGAATAAAGGTAAGCATGTAAAATCTTCACAATTTAGAACTTTTTTTTACTAAGCTCCGAGATGTGTGTATATGGTGGGGAAGACATATTATAATGTCTTAATTACACTGCATCTGTTTGAATTAAGTCCTTCATGGTACACACCACTTGTAGGTGAGCACAGCTGTCTCTCCCCAAAAAGGAACATTTGTGATCATATTGCTATTGACTACAACATCAAATTGCCATAAAGAGGGAAATGTATGAATCAAGACATTTTAACACAATAAAAAGGTGATGAGAAAGTTTTAAAAATACAGCAGTACTGCTAAATTCCAATCTGTTCCCTGGATGAGGAATGCTTATTGAACACCATTACCTGAGTTGAGGTCTATCTGACAAAGTATTAAAAAAGTTAATTCTAATATGTTAAGCTCTTTAAGAGAATGTAAATTTCCATGGATTAAAAATTGCATCCAGTTACCTACCATCTATTTACTCTGATACTTAGAAGCACTTCCTTTTTTTGGTTGCATCTTCTAGCAAGGTAATTCCTGTGGGTATGAAGCTATTTACATAATATAAAAGTAAGGTGAGGTTCCCTATATACCAATATATGGTCCACAATAGAACTTTGTTTCTACTAAGTTCTAACATATGTGGCAAAGTGATAGGTTTCTCAGAATTCATTATTATTTGGATTAATAATATTAATAATAAAATAATATTGTATCTCCATATATTGAAATAGTTTTTAAAATCATTCTTTAAAATGATCAGGATTCTAGTAGGAAAATATTGTCAAAACCGTCTTTAAAATATATATTTACCAGTATTAATATATACTTAGGTAGGCCAAGATACTAGGAAGTGGGATCAAAAGATAACAACTTAAGTAATTTGATAACCACAGATAACTTTTGGTCCTTTCATACATAGTTTGAAATACACCTTGCCTTTAAGTTAAAAATATTTTTTTAATGTTTATTAGAAGTTGGTAAATGGGGAATAAGGAAGGGATATTTACCCATACAGATCATAATATTAGCCAACTTCTTCACTAAGTCAAGATTCTTGGTGTTATTTTTGGCAGACATAAGCTTTACTGAATGGCCCATTCAAATATGGTGGTAAAAAGAGTAATAAAAATAATTAACATCTTAGTACAATGATTCAAGCCCTTAAGGAAAAAAACTATGAAATAGAAACTATATAAACTATAGTCCTCAACATTGCTCAAGTGAGTGTCATTTGTTTTCCAGTACCCCTTTCACATAGAATGCAAAAACAACTACATAAAGACATGACACTATTTTTTTTTCTTTTCCAGGAAGATTATAGTCAACCAAGGATTGCAGCAAAAATATGGAAATAGATCTAGTACTCAAGATAACTGGTTTCTGCCACGAAACTTAAATGATTCTTTTGATCTTTCCGTGTTTCCTTTTTCTCATATGTAAAGAGGAATGGTCATATTAATTTCATCTGCCTGACTAGGTATACTGAGAAACAAACGATTAGCATTAACAGCTATCGTTTGAGAAAGTTCAAAGAATGATGATAAAAGTTAGGATGATGTCCCACAGTCAGAACATAATGGAGCTATCCCCAGAGATTGAGTTTTCTGGTTGTATTCAGTGCAGAGAGGATTACAGAAGTGATGAGTATTATCTAGGCACACACAATAAAAACATTAGATGGAGACACCTTTAAAAATGACCCACCCTCCACTACTAGTAATGTTTTATATTAGTGATGAAATCTAACAAATAAAGTTGGAAATAATCAGTAAATCTGTTCATTACTTAAAATGCAGGGCAGAATAAAAAATAATAGCACTGTGTGGAGTAATTACTAAGAATTTTAAAGAGGTAAAAATGGCTTGGCTCATAGCCTAACAAAAATTCAATCAAAGACCTCAAAAGAAAATATTCCCTTACAGACCATTTACAACCATTTGACAAAAAGCAAGGAAATAAATATCTCTTTATCACAATTTGGGGGACATGGAAAAGTCACAAAAGAACCATGATACAAAAGTGAATAAAATTTCAACTATGATATAACGTATTTAATTATCTTTCTAGAGGGGCCATATTTTAGCTTATGGTATTCAAATATTTATGAAGATTCCCATGAAATCAGAGTCAGCTGATCTATAAATACAATCTCTCTTGAATAAAGCAAAAAAGAATTTGCTATATTTTCCAGCTTATATTGTATAGTTGATCACTGGGGAGTTCCTTTGGGCATTTCTACACAGAAAAGTATTTAACACATTTTGAAAATAACTGTTAATTGCCTCTTTTTTGTAACAAGATAGCAATAGTTGGGGATAGTCATGATTATTAAAGCATACAGTCTGTACGTATATGAAACATGATGTCTTTAATGGATTCCATGTTCTCAACTTTTGATAAACAACTTACATTAGAGCTTTAAATTCAATTCAACAGATATACGCTGAGTGGCAAATTTATGCAAAATACTTAGAAAGGTAATGAATAGATACAAAGATGGAAAGGCCAATTTCTGCACTCAGAGAACTTTCATGGAAGTGAAATGTGGATACACTTAAAGGCTACAGTAAAAGATTGCCCATGATAAAGTATTATTAGCATACATTATTAGTATTATTAGCCCCAAGGCACAGGTAAAAAGGCCTTACGTGTGAGAAAAAGCTCCTCTAAATAAGTGGTATTTGTAACTGGATGAATGATAGAAATAACCTAGAATTTATTGGTGAAGAAAGCATTTGAGGTAGACATAGAAGCATACACAATATTTGAAAAACAGTAACTAATTTTATTTTGTTGCCTTATCGACTTTGGGTAGTTTGACAATGGGATAAAAGAGAAAAAAATACTTTTGGAGCCTTAGGTAATGAAGAGTCTGGAGGCAGAACCTTTAGCTAGGAAATTTACTACAATGGATTTGTTCAAAGAAGATAAGAATCTAAAATAAATCTAAAATAGGGTGATGGTGTTGAGAAATGTCGTCCCAAATATATACAATTTAAGTTTATTGGGGTGACAATTGTTAGTACAGTTACATAAGTTCCCAACTATATATTGACAATTACAAACTATAGGATACGAAGAAAAGATAATATGAATATGAAGAAAGATAATACAAACTGATGCCAGTGTTTCCAGCCTAGTGACAGTAACAGAAATGAGAAACACAGAAACAGGCTTGAGGTGGAAAAATATTAAGAGCATATTCAAGTTTAACTTCCAGAAAGATACTTATATTTTAATAACTTCAAATATGTATTAGAATATATGCTATGTTCAGTCACATCTTTGTCTGAAACATTTTGCATATTGACGCCAAAGTATACTTATTTAAACTCTGAATTTTTAATTTAAATTTCTTTATACAAAAATACATTCAATAGATAATCTCAATAACTTTCCTCAAATTTTTAAAGTGTTATGACTCTGGACATCAGTGGAAATGGTAGAGTAAGGAATTCCAAAAATCTGTCCCTGTATACAAGCAAAAATAAACTGGTGAAAACCATTGGAATCAACTTTTTTGGAACTCTAGACACCAAAGAAAATTGTATGGCAACCAGAGGAATGCATAATCAAGAAAAACTGGCTGAAGCTCAATAAGAATAAACACTTTTATGGTATTTAACCTACACTAGTCCCATTCCTCCCTTCCCAGCTTAGTAGTTGTCTTGAAGATAACAAACACATTCCTTGTATAGGTACCGGGACCCAAAGTTGCAGAAATGAACATCATTTACAAGAATTGTGCTTGTGCCTTTTGACCTATGTGCTGGTTTCATGGAGTACATCCAAATGGCTGTCTTGGTTTATCTCAGAACACTTCCAGTGCTGAGGCAGCTACTCAGGTGGCATTGGTCTAAAACATTTACAGGCAAATGTGTTAGTCACTGCTGCGTAGGGCAATAGATAACTGCTGTGGAAAACAATAGGCTAACCAAAATACTGTAAAAAAAAAAAAAAAAGCTAAGGAAAGAGATACTTTGGTTATTAAGAGTTTTGAAAAGCTACAACATATTCTTGGGAAACTAGAAAGCCATGAACACAAGCACACATGCTCAGGAAAGACCTGAAAATGCCCTAAGCTTTTCCCTATGGCTGGCACTAAGGCTTTGTGCAAACAGGAAGTGGAGTCTACAACAGAGTTCTAAATTGCCCAGTTGTGTATCTTGCTCTGTAGTGCATGTTCTGAAGCCTGGAAATTGCCTCGAGACAGTAAGCTGGGATAATTTTAAATTTACCTTTTTTGTTTTTCAAAAATCTCTCAGTGATCACTGTTTTATGCTGTCTCTTGTTCATTGTCTGAAAACTGTTGTTGCTAGTATTTTTCCAGTTTGGGTTTTGTTTTGTTTTGTTTTAGTTATTTTAGGCCTGGAGTAACATCTAGTGTTGGTTACTTTCATTCTTACAAGTGAAAGTCTATGCCATATAATTTGTGTTTTTATTTATCATCCATTCCTGAACTCAATTATGTTTCCTTTCTCTTCAGGATTCTGTTAGACTGAGCAAAGTGTTTTCTCCTTTATATATGGAGCATATAGAATTGAGTTAATCATTATTTCACAGTAATCATATTTAAATTCATATATAACTCACAGTTTCTCATTATTCATTTACCTTTCCTTCTTCCTATTTAATTTCCACTACCTCAGCTCTCTCTCCCTCTCACAGACATGTTTGCTAATAAAGTTTGATGCAGGTCTTTATATATGCTTACATAGGTGTGTGTGTGTGGGGGGGTGAGTGTGTGTTTTAATAGCAATGTACTCCAAATTTTATCCTGTTTTTTACTTGTTTTTACTCTAACTTGTTTTTATGATCTGCTCATTTTCCTGCATTTGATTATACTCACTTACTGCATAATATACTCATAGCATAATTTATCTACATGTTTTTGATACATTTCCCTAATCATAGACCATGACTTGCCACCAGTTTCCTATGAGAACAAATAAGACCAAGATTAACAACACATTAATGTTCCCTTCAGAAATTTTTTCTCTGGGAAATATGCCAGCAAATGTGATGGTCTGGTAGGACATGCAATATTAATAGCCTTCCGTACTACCAGATCGCTTTCATGAATGGCTTCTAACTCTAGTCTTTGCCAGCACTATCCAGTGATGTTCTCTTCTACATATTTTTATGCATCCTCTCAGTAACTGTCTTCTGATGGCACAGATATATTATTGCATAATTATATCTGATTTCTCTCTGATTTCTATCATATCTTATTTTTTTAAAAAGCCCTATGTTTTATGATTGACAATCCACATCACTTCACCATATACTATTATTGTCTCTTGTTACCTTTTGTTGGTGGTGTGCACACGTTCTTTGTGTATTCTAGATGGCAATCTCTAATCAAATTTAGTGAAGGAAAATCCTTTCTCCTAACTTGTCTACTACCAGTGGGACCTCTGTTAAACTCAAATCTTTAATTTTTTAAAAAATTTATTGGGGTGACAATTGTTAGTAAAATTACATAGATTTTAGTTGTATAATTCTGTGTTACATCATCTATGAATCCCATTGTGTGTTCACCACCCAGAATCAGTTCTCCTTCCATCACCATATATTTGATCCCCCTTAACTTCATCTCCCACCCCCCACTTTCCCCTTAACCTCTGGTAACCACTAAACTATTGTCTGTGTCTATGAGTTTTTTTTTTTCTCAAATTTTTAATTTTAATATAGTTAAATACCTGTATTTATCCTTATGGTTTATCTGGGGTGGTCTTTATTAAAAGATCTTTCACTAGTAGTTCAAAAATGCATTCTTCAAAATGCTTTGCAATCTTACTATGTTGTGTCTACTTTTGTATTTATTTTGACTTATCCTTTTGGGGACTCTTTTTGTGAAATTATTCTAAGAATTCTTGAATGTATTTAATCCTGGACACGTCTCAGTAATTTTATCTTCTCATATTGACTTCTTCCATTCTATCCTATTTTGATACTATTTTGTCCCATCCTCCAAAATGTCTCATTTTATTTTCCATGTTTTATTTCTCTCTGCTGCATAGTTAGTAACTTTTTCAGTTGTAGCTTTCAATCACAGTTCTCCATTTAGTTGGAATTAGTTGACCATTACTGTTGCCAATTTTCTTTCTATTTCAATAACTAGATTTTAGTCATTTAAAAAATAAATCCACCCATTTTCTTTTAGGTCACCTAGTATTATTAGATGTCTATTGTTTAATGTATCTATTTGGCCATTTTAAGCATACTTATTTCAGTATCTTCAAGACTGCTTTCCTCTGTATTTCCTGGAGAACAAATGTTCACACTTGTTGAATCTGCAGACATTCTATTACATTGTAGGAAATGAAACTGGGAAGTTTTTCATTGAAATTCTTAGTTCACCAGGTTAACTAGAATTCTCAAATTTCTAAATAAAGGGGGTATTTTTTTCAATTTACTCACTTTAAAGTTTTTTTTCCTACTTACAAGGCTTCACTGACCTTTATTTCTACAAAATGTATTAAACTTCAAACAAGCAACAGAAAACTTTAAAAGGAAGGGTTTTCCTAAACCAACGTGAGGACCCTTGTACGTCCTGTCATCATTTCCCGATCACACTTTCCCTGAATAGCCACAGGTATCCTTTCAGATGTGTTCTACGGAAGCAGACATAAAAGCACATGGAAGGCCCATACAGCACCTCTTCTTTGGGTACATGAGTCATGTTACGTGTGTGTCTACAACTTCTGTTTCCAACTTATCACAAATACTGAAATTCTGCCCCCCAAACTGTACACATTTACATGCTCACCACCATTGCTGGATAATACCTGTTTCTCCACATCCTTATTGTTCTGTTGGTTCTCCACACACAATAAAGTTTTTGAGTAGTTCCTATAACATAGGATAAACTAGTATTTTTAATAAGCCATCTAGTATACTCCTATTTATCCTTTCAAGCCTTCCTCCAGGTAGTTTCAAAGCTGGCAATTAAACTGGAAATAATGCTTTATAAACATTTTCATTTTATAGATGAGAACATCAAAGGCCACAGAGTTCAGAGACTCAGAGATTTTCTTGATATCATTTTTAAGATCTATAGTGACAAGTACGGTCCGATTATGACTTTTTACTTTTTCAATCTCTATTCTTTTAGGTTTTCTTTTTAAAACAGTATTGTAAAGATGGAGAGAAATCATGCAACGCCCCCCCCCCACTTATCTACATAACAACTTATACAAACACATTTCAATCTATTATCTAAGAAATTAAATCATTATCCTGGATTAATTCTGGTCTGTTTTTGCTTCCACATTAGTCCCTTTCTTTCTTTCAAACTTTTGTTTTGAATACATGTCTCTAATCAGCGGGACCTCAATGAGCCTTAAAGTTATCTCTGCTTTTAGACTTTGCTGTTCTCCATCCATACAAAACGCATTAAACAGATAACTTTAAAAGTGAAGGTTTTCCTAAATGAATGTTCTTATATGTGCTATCTCTAGTGGCTCTGAAGGAGAGGAAATAGTATCGAATACTGTTAGGTAAGAAACCAAACTGAATTAACATCTGGTCTGATGAAACTCTGATTTTAAAAAGCTATTAATAGTATCTCCAACATGCAAATCTGACCAGAACCCTATAGTAAACATAAGAGTCTGAATATTCACCACAGAGTTAAGAAGATTCCTGATGGCCTGGAAAGAGCCAGCACTTTGTATATTCCCAGGTATCTCAAATAGTTAAAATGAGTTTTTTTGTTAACCTAAGGAGAAGGAAATATAAAACAATTCAAAATGGAATAGTTTTCTATTGGGAAAGTTCTTCTGTATTTGATGATGACTGTAAAGGATTCTTTGTAGGTTTTCCCCTGCATTGATTCTTTTCCCTCTCATGGAAGGAAAACTGTTCATGTGGAGAACATTTTCATTGAATTTGATTCATCCTATTCCAGGGAGCTTGCTAATCCATTATAATTCTGTCTTGGGTAAATTTTAAAAACACTGTAAGATAGGTGCTATTTATTCTCACTTTATAGACTGAAAGACATACCACAGTGAGAAAAACAAACAAAAAGAAAACTTGTCAAATTGCATAGCTAGATTTCATGATGTGATCAAAAGAACACATGGTAAAATATTAATGTCACTACCTAGGAGGTAGGTATGAAGATGTGAGCTATAACTTTTCTACTTCAATACTTTCATAAAATATGTTGGGGACTGGGAACTTTATCAGGTCTGACTGCTTCTAATAATAACTCCCTCACCCCATCAATGCTCACCAGTTTTGCCGGAGTGTTACTGTAACAGAACTCTTGTCTTGTCATGGGAAGAGAATGCAATTTGGAAATGAGTTCAAGCCTCAGCTCTCCCCACCTATTAACTGATCCCAATTAAATAAATAAAAACAAGCTTACAGTTCTTTTAAGTTTTGACTGTAATAACATTTATGAATGAATCTAACAATTATGTCCAAATATCAAGTCAAAGGACAAAAATAATGGTGATATCTGTTCCTTAGTCCTATTACTATTATAAGAGCACTAAACTATAAAAGTGGATAAACAATAATTCTCTCTAGTAGGACTCTGCAGGAAGTCTTATCAAAGGTGACAAAAACTTTAGAATTTAAAAGCTCTTAGTAAATGAAGGCAAAAGTCTCAATAAAGGTAGTCAGGAAACTTGGGGAAGGTAAGTGCTACAGATGATCAGGGAACTCACCCTGAGAAAAGAGTTATGCCATCTGGGCTCTGATTTGGAAAATTGCTTTGTGAACATTGAGGAGGGTCACTGTGAACATTGACATTGTTTGATGCTTCATTGAGCATCCTTTTTAGTGGGGGAATGCAGGACTAGACTCCGGCCCGCATAAAACCAGGACTCAGTTGGAACGAGGCACACTTAGGAAAGTGACTCTGGAAAACTGAGATTGATTCAAACTTTCAGCAAGCACTCGGGAACACGCTGAGATTGATCTAATACCTCACACTGGTTGACAGGTAGTCATAAAGGTTAGGTTCTGCAGAAAAAACAGGAGAGAATGAAAATACAGAAATCCTGCTATGAGAACGGCAAAAGCTGCACCTTGAAAACTTTGATGATACTTGCCCCAATCAAGCAGCTTTATTGGCAGCAGCAACACCAAATGAGGAGTCTTGAAGACAGGTAAAGAAGCTTACCCCTTCATGGGAAGTGCTGCTCTGTAACCCCACATGTAGCTCTATGTTAGAAAGTTGAATTTTAAGCACATTTTTTTTTACCCACGTTTTACCTTTTAATAGTGTCTACTATAATTCCCCAGCCAATCAGATTCTTTCTTTTATGATGACCATACAGAAGACTTCCATAAAAAGGTCCTGCCATGCCGACAGCCCAGCTCTGAGAATAACATGTTCTTTGACCATCAGTCCTAAATCTGCTCTTAAAACTAAGTGGACTGAAAATCAGGGACAAGTGGGGGGGGAATTCTCCAGCAAAATACAGTTATCTAAAATGGGTGATCCTTATGGTGGTCAGTTATCAGATAGTACCTTATTTCTTTGGAGGTTTGAATATGAAATTAACAGATTAGGTAGTACTTATGGGCAGCAAAGAAAGACGAAACAAGCAGAAAGAGGTACGGAGGCAGAGGAGATAAGGAATGGTGTTAGGAGACTGCTAGAATTTCTTGCAATTATTTTAGTCTCATCATGATTACGTGTTTAACCTGAAGAAGCCTTACATTCCTGTTCTTGACTTAGATAACTACAGACTATGTTCCTCTAAATACGAAGCAGCTAAGCAAACACATTCTGTTATGTCCATCCTAGAGAACGATTCCTCAGTTCCAAAGAGAAGTTCTCCACACTCAGAGAAACAGGCTCCCAATGAGAAGTCAATAGATAACCACTTGGTATTGATACCGTCAATAACCACTGAGTGGGAGAAGGAAATGGTGAGGGGATTAGAAAAAGCAAAACCAGTAGCCAGAGCCAAGGGGCACTAGCTAAGGTAAACAAGGAGAGCAGAAATATCAGAAGTATAAGCCTCAAGATGGGCTGTGGATAGAAAAGGGAAGCCACAGAAGCAGTAGATACCTGTGAGGCCTTCGGATAGCAAGGCAGATAGTGTGGCACTAGGGACCTCAATGGCAGCTTGCATTAGTTATTAAGGAAAGCACAGAAGCCAACAGGTAGCCAAGAGGAAAGGAAGATGGATGAAGGTCTTGTGGCCACAAAAGCTCTATAGCCTTAAGGATTATTAGGCTTTTCCCCCTCAGCCTTGGCCATTCCCTCTGGCTTATATGGCCTTGGGAAAACATACTATAAATATTACATTACAGAGACAGGCACTTTGAGCTTAGAATAAAGTAAACATATGTATCCCCTAACTCAAATGAAGTTACATAGAGCTACATATAGTAAATACAAAAGTTACTAAATAGATATTCCAAATGAAAAGTAATGTCTAAATATTTTCACAATAATAATTTATATCATTGAATCAGGTAATATTTTTTTTAAATAGAATCTAGAGATTATATAGTCATTAATGACATCTAACAGTTATCCTTTATTTGAGTTCCGTCTATGATTTTGGACTGTAATACAGCTCTACATATATTTTTACTTAATCTCAGTGACAACCAACCATGTAGGGGTACTATTATCCCTCTTCTTACACTTAAGTAAACTGAATTTTACTATGTAAAAGCCATTGTTTATACCAGGAGAGCTGTCACATATTCTATTATAGAAACTTAAAAAGTATTTTTCTTATAAAAGTAACTTACTGAATAGTACAGAATATATTTCAATTTCTATATGTAACTTGTGACCAAGACAATCTTAACAGTCCCCTCACTTTGACTAAACTCAGAACAGATTTCTTCCTGTTGGTCCCTGACTTCCCTTTCCTTAGAGCATTTACTTCATCACAAATTCTTTCTCTGCCCTGTTGAGATGACAATATTCTCTCAGCTTCTTGCCACGTTGACAACCTAGGGATATCATTCTCAAGGACCTGGGAGCCATCACTTTGAAATGTAATTATCCTTGATGATTACATCTCTTAGATACACATGCCTGTGTGTATGTGTATGTGTTTGTGTTGGGGGGCACGGGGTGCGGGGAGGAGTGGGGGGAGGAGCCTAACTTCTATAAGCATCGGTTAGCAAACACAGATGGCCTAATACCATGGCCACTTCCTCACAACATCCTTCAATACTTTTGCACTAGCTAGACCCAGTAACTTAAAAACACTCCTTTCTTTCTTTCTTTTTTGAAGGGATTAAGTTTAATCTCTCATCTCTATTGCAATAATCTTGAATGAAGTCTTCCTTGCCATTTAAGTTGTCTGGTGCAGTTCTTCTTTCACACATCATACACAGCACTTAAATCAGAATGCAACCTCAAGACATCTGTTAACAATTTAACAAACTCAAGGATAAAACTGATCTCCATTTTCTAATCATTCATTTACTTTTCTACTAGAATTTGAATTTTGAATACACAATTTAATTAAATATGATGGATTCAAGTAAATTTTAAAAAGAAAAATTGATATTAAAATTAGTATTTTTCATATTTTTATACTCTTTTTATAAAACGAGAAATGATGCACCTTCTCAAGATCAGTGCTTTGCTTTAAAACAAGTAACAAAGAAGCTACATTGTATCACAAGGGTTAAGGGAGTATACTGAGTGCTTGGAGGAAAATTTAATCCTTTTCAAGTCTGTTTGGTTAGTGTGGGTCAAGATTTATGGTATCCATTGCTTCCTTTTAACAGCTACTTTTCCAGGCATTTTTCTATATCACTGCTTTATTTGCACAATGCCAAATATGCAGCAAATAAACAAGAGACCCATCTGCAGATTTTTCTAAAGGACCAACTGCTACATGTTGTATAAGTAGTTATCTTGATTTTAAACTTAATCTCTCATCTATAATCCAGGTATTTTTTAATGTCTAACCATTTTATTGGGGAGAAGAAAATGATAGTTTGGTTTAAAAAAAAATACTGAACTAAAGTGGAGAAAAACCACACCATCAAATACAAGGTGCACATCTCCAAGTTACAGTAAAATGGAAGAAACCCAGCTGTCTTCCAAATTATCGTGTACTACACATTATGCCACCATACAGTGTCACTTATTTCAAGCTGAATACTTTGTCCATACTATGGGTACAGTGCAATATGTACATGGGCAATGCTGTGTGACTGTATTCCTGGGGGACTTCTCACTGAAATGAGATATTTTTCTCTTGGTAAAAATATCTTAAAATAAAATGCAAAAATCAATAAAAATGGCCATATATGCTTGGATTTCTAGAATAAATCGAAAACGAATAACGTTGTAAGTGATGAGATAAACATGTGTTTGCAATCTGTATTGGATAGCTTAAACTCTGGTTTAGCTTGGTGTATGTCTGTAAACCTACTCTAAATTTTAGATTGTCTAGTTGCCCATATTACTCCACCAAAAATAAGTTTACTAACTTATCAATAGCTTTGACATATCAGTTTAGAACCAATGTTTTCTATATTTGTTTTATGTCTTTTTTGTTAATCAAAGAAATGTAGCATCTTCTACTATGGTACTAATATGGTCTTACCATACAGTGTATATTAAAATTGTAATGATACAAGAAGATCTATCGTGGGACACTATTAATTCATGTTTTAACAGATGTTCCTACTTCCTGAGAAAACAGGTTTGGATGTGGCAAGCTGGCAAATCTAGAGCTGCAATAAAAGGGTGATGACTTCAAAATGGCAGTGGAAAGTATTAAAATGGGAAATTAATGTTTTTACATACAGAAACTTTGTTTATAATTGAATTGTGTTATTTTCCAGGTGAATGTTGTTGCCTTGGGTTTCCAGGGAATCTGTCTAATGATTATTACTCTTTCTTGAAAATAGCAACTAATTAAGATGACTATCTTCTGGCAGCCTTACCTTATAAGGCATTTCTTCATGTCATGGAGTTGATTGGAAAATAATTTTAATGGTTTGATTTATTCATGTGAAATGTTAATAAAGTAAAAGAGCCACACTGAAATATCTTGTTTACAAGAACACTGGAGATGGAATACAATAAATACATATTAAAAGCATGAGAAAGAATAGAATTTATAAAAATGTAGCAGCACTGGAGCATGCAAGCAAGTGATAATAGGCATGCAAATTAATATAAAGTAGCAAAGTATAAATGAGAATTAAAATTTAGGTATATTTCGATTTGTGGTGGAAACTGTTATTAAAGACATATTTTTCTATTTGAATTTTTGTTATGACGTGATTGAACATTAGATAGGATCCATTTTAACATTTGTTATAGCTTTATGATATATAGTGGTTTCTCTATGCTCATAATGGTAAAGGAAAAGTAATAAAAATGAGTGTGTTTCAAAAGCACAGATTAATAATATTTTTCACACTGGCAATTAGGTCATCTACAATCTAGAAGGGCACATTTTCAGTCATTCAGTATAGTACTTTAGAGCTTTGTATTTTCTTGAAATAGAATTTCTGGGTATATTTATTTGAAAACAATGTCATGGTTTTGTACTTAAGATACAACATATTTATTATAAACACACACACACACACACACAGTTTTGAGAATAGCAGGTAATAGTTTCTGTACACAATTAGGGGAAAGTCAGATCTAATTCATAATATTGTAATTTTAAAATAACATAACTGCTGGTTCAACATTCTCATAATATTTTTCTTTTCTCTTTTCAAAATACTATCTATTCCTATTATATCCTTCATGATTATCTAAGAATCAGAATCTATTGACCATGTACATCATTTAATTTAACTTAATTTCAATACAGTTGTCAATTTAAGACTTTGGGGACACTAGAAATTATTCCAGTTTAATTTTTAAAGTTGAAGATAATGAAACCAAAACCGTTATGAATATTTGTTAAATTTCAGAGTTTCATTTCCATTCATGTCCAAACATCCTAAAGAAATATATCTGCACAACATGTCCTCTATTTACTGCCTTATTCTTCATTCTTCTCTGCAATAACATTTCTCAGGGAGTTGCCTATTGTCACAATCTCCACTTCTTCATGTTCTATTCTTTCCTCAACTCATTCCATCTCTATTCCATCCACTCAACTAAACCTATCACTATAAAGGTCACCATGATCTCCATGTGGATTGGTTTATTGTCTTCTTCACCCACCAGCCACCCCACCACAATATAAATCCCATGAGAGAAGAGGCTTTTCATATCTAGTTACAACTATTTACCTAATGCCCCACACTGTCTGTAATGCAGTAAGCAATCAAAAACTATTTGTTCAGTGAATAAAGGTTGAAACTTGAACAGGGATTTAATAAAAGTGTATTTTACTCAAGAATTAAAGATCTCTTTTGTGTAGATCATATTCCTAATTAAGGTAGTTATTAATATATAGTAACCCCTTGTTGGGGGTTCCCCATAACTCTCCAGGCTTCCTGATATTCTTGGTGATTCTCAAACACCCTCCTGTTTCTACAGTGATTTTGGATACTTCAAATTGCAGGAACCCTAGGCTGTAGCCAAGAGTCAACTAGTTGCTGAATATGTGTTCCTGAATCCCTTCATGAGTATACTATAAGCCAGTTGTTTGTTTTTGTCAATGTTTTTATGTACGTGATTATGTGCAAGTAATTCACTTAACTCAGACATACCCACTATGTGTATAACCATTACCAACTTAAAAATTACAAAAGCCCTCCTAGGCTTTAGGCTAAGTGAAATAAGCCAGACACAGAAAGATAAAATATCCTGTGATCTCACTTATACGTGGAATCTGAAAAAAACCTGACTCTTAGAAGCAGAGTACAATGGTGGTTGCCAGGGGATGGGGAATGGGGGGAATGGGGAGATGTTTGTTAATCAAAGGGTACAGACTTCCAGTTATAAGACGAAAAAGTTCTAGGGATCTAATGCATAGCATGGTGACTAAAGTTAGCAGCACTGTAATACATACTTAAAAGTTGCTAAGAGAGTAGATTGTAGTCTCACCACATACATATACACAAGTGGTAATTAAATGAGGTGATGGGTGTGTTAACTAACCTTATTATGGTAATCATTTCATAATTTATGTATATCAAATCATTACATTGTATACCTTAAACTTACACAATTCTGTTTGTCAGTAATATCTCAATAAAGCTGAAAAAGCCCTCCTTTCCAAATGACCCTTTCTTCAAAAGCTTCCAATGGTTTCCTGTGATTTACAGTACTAAAATCCAAGGCCCTTCGCTTAGCAACTAAAATCTTCAATACATTTTTCTTCTCAAAGTTATCTTTGACTACTGTCATTAGATAGTAGTACAAGATTAGCATGCCCTTTGTATGAATGCCAAACAAACAAACAAAAACTATTTTCATAGTATTAAAAACGACACAACTGGGAGAAGTGACATTGACTATATATATTGAATTAAGAACAAGTGATCAATGAATTGAATCATAAACAATACAATGACTGTGGTATATTTAGTATGAATAATGTTTGAAGAAGAGCAATGTCTTGGCAAGCCAATGTTTTAATGCAACTATTATTTCCTTCCCTTGTGTTCCAAACAAAGAAAACATCAATTTGAATGCATCATGCTTAGTTAAAAACACATACAAAAAGAATCATTCGCTTTGTACTTAATTCCAAATCCTAAGTACTGCATTTCAATTATTACTTTATTTTTAAACTGAGCAATTAATATAGACAAAAGATTGAACAATTAATATACACACAAGATCAATCTCCGCCAGTTCGTTTAGCTCCAAGTAAAGTAATTAACGGCCAGGTTGTGACTGAGTTGATATATTTCAAAGCTATTTTTTAACAAAATTGTGAATTAAGCAAGCCTTATTCTACCAAACCTGTGATACATGTGATTTCTCTTAAAGCTAACTGAAACGTTATGAAGAATAAACAACACAGGAACCATGACCATCTTCAGTATCATAATCCCTCCCCCAGAAGACAAGAAAACTTCTTAAAACATCAGATCCAAACTGGCAGTTTAAAATGTGCCCAGGGACTTATTTGTGCTCCACTTGTTCAGAAATGCAGAAGGATTTACATCTCGGCTGACAGCTCACACTGACCAAATGGATTCCCACCAAGAAAAAGAAGAAAATAGACTGACAGAACTATGCATCTGTGACTCATTGTGCTGGTACAGGTGCTTTTAGAAAAAAGGAAGTATCAGGTTTTCTTAAGGAACTCTAATAACTGAGAGAAGGGTAACTGATAATGATGAAATTTAGCAAGTTTCAGTAAACTTCCCTACACCTGTGACACTGAGGAATACAAAATATCAGGATATGGGAATGGATCTTTTTCAGCTGGAGCAACAACTCAACGCTTTAGGAAGAAAAGAAGGTTTGGTTTGATATGCAACAATATGTTTTACAAGTCAAAAGTGTTAGATGACTATGTAACATCAAAATAATTTAGCTGAGGATATACCTGAAATATCCAAAAAGATTATCTCTACACTTGTGACAACACACCACTTCATGACAATTCCATTACAATTGTCTTTGCATTGTTATAGATGGCAGAGTGAAAATGGAGTTGTAAAACTGAAATTTACCTGATTATTTAATGTTATCTGACAACCTGATAAGTTAAAGAAGATAGATTCCAAAAGTTGTTTTTTCCAATCACACCTGTTTAGAGAAAACAACATGGATCAAGTAATGATCAAAAACACAACACAACAAAACAAAACAAACCCTATTTTTGTAAGTTTATAAATAACCAAAGAGAAGTACAACGTACTCTCTTTGAAGCTGAAAAAAGTAGTCTTAGAAAATGCTTGAAACATTTTAAAGTGTTTTCTCACATTTCCAGTGTTTCAACAATATTTATTGTCATTGTACTTCACCACATTCCTGGGAGGTAGGGTATGTAAATATAATTATTCTCATTTTATAGATGACACAGCCAGAAGTGATATGAATTATTCAAAGTTTACAACTTTCACAACAGAGCTGGGGCTGCAGGTATTGCTCTACTTTGTGGTTACAGAGAGGAGCCTGTTGACCAGGAAGTTGGAAATTATGAGTTACATTGTAAAATCAAAACACATGACTCCAATCAGAGAAGTAGATAGTCATCACATAAAAATAAATGATTCCTGAATCACCAAGCCCTAACAATAACTTAATTAGGTAGATTTTATATTATTTCTGGAAAAAATAAAAATAATAAAGAATCGATAAATCCCTGGTTATTTTCTCAATACCACCAAAGAGTAAATATTTAATCATGGCTAGCATAGAACTATATTCATATTTATGACTTAATTGGTACCTAACCATTGTCACTTAAATTATTATCATTTAAATTTTATATTGGGTCTTACAAAATGCCTTATAGTTACAAAGAAATAATGGAAAACAACAGTGTGTCCAATATTTGGGTTCTGTGTCCTTCACAAGACTTTTCATTTGATGTGACCTAACCTGAATCATCAAGGTTGCATGTAGTCACTGCTCATTCACTCATGTAATGAGGAATTACTGATTCTGGATGACAGCAAATGATGTCCATGCTTTGGAATCAAAATGAAAACAATACAATCCTTACATTCGAGAAATCCACATTTCTCCATAAGGTACATATATGTACACAAAACAAATGTAACACAACACATGCTCTATAGATAATGAATATTATTTACAAAGAGTAGAGACAATGAGTATGTATATGAGTTCAGAAACTACTTCCCAGAAGACAGAATCCTTGTGTTTGACTTGAAAAACAGTAAGGGCTTTTGCGAGGCAGCTAAACTGGCAGAAAGATATTGTGAGCAGAGAGAATACACGGAGGTATAAAAAAATATATAGTGTGTTTAGGAAAATAAAAACAGTCGTTATTTGTGCTTAGGAGGCAAGCAGAATGTGGAAAGGCTAAAGACATAAGAGTAATAGCTTTGAAAATAAATGTATTTGCTAATCTAAGGAGTTTATATATTTTCATATGGGCATAGGGAGTTTTCTAAACCCTTTTAAACTTAATTTTTAATTAGGAAATTGACATAATCACACTTGAATTTTTTTTTTAAGTTGTGATATAAATAAGAAAACAGAGACTCTAAATGTGTAAGTAATTCCCCTGAGAGCTGGGATTCAAACTTAAATAATACTGTAATGTTCTGCCTCCCCATTTAAGAGACTATAAAATGGTGTGTTGAGAGCCTGAACTAAGGATGTCAGAAGTATTTTAAGGCAGAATTGTTGAGACTTTTCTTTGGGATAAATTAAATATGGGAATGACGCAGAGCAAAAGTTTGATATCAAACTGAGGCAATACATTAATAGAAGGTCTTTAACAAAAATAAATTATATAAGAAAATGATCAGTGTGGGGAACATTTTATTTAGATACATTTTGATGAGACGTGGGTAGAGATGCTTAATAAGCATTTAAAAAAATTAAAACTTGAAATAAATAGATATGTTGATGATGTTAGACATAGTACAATAAATTCAGCAGTCATAAGGCTATCGAGCAAATAAGGTTTTCCTAAAATATTGCCTAAAGAGAAAAGAGGGGCTGGGGATAGACCTCTGGTAGATTACTTTGCTAAAACTGATATAACAAATAACTACAAACTGGGTGGCTGAAACCACAAGGAATTATCTCATAGTTTGGGAGACTAAAGTCCAAAATCAATGTATCAGCGGGGTGGGTTCCTCCTAAAACCTTTGCAACAACGGTCTGTTCCAGGCCTCTCCTTGGCTTGGAGATGGCCACCTTCTCACTACATCTCTTCACACGATCTTCCCTCTATCCATATCTCTGTGTCCATATTCCCCCCTTTTATAAGGAAACCTGTCACACAGAATTAGTGACCATGGTAATGATCTCATTTTACTTGGCTACTTCTATAAAGATCCTATCTCCAATAAAGTCACATTCTGATGACATATTATGGAGTAGGACTTAAGCATATGCATTTTGGAGGAACATGGTTTATCCTATTAAAACTTCACTCTCTGACCTCCCACCTCCAAATTCATATATTTCTCATATGCAAAATACATTTACCCCAAACCCAACATCCCCAAAATTCTTAACTAATTCCAGCATCAACTCTAAGTCCAAATTACTATCTAACTATCATGTAAGATCAGTCATGACCGTAAGGTAAGATGTGATTCATCCTGAGACAAAATTCCTTTCCATTTATGAATCTGTGAAACCAAAAAAAGAAAAAAAGTTATGTGCTTCCA
Source organism: Rhinolophus hipposideros (assembly GCF_964194185.1). Classification (NCBI taxonomy): domain Eukaryota; kingdom Metazoa; phylum Chordata; class Mammalia; order Chiroptera; family Rhinolophidae; genus Rhinolophus; species Rhinolophus hipposideros. The sequence goes on from NC_138058.1 coordinate 41,307,536, forward strand.
AAATATAGCAGTGAACAAGCATAGGATAGACATTTCCACTTCAAAAGGGAGAAATTAGATGAAAGGGGTCATGGGAACAAAGGCAGTCTGAAATCTAGTGGGGTAAATTTCATTAAATTTTAAGGCTTGAGAACAGTCCTTCTTGGCTAGATGCTCTGACTTTGACTTTTGTGGCTGCAGTCTCTGAGAGCAGGCCCTCTGGGACTGAGAAAGTTGTCTCAACCTCTAGAACTAACGAGAAGATGGTCCTGCTCCCACCACTCCACCCCACAAACTCTCTAGACCTGTGGTATCAGGGGCAGTCTTAATGACCTCTGAATTATCTTTGGGATCATTCTTCCCTTTTCTTGAAGGACAGGACATGTTCGCAGCCAGGTATCTCTACTAGTCCGTTTCCTGCACATAGAATAACACAAGTCCAAAAATCTTTATTTTGTCCCACCTCTGCTTCTTTCAGTCCAAGCTGGCAGTGCTTCTGCTAGGATACAATTCTCAAAAACCTGTTGGCCTCCCATGAAATTCACAGGGGCCCAGGCCATTAGACAAGAGGGTCCTCCACAGATCTTTCCTGGATAACCATATTTTTATTCCTATCTTTTGCCTAGACGGTTGACTGGATCCATTTTTCACACAGAAAATCTCTTTAGCAAAGGGTCCTGTTTCCTTAGTCCTGTTTCTAGAAGAGGCTATCTGGGTTGGCAGAGAATCTTCCAAATCATCTTATTGCTGAGAAGTTTCTTCTTCAATGTATCTTTCTCCTCTTAAGTTTTGCCAGAGGCATCAAGTAGAAACGAAGCTGCATCATCAATATTTGGCTCAGCAATCTCCTTAGCTAAATATTAAATTTCATCACTTACAAATTCTACTTTGAACAAAATACTAGAACACAATTTGGCCAAGTTCTCTGCCACTTTATTACAAAGATCGTCCTTTATCTAGTTTCCAATAATGTTTCCTATTTCTATCTGAGCCCTCACAAGAAGGACCTTAACATTCATATTTCCAGGAACATTCTATTCATGATGATATATGTATCCTCTAAGACAAAACAGCTTTCTCTACAGCTCTCTTTTCTTTTTGTACCCTCACTGGAATCTCCTGTGAATTTCAAGTTTCTACAAAAATCTCTTCAAGTAAATCTAGGATTTTTTTTTTTTTAAACCATCCATACTCCTCAAAACTCTTCCAGCCTCTATTAACCAATTCCACATTTTTTAGATACTTGTTACAGTAGCACCCTACATCTCAATACCAACAAAATCTGTATTAGTCAGGGTTCTCCAGAGAAATGTATATAGCGTGTGTGTGTGTTTGTGTGTGTGTGTGTGTGTGTGTGTGTACACTCATATTTGTAGTAAAAATACAAGAGGAACTGCAACAAATTTATAGGAGTTAGGGGTATATAAAAAAACAAAGAAAGGCTTCTTTTCAAGAAATACCATTTGGAAGAGACAGATATAGTTAAGATGTAAGAGGATGCTTTGTTATTTTTAATGATGGAAGACAACACATTGAAAAAATGTAGCAGATGAGAGGCTTCTACTCTGATGACTAATTCAATGGTCATTCTATAAACACTAATTGCATTGTAAGCATATATTTAGGACTGCTAGATACCTTACTAGATAATAGAGATACAGCAAGTGGTTGGTTGAAAGTCCTTGTACTCAAGGCTTTTACAAAGAGACCATCTCATTAAGGACTTGGCTGCCTTTGTAAAGAATTTGAGCATTACCCTAGCAACATATAGTTATGAGAGAATTTTAAACGAGAATAGCATAATCAAGTTTGTATTTCAGAAACTCACTCTGGGTTCAGGATGAAGAGTGTATAATAGCTTCTCAAGACTTGAGAAGCTTTGTATCTATCCGAGAAAGAAATACAGAATGACAGAGCAATGTAGTAGCAGAGGGCATTGAAAAAAAAATGGACAGATTTGAATTTGAATGTGTGAATTCTTCAGATTTTTATTCTCAATAAGAAAATTACAATTCTCCTCCATGTTCATTGCAGCAGTGTTTACAATAGCCAAGATAAGTGTCCATTGATAGATGAATGGATAAAAAAAATGTGGCATACATACACAATGGAATATTACTAAGCCATAAAAAATAATGAAATCTTCCATTTGTGACAACATGAATGGACATAGAAATTAAATGAAATTAAGTCAGAGAAAGACGAATGCCATATGATTTCATTTATACGTGGAATTCAAAAAGTAACAAAAACAAAACAAAACATAAAAATGTATAATACAACAAAACAGAAACAGACTCATAGATATAGAGAACAAATTGATGGTTCCCAGAGAGGAGTGTGGTGGAGGGATGGGCGAAATAAGTGAAGAGCAGTAAGGGGTACATGCTCTCAGTTATAAATTAAATAAGTCAGGGGGATGCAATGCACATCATAGGGACTATAGTCAATAATATTGTAATAGCTTTGTATGGGGACAGAAGGTTACTAGACTGAATGTGGTGATTGTTTCGTATGGTATTTAAATGTTGAATCACTACGTTGTACAACTAATACAGTATTCTATGTCAGCTATACTTCGATAAAAAAGAAAATTAGAATTCTCCATTGAGTGGCTACTGGTAATATATAAGCAAATGCCTACACTTATGGTGGAATTCACACCATATACACAATTATGAGTTTATATAAGTTGAAAACACTTGAACTCTGAAGTAAAATGTGCTTGTAAGCTTTAAAATTTACTTAAGTTCACACAGAATCACCAGGACAATGCTAGTAAATTACACAAGGATTTTTTTTCAATGGCATCCTGCCCAATGAAAGATGGAACTTAAAATAATAATGAAGGAGAGGTTTGTGGGAAATCATGTTCTATGAATAGCCAAACTTTTTTTTTTTTTTTAATCTGAGTTCACTTTGGATTTTTAACTTTGCAATAATGATGGGAAATTTAAGTTTCAAGTTTTCACAGTGTTATAAGTTTTCTGCTTTAGAAATGTTTTTGAAGTGCTTTATCTGAAGGGGCAGTTAATGTCTCAGCTCTGCAAATTAAGCCAATGCTTTTACATCAATGAAAATAGGCACTGAGAAGAACAGAGAGAGGGAGAGGGAGAGGGAAAGAGGGAGAGATGGAGAGATGGAGAAAGGGAGAGAGGGAGAGACGGAGAGAGAGAGAACTGAATCACAAGGACAGTAAACCTTTTTCTTTTTGCCTATATGTTTCATCTCCAGAGTTTCAGATTTTGTAGGATCTTCCCCCAATTTAAAAGTACAGATCAAGGAAAAATTGCTGCGTGACTCAAGCGTGTGGTAGCCAAGCTTACTTTCCTGTCTTCACACAGATTCCTTGAAGTTTGGAAGCCAATTTCTCCTGTTTTGAAAGTTAGCATGGCCAAAGAACTGAAGCAAAAATACACAAGGAAAACTAACATGCATAATTAAATTACTAATTATGTGTGCATAACTAAACATAAATAATCTAGCAAAATAATCAAGAAATACAGCAAATATTTGATACTTGTCCAAATTAATGTTAGTTTGTAAAGCTAAAAATCATTTGTATTCATTTTTTGCCAATCCTGAAAGAAGCTAAGAAACCAGAGTTGTGAGTTTAAGAAAATTAAATTCCTCTGTATTTACTTAACTACTTCCAAAAATTTATTCTTTTGTTTTTCCTTTTCCCCTTAAAATTATCATTTGAGAATGGGAAAATTATATGTTCCTCACCAATTTCTCTACTAATCCATTGTTGGTTCTCCTAATTTTGTTTGTTTTTTTTTCTCGCTGGCAAAATAAAAGTCAACACATTCAACACTGTAGAGGGTTTCATGTATAGGCATTTACAAGTCATCATTAAACAAGATGGAAAAAGTGGTGCCCTCTTGATTCATTGTAAAAATCTTCAAAATGAAACTGGACAAGGAATGACTAATCATTGTACTTTGTAAGAAAGAGAATATTATAAAAAAAATACAAGAGATCTAGTTGAAATAATAAAAACTTTCAAGTATGACTTTCATCTGTAAAGAATCAGTCCCATTTGTATCTTCAATATCTGCATATATGTCTCTATTCAGTAAAGCTTTAAATTTAGAACACTGTCACTTATCAGAGATAAGAATTTGACAAATGATATAATAACTCATCTTCCTTTACTGTAGCTGCTAATGGTAATTAGGGGAAAATATTTCTCTATTTTACTTTGCTTGTCAAGAAATCCCATTTTATAAAATATCACAATACAGAAACCATTTGCTGAGCAGGCTTTTGAAAATTGGGTTTTATTTTAAGTATTTCTTGTTTTCTATTTTCAACAGACCCAAGGCTGATTATTTAGAAGCTTCATTCATGCTTCATGCCCTTATTTTATTACATATTATTGAGCACTTGGAATGTGCAAAGTTTCTGCCAAACACAGTGAAAACCCAAAAGAGGAAGCATAATTGGACAGTGCTGCTAAGAAATTTAGAAACATTCAAAAGAGGGCATAGGACTGGGCTGGTTATGTTACTGCCAGCTGGGGAAGTGATAAAAAGGATAAGAAAGAACTGAGGAGGTTGTGATTGAGCTCTTGATTTGAAGATAAGCTAGAAAAGTAAAATGGAATATCAAGTGGGTGGAGTAGGATGAAGTCAAACTAAGAACAGGAGGGGCTCATGCAAAGAAATGGAACAACATTCGTAAAGAATGTCAGAGAGATGGGGGTCAGAGGAACATAGACTTTTGTTTAAGGAAGATTAAGAAATGCAATTGGTAAGTAGGTTTGACATCATTTTGGAGAATAAGTGCTAGACTGGGAAGTTTAGTCTTATACTATGCTCACAGGGATAGCTCTCGAAGGTTTTTTAAACAAGGAAGTGACAGGATCAAATACGTGTTAGAAAAAGATCAAACTAGCAAGTCTTGGAAGGAAAAGGAGTTGGGAAAGAAACTGACAGAACTGCCTTCAACGAAAGTAATTCCAAAATTTCAAGTTGTATATGACAAGGAGAAAAGGCTTAATTTCAACAAATGTTGTCCTCTTTCACAGGCTTTGGGGACACACAGCTCCCAGATCAGGAATACCTTGAAATAGTTAATAATGTTTAACTGCAGTGATGAATTATTTTACAGTGCTTATAATGTGTCAATCTAGCCTTTCATTTGCATTAGAAGTGGCAAGCAAATTCACACAAGGTAAAAGAAGTAGACGATGGACATTTATTATCTATATTTCTAGAGTTACTGACAACTTTGATTCTCTGCTATAAGGGAACATACCTTGGAAGAAAAAGCTGCACACTAAACTATTATTGAAGTTATACCGATCTTTACAAGTGTCTCTGACTTAGAAAATCAGTATAAATAAAATGAATTTAGCTATGTATTTTTAGAAAACAATCAATATTATCACCATAGTGAGCAACCTAAAATATCGCAGCATAGAGGAGGGGAATTTCAGGCAAAAAGAACAATGGATTAAATATTTAACTCATTTTAGGAGTGCTTACTACATAATTATAGAAGTAAGTAATTTAATTTATGAAAAGTACTAAGGAAAAAAGTTCTATGCTGTAAAACAATCAGGGAACTTATAGTATGGTGAGTTAGGGAAGACTCATGGATGAGAAGCATTACGAGGTCATCAAAGGATTAAAGTTTGCCAAATGACAAGGGAAGATATGTTTCTTGTCCTGTTGCCACACATGAGCAACATCATCCTGTGTACAGAAGAGAGGGAGTGACCATTTTTGCCCACACACTCACATGGCAGTTGTTAGAGTTGAATGGACAAAAAAAAATAGTAAAAATATTTTATATGTGTTTAGTTCTGCTATTAACTTACCATGGATCCAAGAAAAGTCACCTACCATGTCCAAATTTGAAACTGAGTGACCTAAAGTCAAAATAATCTTTATAATATTCTTTTATAATCTTGAAAAGAGGTATATGATTACATCATAGCTTAAAGGAATTCAATATGTATTTCTACTTTTCTGTTTAAAGGACTGATTTTTTTTTAAGTCAACTGTCATAAGCTTTAGGGGAGGGAATAATTACAGTATTTTTTTTCCCAAATAAAATAGAGAAATTCTAAGTTTTAGGACACTAAAATATCCACCTCAGAAAATCAGCTAAAACATCTTAAATTCACGAGGTGCCTTAGAATCCTTCATGTGGAAACATGCCTACATTCTGAGAACACAGACATTTGCCTTACTAGTTTTTAGAATATCATAGAAATTGAACTTCAGTAAATACTTGTTATATATAGATGATTATTAAATGACACTAAGTTCTGTCAATGCTATTAACTATTTTCCTTTGAGCCACAATTTTCTTATCTATCAAATGAGGTATTTGAATGAACAATCTCGTTTTTTCCAGTTATAATTCCAGAACACTTTTTAAATAACATATCTTAAATCACACTGACCTCTATTATAAGTTGCTTTTAAAAACTAGTGGCAAACACAATTCTGAAATTGGCACCATTGCATAGAATAGAAACATAAGAATAGGGTGTGTCATATTTAGAAATAATTTTAAAGAACATCTAACACTTGGGAAAGGCTGGATTATGCTGCAGTAATAACCCTGACATCTTGGGGACTTATCATAGCAAAGATTTATTCTCAGTCACCCAACATGTTCAACATTACTTTGCTGGTGAACTTTGTTCTGTTTTGTCATGCCAATAAAGAGTGTACCATCTGAAAATGCATCGTGTAAAAGTTACAACCGCCATGGTTCACTGTGGCATGGCAGAGGTCTTCATGGTGTTCTCAATCCCTGCTGTTCTCTTTCTGCCTGGACGTAAAGCATGCCTACTCTACTCGGAGTCCATTGAAAAGAATAAGTACAATGGCCCTGCCTAACAACAAGGGGCTGGGAAGATAAAGAGACTTACAAAGTGTGCATTAGCTCTGCCTCCCACACAGAACTGTGCAGTCTCAGAAGGGAGACACTGTGTAGTATTAAGTCCAATACCACTTTAAGGGAGCAGGCTGACTCCAGGGAGATGAATTGACTTCATCATCCACAGCCAGATAGAGGCAAAGCTGAAACAGGTAAATATATATATATATATATATATATATATATATATATGGTGTGTGTGGGGGAGAGATTTAGTTAGTTAGTTAGTTAGTTTCAGGTGTACAAAACAATGTGATGGTTAGAAATTTACAACCCTCACAAAGTGATAATCCCTCTCTCCCAATCTACTACCCTTCTGACATTGTATATAGCTGTTACAATTCCATTGAATGAAATCTTACCATTTGCAACAATACGGATGGACCTAGAGAATATTATGCTAAGTGAAAAGTCAGATGGAGAAAGACAAATATCATATGATCTCACATATGTGGAATTTTTACATATGTGGAATGTAAAGACCAGAACAAATGAGCAAACTAAACAGAAATTGTCTCAGAGACGTAGAAAAAAAAAAAAAAAAAAAAAAAACTGATGGCCGCCAGATGGGATGGGGGAGAAGGTAAAGGGATCAGAAAGTACAAACTGGTAGCCACAATATTGCCACAGGGATATGGAAGACAGTTTGGGAATATAATCAATAATGTTGTAAAGATTTTGTAGAGTGTCGGTGGGCACTTGTCTTATTAGGGAGACCACTTCATGGATGGTGTAGATACCTGACCACTGCACTGTGCACCTGAAGCTGAATAATGTTGAATGTCAATCATAATTTAATATATAGATATAGATATATAGATATAGATATATAGATATAGATATAGATATATAGATACAGATACAGATACAGATACAGATATATTATATATATATATATATATATATATATATATATAATCATGCGATGTGGAATTAAACACATAAGCCTTAATGACCTACCTTTTATATTATTTTAAAGACGAGAAAACATTTCATAAGATCAATAATGTGGATGGACAATTGTAGACATTGTGTTCTATCCAATTCCATACTTTTGAAGATGGAACTTTCAGCCTAGAAACTTCTCAGGTGCATTTTAATTCTAATCCTCTGTGGGGCTAGCATTTCATTTCTGAGTCATTGACCAAAGCTAAGCAAACAGCTGAGGCTAGCACAATCTGGATAAGATGGGCAAAGATTTAATTTCATTACCTCCTCTTATACATTACACAGATAGCAGAGTTATCTTTTTAATACATGCCCATTACTCATTTTCAATGGTAAATGCCTACGTTCACTACAGATAGTTAAGTGCTAACCAGGTAGTACTGCCTGAAGTTTCTCTTGAATGTCATCCTAGTAAGAGGACTATTGCACCTTCTAACACTGTCACTCCACCACTTGCTCTCTAAAAGCTTATCTGTAAATACTAGCTACAGAGGACAGTCTCCTGCTTCATGCTTCCTCCTTATCCTTTTTTTCCTTTTCTGAACAAATATGAGAAAGAAAGAAAAAACATACACACTCTTGAGATCCTTTTTTTCTGTATGTGAACCTTGTCCTAACATCTTTCCTACTGTAACTATGTATATACATATATACATATATAGATATATGTATATCTATCTATCTATCTAGATAGATAGATATATATATATATACGTATATATATATACTTTTTTTCCCACATGCATAGCCACACTTTGATCTGTCCAAGAATTTTAGGCCGGGATGTTTAAAAGGTTTGATCTTTTTGTTTAGCTTTATCAGATTTTGCCATCTGTCTGTTCATAGTTGTAGTCGCTCATGTAATTAATGATAATAACCTGGAGCTTTGCACCGCCTTCTCCAGTTTCTTAGCTACCCTGTCTAAACCTTTCCCCATGGACACTCTGCCTATGGCTTTCTACCATGCTCAGCTCATGCTGTGCTCTGTTTAGCCAAAATATTCTACCACAGCCCTGCTCAAGTCAAGGGCTAGTGGCCCAGTCCACAATTCATTAGGAGCATTTTCCTATCCCGCTGTAAATTCCATAGAGGCTCAGTTACCAACTGGCTCATCTAATAAACTAATGTTCAGTGAAATTAATATACCCATGTCTGAAGTTATAGTAATGCATTGTTTTGCCAAAAAGCTTTTGAACTTTAGCATGGACTCCATTCTTCGTCCAGAGGTGAATGTTAGATATTTCTCACACTTCAATCCATCAGTGAGGAAAAGGTTGTTTTGTTTTTTGTGGTTATTGTTGTATTTTACCTGATTTCGTTTTCTGTTTGCTCTTCAATGATTCCCCATTGTGCTTACTGGGTCTGTACACATCTTGTCCCTCTTGGCTGCCCTGTGAAAGATCAGTAGTGGCGCCTTTCCTTGTGCAAGTGCCATGTTGTCATATTGCATTCTGACAACAGTGACTCTGCAGCCACAGAGTAAGAGCCTGACCCATAGGTTAACGGTGGGCTCTCCCTTGAAAAGAAGAGAGGACGTTTTCTGTTTCATCTACGGAAGAGGAAAGTCTTGATGAGGAAACAGAAACTTGAAATGAGGGTTTAATACATCAAACGTATCAAACAGGAATTTCTCAGCGCTTTGAAAACCATGTCCTTGAAACTAGATTTTTGAGGAATTGAAACCCTTCTAAGGATTATTTAGAATTGAATTTATGAAGGCTTTTACCATGTTTCCATGACCAGTAACTAGATATGGGGAGATCTTTAAGGCCAGTCCAAGTTGAAGATGAAAGACCTACATTTTATAGGCCAGATGATCTAATTGTATGTATGTTCTCTTCTGTTAGAATCTTTAGGAAACTTTGTTTAAATGATCAATTCTACTATCTCTCAGTTATAGATTGATTAGGGAAAATATTCAAGTGACCACTTAGGCAAAGGTGTTAAAAGGGCATGAGTACCACTCTAAGATCTGTGTAACAGCAACAGTATTAATAATAATAGCTAAAATAGTCCAGGCATTCCTCTAAGTTCTATCTCCTTTAATCAATAATATTGTCAGTGCTATTAATAATCCCATTAATAGGTGAGAAATCTGAAGCTTGGAAAAGTTAAGTAACTTATTCAAGATCATATAGATTGTGAACACTAGAGGGAAGTGAACCTTGTTTGGGACTCACTACTGCTAGATTCAACTATCTTTCCCATATGATGATTCTCTCTCTTTTACCTGTCTGCATTGTTACCTGCCTGCCTGAATATTCTCGATTTTATGTAATTAAGGAAGACAGTGGCCTTCAATACATCCAAACACTGTAACAGACTGAGCTTGGTTTTGTGGCTCCATTGTTGCCCTATTATGCCAATACAATACTTCCCTTCTCTCCTCTCAGTGATCACATAATTAGGATAAATTACCGTTATCACAGTTAATGCAGGAATCTGCTTAGTTACATAAATGTCATTTCCATGAATGTCTTACTTTTTTGACATTGTGTATCCTCTCAAATACCTCAAATTGTTTTGAAAAGTTCTGCTTGTACTTATTCATCCAACTAACTGCACTCACTGTTTTCATGTAAATGATACCTTTTCTACAGTAATAAAACGTATCTGTTTGCTAAGCCCAGTCAGCTACTTTCAAAGATCAGTCTTTCTCAAGCCAATAAGGAGGTGAATTTATAAATCCTAATATTGTCTGGACAACGCATTCCACTCAGTTTACAGAAAAGAACAACGTTAACAATGCTATTTGTTTTTAAAAGGATGAATATAGAACATCAATGAATGAGTAGCTATTTGTCAGACATTTTGAAGAGTTAATGTATACATAAAAAGAAGTATAAGGTTTTTGTGTTTGTTTTTGTCAACCTACACTCTTGAGAAATGGTGGAAAACAGAGTAAGAAAGAGAAGAGAGAAATAATTCAAAGATTGAAACAGGACCCTTTGGGCACTATTCTAGAGGTGGAGATATGGCAAGAAATAAGAACAAAAACCACCTATCTTTGCCATTCAGATTGATTTCAGAAGGAGAAAAAGAGTGAACGCAAAAGAAATAAGAATTTAAGCCCTGATTATGTTGTACTGTTTCCATGTATGATCTCAGAAGAAATCTCCGTCTTCAAATGGCATTTTGTATGGGATCAAACGGATACACAATAATGCCACAGAGGAATCGAAGTCTGTTAACCCCCTGAGATCTGCATCTTGGAATACTTTTGTATCTGAGAAAACACTTTGCTGATAATTACTGTGTTTTAAGCCTACCATTTGAGTATGTATTGTTTCTCATTACTTCCCTGAGTTCCCATAGTTTGTAGAAAAGGATATGTGAATAGATTGGGGGAAGAAGGGGCTTAGTCCCCTATTTTGGTATTTAAGAACTGAGTCATGAATTGAGTGAGTTGAAGATGTCTTTTGGTGTTGCTTAAGTCATTGTAAGTACTGGCTATATGTTTATTACACAGTAATCTTGGTTCAGGAGCCGATCATGGAAAGAGCAACTAGCTGAGACTAACAAGTGGACAGAAAGATACCGAGTTTTTCAGAAAGAATTAGCTGTTTTATGGTGTGAAAACCCAAGAGAATAATTAAAGAACTTAGCAATTGTTTTTGCTTTTTTGCTTTTTTGGGAGGGTTCACAGAAAAATTTAAAAAAAGATACAGAGATTTCTTATATATTCCCTGCCCCCACAACTGTTTAGTATCTTTTTTCTTTCTCTTACTTTTTGTACCAAAAGATTAGGAAATCTCTTAAGTTGCAACTTTATGACTGTATTGCAAGTTCAGGCCAAGTTGTTGGACTCAAGTCACTCATCGACAGATAATTCTAAGGTAAAAAGTTGTAGGAAGTTTTTATGACATATATTCCTAATTCCAATCTGCATACAAACAAATAAAATTTGGGGGTAATATTGGTCATATAGGTAACAGAACTATTGTTTTGCTTAATATTAGAAAGGGAGAAACTAAAAATAGGAGAGATTGCTGCTTCCTCCATGGAATCTCACAGCTCTTATATGCCTATTACCTACCAATGGGATTTATACACACACACACACATACACACACATATACAGACATTTATATATATATATATATATATATGTATATATGTATATATGTATATACATTGTTCTTCATTGTTGATATCTTAGTAAATGTTATTTTTTAATGTGGCCTAATAAGTTATTAATATATCATATACAACTATGAATGAGGTAGTGCTTATGAAATTTCAGATCTTTAAACAAAATAAAATTTAAGATTTTCATGTGTGGATAGTGAATATGAAGGATGAGAAAAAAAATGATACCCATAGGTCTCTGTGAGCAAAGAAAGAAAGGACAAGGAAAATTTTGAAAAATCAATAAATAAGAATTCAAATTTTGATTTCAGGGCTATGGCATCAGAAGTTATTCATCCATAAAGCCCATATCACCCACCCATCTATCTTGTGTTTTTCTTCTCTTTTACTATTATCTTATGTCCACACTGGCCTTCAGTTTCCTGCCTCAGGTGCTTTGCACTTTGTTTTTTCTGTCATATCCCTTTTTTACTCAATATATCTTTTTCTCAATGACACTACTCACCCCTTCTCACCTTTCAGTTGTCAATTCACATAGCTCTTCAGAGACCTTCCTTAAATTTCATATTCTCATTAGCTTCCCACTCCCTTGTATTTTCTATCACAGCAAACATCCTTTTGTTGCCAGTATAGCAATCCTTGCATTTGTAATTATTTTCTCTTTGTTTTGTCAATAATTGTTTATACTTGTCTCCAACTAGAATCCAAACTTTAGGAGGTAGAAACATTACCTAACGTAACTTTTCTCTGGAACTTTTTACCTAAAAGGAATTCATAGATATTTATTCAATGAATGAGTATGCATTTGAATTAGACCTGAATATGAAACTGATCAAGTGATATCCGATATCAAAAAACAGTTTCTATATCATAAAGTTCCCACACGAGTAAAGGCATTGCTATGGGTATCTCTGCTCCAGCGAAATGTCCTGTGAGCCAAATTATTTGCTTTTTTTTATATTCGCAAATGTAATGCTTATTTCTAAACAATGATATATGAAATAATGTCGTTTTCTGTATACTTTTTGGGTTACTTGACGTGATTTAAAAAAAAAATTATTTTATTGTAAGACCACTTAACATGAGATCTACCCTCCTAAAAAGCTTTAA